>NC_140500.1:42322088-42654588 GCF_964271855.1 Acomys minous
ATCCAAGAAAGCAGGGAGCTCAGCGAGCAGCTAGCTAGCAGAGAGGGAAGGGAGAGTCAGAGAAAGGCCGGACTGAGAAACAGAACAAAAGAAAAGGGAAAAGAACATGCTTTGAGTTTAAACTGAGAGCAAACTTAGCAGTCAAGATATACAGATAGCTACAGTGGGCGAGCGGCTTCTGTCTAAGTACGTTACCTCATTAAGAGAATAAATAAGGGCCCCATTTCCTTTGTGTGCTTTCAGTGGGACAGCTTTCCTGAGGAAGGTCTCTTGGGCAGGTGATTGGCAAGGCCAGTTGGGTTAACTCTCAAGGGGAGAGATAGTACTATACAGTGCTTTAATCTTTGGGAAAGATCAGAATGTCCACAGGGGCTACAAGTATAATTCAGATTCCATTCTTTTGACCTAGACAAAGTAGGTGTCCCTTAACGGGCCCCGATAAATCCCCCAAGCCTTTATCTTCTTACATAGGAACATATATTTTAATGGTAAAGTGGTGATGTTTCCCTTTTTAGGACTACCAGACAAGCTGAAAGTGGGATCCAAAGCCAATAACGAGAGGCAGACCCATCTACTGTGACCTCTAAGCCTGCTAATATCTCTGTAGCTAATGCCTATCAGATCTCCTTTGACGCACATAAGCTGGTAGAGTTGGAATGCTAGTTATGTGGACATTCTTGGTGTGGGAATTTTACTAAGATGTACAATGGTGTGTCCTTTGCTATAAGTACCTTAGATGACAATAAAACTTCTTAGTGAAAGGAGCTAATATATGTGTAAGTCTTCTTCGAATGTTAATTTATTATGTCTGTATTCAGAATATTGAAAGAGATTTTGTGGGCGCTTTTGCACGCCCCTCCAGTAAAATCAATGATGTTTTAGAAAGATACTATATTTACTTACTATTTGCAAAGATAAGAGAAACTTCATAGGAAGGAGATAAAGATTCTAGGATGATCTGTATAGTCACAGTGTTAGGAGTGACAAAAAAACAAAGCACAAACCAAAATAACAAAAAAATCCCACATAACTGACTGGAGTACTATCAAGAGGTTGATTTTAAGTCTTTTGAATTCAAATGCTAACATCTCATTGGCAGCTGTAAGTACTACCAAACAAAAGAAGACATCATCTAAAAACTACGATATTATTTTTAAGACCTAGTTTATAGATACATAAAATGTGAATTACAAAGTAAAGTTTAAAAAAAACTCTCTTGTTGTTGAAAAAGAATAATTATGAGCTCGGTTATGTTAACATTTCATAGTTCTGTTGTTTCAGTCTTATAATTATGTCACACTTCTCTTCATCTAATCTTAATTATTCAGGAACCAAATCTTGATAAGCTACATAAATGTATAAAGTTCCTTTGTCTAGTACAATTTTACTTTCAGAAGTTATGCTTGAACATAGCAAATAGAGTTTAAATTAAATAAATGGTGCACTTTAGATGCAAATACATCTTTTTGAAGCCTCTATAAATCCTTTTCCTCTAAAAATATTGATTTCATTTTAGATTTACTTTTATGACATTGATAAAGATAAAAAAAATGTAGTTAGAAATATGATAACGGGCCTTCAACACCAGTATTTGGAAGACAGAGGCAGACCAATCTCTGAGTTCAAGACCAGCCTGGCCTACAGAGTGAGTTCCAGGACAGCCAGATCTGAACAAAGAAGCCTGAAAATGTAAAAACAATATATAGCAATATGATAATGTTCTTTACATTCTTACATACCTACCAATCATGACTCAACAGTAATGTGTTGAAAACGCACACTCATCACTCAAAACATTTTAGATAAAATGCTCACCCAACACTGCACTCAGAGGAGTCCTCTACTCTAGAACCAAACTGTAATAAAATCAAGTAGAAATAAGTGTTTAACTGTAGAGCCCAAAGACATTGTGTGTGTGATATAGAGAGAAATGGGGAAGCATGAATACCTGCATGCATATATGTATAAATAGGAAGGGATCAGGGGGAGACTTTGAAATTAAATATTTAGAAAAGGAACATGTAATGATATATTCTGAGACAGGAAACATTAAATCCCTCTGTTAAAAAAGTTATTTAAAAGCAGTCTTGTCACTCAAAGGTTGTTAATTTTCTTCCTGATTCAAACACTAGCATGTGCATGTTAAGATATGTAAAGAAACACAATGCACACAGTCATACCTCAAAAATAACAATGATCTTTCAGCAACTGCATTGTTTGGTGTGTAAAAAAAATGTATAAGCTGAGTAACATTGCCAGTGAGTGTACACTTGAAACCCACTGTTCTCTAAATCCCCCCCCCTCTTTCCCTCTGCCCAGGGAAATAATTCACTACTGATTACATTAATGCAATTTCCCATTTGTCTCCAAGGTCCACAGCACTGATGTGCAGTATATGAAATACAGATAATTGTAAGTTATAATCCTTGCACTCAAATCCTTGCTTTGTCTATATATAGTCACATATAAAGAAAAGGTAATGATATAAAGCATTGCCTGAAGTCTGCTGTGGTAAAAACAAAACAAAAACAAAAAAACCCTACAATACAATAGTTTGGAAGTTCTGGTAAATCATCTTGTACTAGGCATCAGCAAGCATCTTTACACTTAGACAAAGACTGTTGTTTCTCCTTGGGGCACATTCGCTACCTAGAAGAGGAGCTCTTTGGCTTGCAATCATTTAGTAAATAAATACTTGGGGTGGGAAGGAAGAATGATTCTCCCAAACATCACTCCCTGTGCAGTGGACATTGGTTTCCCATTTAAAATAGTATTCAAACTGAGACTTGAAAAGTAACACAGTTTGACTCACATAGCGGCACAAGAGGAGATCTCAATTCAGGTCTACCTGTCACGGAAGACTGCAGTTAAGTTACTGGAAATTGGCAGAAATTATTAGCCTAAGAAAACTGTCCAGAATTATGTTCAAATGTTAATACTTTGAAAAGAACACTCTAAATTGGTCACATTAAGTCTTGTGTTTGCTGAAGCTTGTTTCCCCGCGTCCTAAGTAGGTAGACCATCCTATATAAATATTCAGCTACCGTATACCACAAGCATTCTTAATGCTAGTACCTCTTTTTTGTTGAGAGTGAACAGAAGGAAGAAGTGACCCTCAATGTTCTACGGGATTTTGCATTCAGCAGTAGAAAGTGCCACGCATGAGATTCACACTTGACTAGGCTAGTGACAACTGTAGCCCTAAAAACCTACAAGGAAAACTGAAGAAAACCAGAAGAGGTAAACAGCACCGTGAAACTTATGTGAAAATGTATTGCCGAAGGTGCACCCTATGCACACTGTGAACTTGTGCTCTTAGATTGAAATAATTTTCCCCTTCAGAAAATATTTATGCTATTTTGGTAAATAGCGTAGTGCAGATTATATATTTTTTAAAAATCAAGATCAACAAGATAACTAAAAATTATAAAATAATATCAGGTATTCAAAAGCTAGACATATCACCTTATAATAACAGTGAAATTAGATGTCTCGTTTGCTTATATGAAGAGTCATTTTTCAACATTGTGTGTTTAGCACAGTGCCCCATGGCAGAGGAAAAGCAACATCAAACATCCATTTACTCTTAAGAGTGTAGATTTAGAGCCTGCGAATTAATATGGATCTCATTCCAGAATAGCAAATTGGAGCATTTTCAAATAGTTGTCAATATGTATTTTGTCAAATTGCATCAAGGAAGATACTTGTATGGTATGCATGTGTTCCCTTTTCTTCTCCAAATGTCCTTGGACCCATAACCATTGTCACTGCTCCCTATTGAAAGAGTGGAGATATATAAGCCACGCTGTGATGTGGGTAGTGCTTTGCTAAGCTGTTTTACACAAATTGTATTTTATGATTTGCTCAAAGTATCAATGACGTTGACACTTACAAGTGGGCATTTCAGTTAGAGCTCTTCAGACGTAGAACTAAAAGGGAGATAAATAGAATATATACACTTGATGACTAAATAAGGGAATGATTCTCTCAAATGACACTCCCTGGAGAGTAGACATTAGTTTCTCATTTAAAATGTATTCAAACTGAGTCATGAAAAGAAACATGGTCTCAATCATATACTAGCATAAGAATGAACACACACACACACACACACACACACACACACACACACACTACACATACACACACTTCACGTAGGAGACAAACCCTGGTTATGTGCGGTGGTTTGAATAAGAATGGCCTCCATAGGCCCATATATTTGGATACTTCATCACTAGGAATTAAAACTCTTTGACAGGATTAGGATTAGAAGGTATGCCCTTTTTGGAGGAAGTATATCATAGGGGTTGGCTTTGAGGCATCAAAAGCCCATGCCAGGCCCAGGCTCTCCCTCTGTCTGCCTGTGGATCAAAATGGAGCTTTCGGTTATGCTCTAGCAACTGCCTGAAAGCCACCATACTCCCCAGGATCATGATGAAACTTTAAGCAAGGCCCCATCACAGGCTTTCTTTCTTAAGAGTTGCCGTGGTCTTGAGAGTGTAGCAGAAGACAGAGGCCTTGAAACAAACTAGTAACTTGCTGCAATGAACATTTATAAGTAAAACTATCTGGGCAAATAGGCCATAAAATGTGACACACCGTGACATACTGCAGCTTCCATATAAATATTCTTTCTTTCTTTTCATTCTTTCTTTCTTTTTTTCTTTTCTTTTTTTTTTTTTTTTTTTTTTTTTTTTTTTTTTTTTTTTGGTCTTTGGGGATTGAGGTTGCAAAGGTGGAATGATTGGGCTGCATAATGTGAAATTCACAAAGAATGAATAAAAAGTATTTTTTAAGCATAAAGAAACATGGCACAATTTTTTAAAAAGGTGCCATGGTCATTGTGTCTCGTAACAGTAAAAGACCAGTGATTAAGACAGAAGTTGGTACCAAGGACTAATGTACTTCTGTGACAGGCCCAACCATGTTGTTTATTAGAAAAGTATGAAATATATTGGGACTCTTGACTAATAAAGTGTTTGGTTACATTAAGTGAGGCTTCAAAGGCCACCACGTTACCATGTGACCCGAGCTGCCCATCATTAGTTAAGTGTTATATGACCTACCAAGTCATAAATTAGGATGTGCAGAGCATCAATCTATTATTAAATGGAAGTAGTACATACATGATTGTGCCTGAACAGGTTTTAAAGGCAAAAGCAAGTTACATGAAGAGGTTCACCAAATGCTTATGGCTTTTACTCCTATTTAATACCATATGCTGCCAAGCAAGTACCTATAGCCTTGTGAAGTCTGCCCTATGATGGATTGACTGGGGAACAGAAGACTAGAGTCTGGTTTACTGCTGGCTCATCATATTATGCAGACACCACACACAAGTGGACAGCGACAGCATCACAACTTTTTTTTTCTCCTTTATTAATTTATTCTTGTTACATCTCAATGGTTATCCCATCCCTTGTATCCTCCCATTCTTCCCTCCCTCCTATTTTCCCCTTATTCCCCTCCCCTATGACTGTTCCTGAGGGGATTACCTCCCCCTGTATATGTTCATAGGGTATCAAGTCTCTTCTTGGTAACCTGCTGTCCTTCCTCTGAGTGCCACCACATCTCCCCCTCCAGGGGACATGGTCAAAGGTGAGGCACCAGAGTATGTGAGAAAGTAATATCCCACTCTCCACTCTACTGTGGAGAGTGTTCTGTCCATTGGCTAGATCTGGGTAGGGGTTTGAGGTTTACCGCCTGTATTGTCCTTGGCTGGTGCCTTAGTTTGAGTGGGACCCCTGAGCCCAAATCTGCCTATCATAATGTTCTACTTGTAGGCTTCTAGGACCCTCTGGATCCTTCTACTTTGCCATTCTCCCATGCTTCTCTCATCTAGAGTCCCACTAGAATGTCCTCCCCTCTGTCACTTGATTTTCGACAAAGAAGCCAAATCCATTTGATGGAAAAGGGATAGCATCTTCAACAAATGGTGCTGGTCTAACTGGATGTCTATGTGTAAAAAAAAAATGCAACTGGACCCATATTTGTCACCTTGTACAAAACTCAAATCCAAGTGGATTAAAGACCTCAACGTAAAACCAGAGACACTAAGTCACTTAGAAGAAAAAGTGGGGAAGAGCCTGGAACATATTGGCACAGGAGACAACTTCCTGAACAGAACACCAACAGCCCAGGCATTAATGTCAACAATTAATAAATGGGACCTCATGAGGCTGAGAAGCTTCTGTGAGGCAGGAGACACTGTCAAGGGAACACAACTTCTTTCTGGGACAATCAAAAGGAATCTTCATGATAGACAGAATATAGGGCGGGATACATCATGACCATATGTTTGTTGTTGATATTGTTTTGTTTTGTTATTTAATTTTTATATAATTGTGGTTGTTTCTCTTAGGTTATTTCTTTTTAAATTTTTTAAACTTATTCACTTTACATCTCAATTGTAGCCCCCACCCTCATCTCTTCCCAGTCACACCCTCCCTCCCTCATCTCCCCTCCCACTCTCCTAGTTCTCAGAAAGGGGGGACCTTCCTGCCCTATCATCTGACCACAAACTATCATGTCTCATAAGGACTGCCTGCGTCCTCTTCCTCTGTGGCCTGATAGGGCCGCCCACCCCCCCCAAGGGGAAATGATCAATGTGTGGGCACCAGAGTCCAGATCAAAAGTAGGCCCTACTCCTCATATTATGGGACCCACAAGGAGACTGTATTGCCAGCTGATAAATCTGAGCAGAGGGTCTATGCCCTTACCACGCATGGTCCTTGGTTGGTGCATCAGCCTTTGCAGCCACAAATCTCCCATCCCGGGAAGCCTGGATTTATTGGCTCCATTGGTCTCCTTGTGGCACTCTTGTCCTCTCTAGGTCCTTCTGTCCCTCAACTCTTGCATAATACTCCCTGCACTCCACCCCAAAGTTTGGCTGTAGTTTGGCTGTGAGTCTCAGCATCTGCTTCAATGCCCTGCTGGGTGGAGTCTTTCCTAGGGTCTCTATGGTAAATGTCCTTGTTGCATGGTGGAATGTCTTTTTGGTATATGCCAAGAATTGTTATAGCTGGGTCTTGAGGAGGCACTATTGCCATTCTGTTCCTTCTCTTCAACTGCTTCTGGTGTCTATTCTATTTTCCATTCTGAATGAGAATTAATCATCCTCCCCAGGGTCCTCACTGTTATTTAGCTTTTTTAGGTCTGTACATTATAGTGTGGTTGTCCTTTATTATGTGGTTAATATCTACTTATAAGTGAGTATATACCATGTGTGTGTTTCTTGGTCTGGGTTAACTCACTCAGGATGATTGTTTCTAGTTCCACCCATTTGCCTGCCTGTGTTTAATAGCTAAGTAGTATTCTACAGTTTTCCAATTCATTCTTTGATTGAGGGACATCTAGGTTTTTTTTCCAGATTATGGCTATTACAAATAAAGATGCTATGAACATAGTTAAGCAAATGTCCTTGTTGTATGGTGGAACATCGTTTTGGTATATGCCCAGAATTATTATCGCTGGGTCTTGAGGAGATTGATTTCCAAATTGGTTGTACAAGTTTGTACTCCCATCAGCAATGGAGGAGTTTTCCTCTTTTTCCGTATCCTCACTAGCATGTGCTGACACTTCAGGTTTTGATATTAGACCTTCTGGGTATAATATAGTATCTTAGAATCCTTTTGACTTCTATTTCCCTGATAACTAAGGACTTTGAACATTTCTTTAAGTGTTTCTCACTCATTTGAGATTCCTTTGTTGAAAATTCTCTCTTTAGCTCTTGTACCCCACTTTTAGTTGGATTATCTTTAGTGGTGTTTAATTTTTTGATTTCTTTATATATTTTTGATATTAGCCCTTTGTCAGATGGTCTAGGCTTCATCTCAGGCATGCAAGGGTGGTTCAATATACAGAAAACCATTATATGTAATCCACCATATAAACAAACTGAAAGAAGAAGAAAAAAAATCACATGATCATCTCCTTAGATGCTGAAATCTCTTTAGACCCAACACCCATTCATATTAAACATCTTAGAGATACTGGGGATACAAAGCACATACTTATACATAGTAAAGGCAATATACAGCAAGCTAATAGCCAACATTAAATTAAATGGAGATAAACTTCAATCAATTCTACTAAAGTCAGGGATAAAACAAGGCTGTCCACTTTCCACACATGTCTTTAATATAGTATTTAAAGTTCTATCTAGAGCAATAAGAAGACTAAAGGAGATCAAGAGGAAAAAACTTGGAAAGAAATAAGTCAAAGTATCAGCAGTTTTGCATGATATCATAGTATATATAAGTGACCACATAAATTCTACCAATGAACTCCTACAGCTGATAAACACCTTCAGCAAAGTGGCTGGATACAAAATCAACTAAAAAAAAATCAGTAGCCCTCCTGTATGTAAAAGACAAATGGACTGAGAAACAAATTAAGGAAGCAATATCCCTCACAATAGCCACAAGAAAACCATAACACATCTTGCTGTAACTCTAACCAAACAAGTGAAAGACTTTTACCAAAAAAATTCAAGTCTCTGAAGAAGGAAATTGAAGAAGATATCAGAAAATGGAAAGATTTCCCATATTCATGGCCAGGTAGGATTAACATAGTAAAAATGGCCATCTTACCAAAAACAATCTACAAATTCAATGCAATTCCCATCACAATGCCAACACAATTCTTTACAGACCTTAAAAGAACAATTCTAAAGATCATATGGAGAAACAATACCCCCTCCCAAATAGCTAAGACAATGCTATCTAATGAAAGATCTTCTGGAGCTATCTCCATCCCTGATCTCAAGCTGTACTTTAGAGAAACAGTAATAAAAACTGTGTGCTACGGGCATAGAAACAGACAGGTGGATCAATGGAATCAAATCAAAGACCCAGAAATAAATCCACCCATTTATGGACACTTGGTTTTGTTTGTTGTTGTTGTTTGTTTGTTTGTTTGTTTGTTTTTTGACAAAGAATCCAAACCATACAATAGAAAAAATATAGCATCTTTAATAAATGGTGCTGGTCTAATTGGATGGCTACATGTAGAAAAATGCAAAAAGACCCTTACCCATCACCCTGCAGAAAACTCAAGTCCAAGTGGGTTAAAGACCTCAACATAAAACTCAACACACTAAATCTGTTCAAAGAAAAGGTTGATAAGAGCCTTGAACTCATTGGCACAGAAGACAACTTCCTGAAGAGAATACCTACAACTCAGGCTCTAAGATCAATATTTAATAAATGGGACCTCATGAACTGAAAATCATCTGTAAGGCAAAGGACACACACTGCCAACATAACAAAACAACAGCTACAGACTGGGAAAGGATCTTCACCAACCCTACATCTGACAATACATTTTTTTTTTCTGGGAGGAGAAATGGCCAGATGATCTATTGTTCACTGATTCATGGGCTGTAGCAAATGGATTCACTGGCTGATCAGGACATGAAAATAGCATAATTGGAAAATTAATGAGAAAGACCTCTGGGGGGAAACATGTGGTAGATTTCTCCAAATTGGTGAAGGATATGAAAATACTTGTGTCCCATGTAAATGCTTATGGAAAGGTGACTTCAGCTGAGAAAGAATTCAATTATCAAGTAGATAGAATGACCCATTATGTGGACAGTCGGCCTCTTTCCCCAGCCATCACAGTCATTGCCCAGTAGGCCCATGAGTAAAGTTTCCATGGTAGCAGATATGGGGGTTTATGCATGGACTCAATAATATGGACAACTCACCAAAGCTGACCTGGCTACAGCTGCAGATGAGTGCCAGATCTGCCAACAACAGAAGCCAACACTGAGTCCTAAATGTGGCACCATTTCCCAGGGTGACCAGCCAGAGGCCTGGTAGCAGATTGGAGTATTTCCTTTGTGGAAAAAAAACAATGTTTTGTCTTTACTTGATTAGATATTTATTTTGCTTATGGATTTTCCCTTCTTGCATATAATGCTTCTGCCCAAACCACCATATGTAAACTTGGAGAATATCTTATCCAGCATAATAATATTCTATGCAATATTGTCCTGATCAAGGAACTTACTTTGCAGCCAGAGTCATGGGAAATCAATGAAGGGGAGCTGCAGACCAAGCATGGAACTAGCCCAAGAGAGAGAAGTGTGTTGCAGTCAACCAAGCTGAAAGGAGTTGGAGTTCTGAGTTTCCCATTTACATTAAACATGGAGATGCAGAATTTGGAGTTTGCCCTGCTGGTTTTTTTGGTCTAGCTTTGGTCCAATATTGTGGTGGTTTGAATAAGAATGGCCCCCATAGACTCATAGATATGAATGGTCTTCATGGAGTGGCACTATTTGAATGGGTTATCACTTGTGGTCTTGTTGGAGGAAGTGTGTCTCTGGAGATGGTCTTTGTTGCTTTTCAAAAGTCTATGCCAGGCCCGCAAATCCAGATGTAGAACTCTCACCTACTTCTCCAGCACCACGTCTGCCTATGTGTTTATGTGTTGATGTGTTACCATGCTTCTCGCCATGAAGATAATGGACTAAGCCTCTGAAACTATAAGCCATCTACAATTAAACTTTATAACAGCTTCTGTTATAACAGTTTTCCTGGTCATAGTGTCTCTTCTGAGCAATAAAATAGTGACCAAGACAAGTATTTCCCCACTACATTCCCTCTTCTCCCTTTTGGAATGGTAATGTATGTTGTGTTATTGTATGGTAGAAGTATGTAATCTGATTTTTATTTTTGGATTTACAAGGGATTAAAGTTAAGAGATTACCATGAGTATCAGAAGAGACTTTGAACTTTGGACTAACTGTTGAGACTGTGATAGACTATGGGGACTTTTGAAGTTGGACTGAATGATTTTAGAGACTGAAGTGAAACGTGTTTGTTTGAATAAGAATACCCCCCCACAGGCTCATAGATTTTAATACTTCATCAGGTATTAGAAATCTGATAAGATGCAAAGGATTAGGCTATATGGCTTTAGTGGAGAAAGTGTATCGCTGGTAGTGTGTTTTGAGGTTTCATAAGCCCATGATAGACCCAGTCTCTGTCTCTCCCCCTCTTCCGATGGATCAGATAAAGCTATCAGCTACTGCCCCAGCCATAAGGAAGCTCCCACTTAAATGCTTTTTTTTTTAAAAAAATAAGAGTTATCATAGTGTTTCTTCATGGCAATAGAACAGCGACTAAGACTGTGTCTATGAGGAAGTGTCTAAATTAAGTTAAATAAGGATGAAAGACCACCTTAAATGTCAGCCTCACTATTCCATGGGCTGGGGTCCTGGATTGAATAAAAATGTGAAAGGGAACTGAGCACTACTATTCATCTCTCTCTCTCTCTCTCTGCTTCTCTTAAGTTTTCACCACTGCAGTTCTCCTACCATGTGAACTGCACATTTAAACTGCAAGACCAAACCTCTATATCCTTAAGCTGGTTTTGTTAGGTGTTTAGTGAGAGCAAAAGAAAAGTAAGCAATACAGATGGATTGATGATGACAAATAGACTTGTATATGTGTCTGTATATCCTTACGTAGTAAAGAATCTGATACCGTGCTATTAGAATTCCTTGTGCATCAGCAGGAATATTGACTGCACCATTGAGAAATATTGGACACCTTACCATGTGATGTTTGGATATTAAATATCTAGGAGAGTAACCATTATAATTTCAGCCTTAGTCTGTAATCTTGACTATCAGAAGCACCAATGATGAAAGCTTCATTTTAAGACCATGTAAGTTCCATTACAATGGCAAATTCTTGAGAAACAGAAAACCTTACAGTATATGGTCTAAGTCCTAGTGCAGATGACTGCTGTCCTAGCTTGCAACCAGTCAGAGAAAATGAGTCTTTTCTTACTTCTGCTTGTTTTGTTCAGGGCAATGGCGAGCACCGTGAGCTTTATACTGTCAACTGATTCGGATTTAATACTATTCATCAACACTTCATGGGAAAACTGTGACTAATATTTGATCAAATATCTGGATGTTCTGTTGCCTGGTTATGATAACACATGACATAATCATCGTGGGTATAAATCTAGAAGACAAAGGGAAAGTGCTTTATGTGGAGCCCAGCAAGGGGAGTAGGAGATCAGCCTTGCCCCATGCTGCTCTACTTTACTTCTGGGTTCTACTAACTGTTCTCAGTAGAAAGGGCCAGTGTAGGGCTCTAGCAGACCACCACAAGTGTTACAGATTATATCTAGAGCACAGCATACTGTCCATCCCTGAACCTTAAGGCCAACTCTGTATTTCAAGAAATATTTGATGTATTGTGGGAAGCAGCTAAGACAGATGATAGCATTACAATTTATTTGAACAGACTAAACGATAGACAAAATGATTTGGAATCTGTGTGGAAGTTTGTAAAACAAGGTTATCAGTTTCATCTGGAATCCCTTGGACTCTGCCAATTTTAAAAATGGAAGCTCTATGTCTTAGGAGCCTATACGGCTCCTGCCAAATGGGATTTGGGTCCGTACAGATGTGAGCAACATGTCTCACATTGTCTACAGTAGTAATCAATTTTCATTTCCTGATTGATAAAATACCCATGCTTATATAAATTACAATAACTCATTATTAGAAGGATGAAATGATAAAAGCAATATAAAATACAAGGCTACAATTTTGTGGTAAAGTCAGCACATATAAATTTCCCAGATAAATACCTATAACCATCATTAATGTGATTACTCTCATGGGAGATAAGTTAGTTGTACATGGTTTGGGACTGGCCCTGGCCACAGAAAGCATTGATACAGTATAAAGATATGTTTCAGTCTGAGGAAGAAAGAGAAATTCATGAATATGACTTCCAAGGTCTAACATGATAGATTGGACCTGAAAACAAAAATGACTCTAGTTAGGATAACATCATAGTAATACAGGATGACCTTGGCAAGGATGGCAGAAAACTGGCACACAAATAAAGAAATGCCAGTGTCTTAGGTGCAGATATTGAAGGAATGGATATGGGCTGTATTGGTGAATTTTGCACCATTGTGACAAATAAGTTATAAACAATGTAGGGGAAGAAGGATTTATTTTGCTTATAGTTTCAAAGGATCATTGTATAGTAGCCCTACCGTTTACTTGGACAGAGTACCACTGAAGTGTGGAGAAGGAAGGTTTCTACCTCATGAGGCCAGGAAGCAGAGAACTAGAAAAGAGCCTTATCAAAGTGTGCCCTTCAGAGACATGTCTTCAATAACCCATTTCTGCTTCTATATTCTACATTCTGCAGCTCCTAAGACAGGACCACCATCTGGAAACCAAACATTAAACACATGAGTCTGGAGTGGACATCCCATACTCAAGCCACAGTACGCTAACTTGTAATGATCTCATCAAGTAAAATCTTTGTCCTTAAAAGCTAAGAAGTATATATTTAATAAAACAAAACAACAAGGAGACTCTAGAATCAAGGAATAGTGGGGTTGGCTCTAAGTTGCCCCTTGTCACTAAAATACTACAAACTCCTGAAATAATTAACTGAGATCTTGATTAATCACTCACTATCTCAATTATTTCATCCATTTTGTAGAATATCTGAAACAACCTGTCCCATAGAGTCCTGATATATACAGTATTTTATATGTATCACTTATATATATAATACACACTGAGGCATATTTAATGTGTGATATGTGACTTTTTCTATCTACATGCATGTATCAAATGTAAACATAGATGACAACCATTCAGTATTGTAATTGGCACATAGTTAATGGTTATTTGTATGTAACTGCAACTATTAATTATCTCATCAATAACCAATCCAACCTTTTGAGCATATGTGTCTTAATTTACATACTGATTAACAGTAAGGTAAGGAAACATATGCTTCCTTGTTCATGATAAAAGCATTCTTTCCACTGGCTTTAATCTTTAAGATTTGTCAACTGTGTATGTATTCCTTTCGTGCTTGACTTATCCACAACAACTTGACTTCCTCCGCAAAAATACGTGTCATGTGAAAGCAATAATAGCCAGGTTGTATTTGTTTGTCTTGTGGATATTTGGACCCTTCTTTAGCATCCTTTCCAAAGCAGTTATTTAATTGTTCCACACTACTATTCTTGCTTTTCCTTTAACATCTTCTCTATCGTTATGTTTTCCATTTCATTCTGCAGATACCTGCTTATATTTTCCATTCAGGAATATGCATTGATTGATACTAGTCCTGTCTGTCTGTCCTCTATATCAGCATCAATTTATTTTCTTAGTAAATGCTCAGTGCAAAAGGAGTCAAATTTATACCAGCCCCCAAACTGTGGACTCTGATATGTCTGAGATATAGCGAGAGGAAGAAGTGAACAGAAGTAGTGGAGAAAGGGGACAAGGGTGCTCATTGAACTCCAAAAGAGAAGAGATGATGGAAGCAGGGAACCCCTGGGTCATAGTGCAGACTTCAGGGTTATTAACTAGGATGGAACTTATTTGTAAGAGTGGATAGAACATGACATTACTGCATTAATTTATTTAAAAGACTGGTCTGGCTACTGTGTGTGGCAAACACCATACAGGAGGGTGAATGTGAAAGCCATGCCACTGAAAATATTCCATTTCTAGCACCTAAGTGCTGTCAAGATTTCAGTCAAGAGAAAATTTCATTTTACTCCATTTTTCTGTAAATTACTTGCATTTGGAGGCAATGTAAATCCACAAAGAGGTCAGCAAACAGATATTAGAGCACACATCTTTATTCTCATCACTCAAGAGACAGAAGCAGACAGTTTTTTTATGGGATAGTTTTGCTCACTGTGTATTCAAATGCTGATTTCTATATCCAGAGATCTGGTTGCACTCTGGACTTCGGCATTGTCATTTCTATGAAGCATCTCTCAGCTCAGTGTTCAGTAAAAATTGTTCTTCATCACTTCTGGTTGGTTAATAAAGAATTGAACAGCCCATATGTGGGCAGGAGAGTTAAGGCATGGCTTCCCATCCAAGTGAGGGGCCCTGCCTAGAGAGCAGAGGAAGTCACCATGAGGACATAGAAGGAATGGAAACAGCAGAGTGAGACTAAGATGGCTATGTGACTGGGAAATAGGCAAGGCCAGCATAGTCATGTTAATTTAGATTGTGCTAACTGAGAATCTGCCCAGCTATAGTATCTAAGCCATTATTAATAAGTATAAAGTCTCTGTGTCATTATTTGGGATCTAGGGATGGTATTTAAAAAATACCTATGTTCATAGATTTCTGTGAATTTGTGGCCAGCCTGGTGTACATGCAAAGTCCAGGCCAGTGAGTGCTGATAAGTGACACTATATCTTAATAACTAACATAAAATCAAATTCTGTTAGAAGGAAATAAGAAACATGAAGAGGTACTGACAAGAGACTTGGTACACCCCTGACTCTGTTCCAACATCTACCATGATCAGGCTCAAATCCTCAACTGCCATTAGGTGTGATCCAATGGCCTTCTTGAAAATGAAAAAAGAATGAAAGTAAAAGAAAGGAAAGGAGAGAGCAAAAGAGGAAGAGAGAGAGAGAGAGAGAGAGAGAGAGAGAGAGAGAGAGAGAGAGAGAGCGCAAATCTATTCTGTGCTTCTTTCTACTGTGATAGTAAGCCCTGTGGGCAATTTCAGGCAACCAATGGTACACATAAGATTCTGACCTGGCTCCAGCAGACTAATGGGTTATGAGTTAGCTGGAAATGTTTTCAACAGACCTCTTACATTATTAACCTCTTTGAGTGCTGCCAAACCTTGAATACTCATCCCATTTTATTGCATTGGACCCTTAATTTTTTCACCATATTCCCCTCAGTCTTCCCATCTTTTCCTTGTTTTCTACTTATCATAAACCTGGGATATCTGCCAACACTGGATAATTTTAATTCTTAAATACTTGAAGTATATCATACTGGTACACACATGTTTTATTATTAATCTGTAAAATCAGTCCAATTATTTCTTACTAGTCACACTAGCCCTGTTATATTAATGGAGTAAGAATATATAATCCTATTCAGTGCAAGACATGTATAGCATCAGTCAAATTACCTTTAATTAAAGCATTATTAAACAACCCACACTGTCTCCAAGTCAGAATTTTCCCCTAGAATTGTTGGCTTTGCAGGCACAAAAACATTATATGCTAAAAGCTTTCTTTTTTATCCCGTTATAAAAATAGGTGGAGAAAAGCAGATCTGTGGGTGAGCTGTTAAAATTAACTTCTCCCACCACACCACTAAAATTCTCACCTGTGAACAAGGGAACCAATCTAGCAAATGAGAAATGTACCGTGAACTATCCATTACTCCTGGCAAACTAAATTATAGTTTCTCTTCGCTACTCAAGAATAGATGGTTTCCTCTGGCTTCAGATGTGATCAGTAAGAGTGACAGCAAAAAGAAAAGAGAGAAGGTAGACTATGTTGATAGCTTTGCATAGCCAATGAAATTGAGTCATTAAGCCCTGGACAGGACTGTGCAAACCCTAGCATTGTTTTCAGACATGTAACATTTCAAAAAGGCAAGGACTTCTGAGCTTGCAGCCCAGCTGGCTGAGATGAAGTAAATGCACATATTCATATGTTTCAAACTGTCAGTTCTATCCATGAGCAGCGATTATTAAAAGTAGGGGTTTTAATTTGCAAAAGAATCTCTGCTAATATACCTGCTAATTAAATTACTAATCATTTAATAATCCCTCATGTTACATTACCTGGAAAATAGAACGACAAGGTCATAATCATCCAAAGCATTGCTTTAAAAGATTTGGGGAGAAACGTTAAGTGAGCTACGGCTGGCTGAAGGGGTGAAAGGATATGAGGACATTCAAGTAGGCATAGTTCATTAAGCCACCTTCCCGGGCTGTTCAGAAACTTGTGTGCAATTGTATATAGCTCATTTAATACCTGGAGTATACCATTCAGATGGTTAAACAAATGAGATTCATACAAGCTTTGTCACCACGTAATTCACACCTCATTTGCTCTTTCCTTTGTACTACCATCTGCTACATCACTCTTACTGTTTGAGGAACTCTTGCAAATTCCCCTGCCAAAAAAGTTGTGTGGCTGGCTGCGTTCAGACCCCTTGACATGATATATGCCCTGTCTTCTCTTTGAAATGGAAATGTAGGCACCTTTAAAATGCTAGGGAGCACTAAAACTCCAGAGAACACCTTTGCAATTTGAAAACATTAAGCCGAAAGATGACCTAACAGCACGTTCCCAAAATCTAAAGTCATATCCCAGAGCCTTGTGTTATAGAAGCCTAATTCAGCAACATGTATCTTCACAGCTGCTGAACACTCAGAGTGAAGAAGCATCTGTTGGTTCAGATAACCCGATGTGCTGACTTTACAAATCTTCACAGGGCTCTAAATGAACTCTCAGGTAAACACCAAGCCCTGCCACTGTTCAGGGAGTTTCTGGCACTGAATACAGCTGAGTCTTATCCTCTACTTCCACTCAAGACTGTGTGGATGTGTCTGATAAGCTGTCATATTTTACCAACTAATAAAGGAGGTACTACCACAGGTCTTCTCTTGTAAGTTATAATTAAGTGCCACATTTCCAGCAACTAAATTGTAGAGCTGACACATCTGTTGCACTACAGAATGAAGAAGATGAACAATATCTTCATATAATAATAGCAATTGCCACAGTGTGCTAAACAATTCAGATTAGGCTGGTTCTGGACTACATACATGTGATCAGATATTTTCCAAGTCAGTGGTTTTTTTTTAAAACATAATTCTCTAAAAATCCTCCTCAAGACTCACTTCAAATACTAATATAAATTTGAGCTAATTTTGAAAGCTGGCTTTTCTTTGATATGTGTGTTGTGTGTCAGTATGCGTGCACATGTGTGTGAGTGTACATGGCTACATGTGCACATGTAGAGGATAGAAACCAATGCTAGGCACCTTCCTCTGTCTCTTTCCACCTCATTTGTTAAGATATGATCTTTCACAAAGCCTAGAGCTTTTAAGATTCAGTGAGACTGGCTTGTCTCAAAGAGCCCCAAGATCCACCTGTCTCTACTCTCTCCATGCTAGAACTACAGGTGGGCATCAATGTGCCCAGCTCTTTTTATGTGGCTGTTGGGAGATATTGACTCAGGTCTTCATGCTTGTGTAGATCTTCCTGTTAGTGGCTTTGACCTCTAAGCCACTTCTGCAGCCCCCTAACTCCTAATCGATAGGGTCTTCTATTGTGAAAACATTGATATGTTGGTTTCAAATATTGACTGTCCATTGCAAGAAGGAAGATCAAAGATAATTATTAAGGTGTTGTCACTCGTGCAATAGAGTGTGTTCGAGAAGACAGCTATGAAAACATATGTCCCTTTTATACAGTTAGTCCTGTGATGTCACTGGAATGGGAGACATTCTGGCTCATTCTTCCCAGATTTCCCAGAGTTTTATAAGATGCCTATGGACAATGATTGCTTTATTACCAATTGGGGAAAGAAAAAAAAAGATAGAAGTAGAAAGATGTGATCATAGAATAAAAACAAAAAACATCTTATCTATACTGGAATGCAAAGAAGCTTAAGGCTTTATATTTAAATAAGTTCTTACAATAAAAGGAGTCTGATTTACTGGAGGAAGGAAACACTATGAACATTTTTAAAATTTTTATTAATTTATCCAGATTACAACTCAGTTGTTATCCCATCACTTGTATCCTCCCTCCCTCCTGCTTTCACTCTATTCCCCTCCCCTAGGTCTATGCCTGACGGGGCCCTCCTCCCCCACTATATGGTCATAGGCAATCAAGTCTCATCTCAGTAGCCTGCTTATTGTTCCTTTGAGTGCCACCAGGCCTCCCCACCAAGGAAATATTTTTAAAATAATGTTTTTACGTGTTTGCTCCTCTCTGCTCTTGCCTGTCTCTGTCTCTCTGTGTGTCTATGTGTATGTGTGTGTGTCTCTCTCACTGTGTGTGTGTGTGTGTGTGTGTGTGTGTGTGTGTGTGTGTGTGTGTGTGTACACATGCCACGGTGTGCCTATGAAAGTCGGCGCTCTCCTTCTGCTATGTGTATTCTGCTATGTGAACTTGGGTTGTTAAACTTGGTGGCAAGTGTATTTACTCACTGTGCTACCTCTCCAGCCTTGAGAAATATCATCTTGTATCTAAAAGTAGAGCTAGCTTGGTTTTATTATGGAGTGTGAGAGGAAAGAGGTGGAGTATGGATGCTGAAGAGAGACTGGGCATTAGAGAAGTCTGCCTGCACACAGAGCCACGGTGCGCCTATACAGAGAGTGGCTCCTTTCCTGTATCTGCTTTGTGATAGTTTCTCAGTAGGAGAAAGCCAAAGGTTCAAAACCTCCATATCAATTATAAAGTTGTCAAAAAGTCTCAGAAAGGTAACTAGGACAAGAATGTGGGTAGTAAGTACAGGCATAGAGTAGAGACAATTGGATAAATATTTAGAATCTTTATGTGGGACTTTGTAATAAGTGGGGAATGTATTACACAGTGAGGAAAGAAATGGATTTATCATGTGGCCACCAATGACTGAGTTTGGTAACATATAGGTCCTACATCTAGGGCAGAAGAGGATGTATCAGTATTTTGTCCTTTTTACTTTGTGGGTTTCTGTAAGCGTACAGCATGTTAAGTTTGTGATATTCTTATAAGAGGTCAGAGTTGATATAATAATTAGAATAATGTGGTACTAGTACCTCAGTGATAGTTAGAGTCATGAGATGTTGGTTGAAATGAGAAAAGGCCAGCCCTAAGAGCCTGTCTATGACGGTAACTGAAGAAGTTAGTGGGAGAGGAGGCAAAGGAAGATGAAGTTGTTCAAGATGTTTCTTTGACATTTTGTTGAAAGAGCCATCTATGCCTAGGGTTTTCAATGTCCTGGTCCTTAACGGCTGAGAAGTCTATATTTTAAGTAGTTCCCAAAATTATACACATCTATAGTAGAACTTAAGACTCAGTAGAGTGGGGCCCTTGTGAAAGTAAAGAATTCTCATTTACCAGTTTCTATAAAGAATGGTATAAATTGGTACGGTCCCTTTGGATGGCGCTGGTAGATTCAGCTAAAACTTTCATTTTGGCCAAATTCCATTTTCTAAAAATACATCTCATAAAAATTACACCCACATGTGCTCAGAGAAAACCTGCAGGAGTCTTCATAGAAACGTTTTATTTTTTTAATGGTGTGATGGAAAATCTAAATATCTGTAGGGACCATTGTCTTTAAGATAGACCTGTGCTTGGCATCTGCAATACCAATAGAGTGGTGGGAGAAAAACCTAAACAGAAGTGTGATAAGGATCAGAGGGGAATCTGAATGGAGCTGAAAACAGTAAGTGTAGATTGGTTTTCTGAGTGATTCACCTAGTCAGGGAGGGCTCAGGAGATAGCACTGGCTACATTAGCTTACAGGTGGGCTTCATGTGAAGCAGAAGGTTCTGGTATCATGTCAAATGATCAAAAAAATAAGTTTAGCAGAAAATAGGAAAGGGGAACTGAAAGTGTTATAGCCATCTTTCTCAAGCATTTCTGTGTCTCGTGATGACCATCTGAGTGGATCTGACGTGGCTCCAAGTGGCTGCTTCACGCTCTGCTTTGGAGGTAAGTGCATGCCTAGCAAATGCTCTCATCCTTACTCTCACTGACTACACAAAATGTGTGGAATGTACTTTTCCAGTGATCAACTGAGAAGAAAAAAAAATGAAAGAATAGCTCTGTTTTTGCTTAAAGGTTTCAAAGTGCCAATCTGTTGAGATTTTAGAGGCATGTGCAAGGAATGATTTATGCTGTAGATCCATGTACCATGTGTTAACTTACATTAGAATATTGTCAGAGGAACCCTCTATCAAAGAGACAGTTACTCCACCTTCTTGTATGGCTGCACCTCAGACCATGAAGCCCTGAAGATACTCAAACCCAGGCATTGCTAAAAAAGGATCCCTAGAAAATGTCTGCTTTATGAGATATGGTTATAGATTGAGATCTTATTTGCCATAAAAATAATAATGATCTCACAAATTGCTTTTCTCATCATAAACAGATATCATAAAAGTAAGTACATAGCACTATGCCTCTCTGCAGTCACTCAAATTATTAACTTTTTATAGCACTATAAAATCATGGCCATATTTTCTAATAACACATGGTCAAATTGTATATGAATACACATGTGTGATTCCCTAGTCCTTTTCTCCTTAAAATAAATAATATATTAACTTATTCTCTTCAATTAACATGTATTAAACTTATTTATTTTTTATTTATTTTTCTCTCACATATTAAGTCCTAACCACAGTTTTCACCCCCTCTTCTCCTTCCATATCTCCTGTCCCCCAGATCCAATCCTTCTTCATTTCTTTTTAGAAAAGAGGAGGCTTCCAAGGGTGTGTGTGTGTGTGTGTGTGTGTGTGTGTGTGTGTGTGTGTGTGTGTGTATTTCAATCTATATTATTTGGGTTCTTAGATCTAATACCATTTTCCACACTAACCCCTCCCAACATCCCAACCCCAGATAGGAGAGGCAGAAGGCTAGTGGAGAAAGGAGCATTGAGATATTTTTAGACTACGTCCTGCTGATTAGGGCATGGAGTCCCTTGCGGCAAGTCCAATTTTCTTTGTTTAGTCAGGATATCTTCCAATTTCTTGTTATGGTCTCTTTTCTCATAACCCCTTGACAAAACACCAGCAGGAGGAGAAGGAGCAGGAGGAGAAGGAGGAGGGGGAGGGGGAGGGGGAGGGGGAGGGGGAGGGGGAGGGGGAGGGGGAGGGGGAGGGGGAGGAAACAGCAGGGAAAACAGCCTTGCTTCCTCACTTGGGGCTCTGGTCTTTGTATATCCTCTATAGAGTCCCCAGAATTAAACTAACTTCAGCTAGCAAAATCACCCTCCACCAGAGAATGCATGAGGCAAATAGTCTGATGTTGTGTAGAATCTGAAGCAGCCCCATATACCATACCTGGGATTAAAACAAAAATTTGTTTACACGACATAACTGAGTTTTTTAGGAAACCAAAATTCAGTGTGTATATGGTATTTTTTTTTTAAAGCAAAACCATAGATATTCTGGCTTTTTTTTCCTTCTTAGATGATCACTAGAAAAGTAAATTATAAGAATTCTGTGTGGTCAATGAAAGTGATAATGAGATTATTTGGTAAACATGCACTCACCTCCGTAATAGAGCATGAATCAGCCACATGGAACAATGTCAGATCCATTCAGAATCTCGTCATGGAACACAGATATATGTGTGTGTTAAATAAATTATATATGTATACATTTATATGTAATATATACATATTAAAGGCCTTTTTATGCCCCTAAAAGCATTTGAGACATTGGTATTCTCCTACTCTTATGGGAGAGTTGACCTTTGTTAGTAAAATGAGCAGAAATGATCAGCATATAATAAGTATGCACAATATGTGAAAAATGGAACTATGTATTTTCATATATTTGAAAAATAGAAAAATAGCTGCAAAGGCTGAAAAGACTTTTCTTAAGCCACTTGTAGAATATTTAAATACTTGATAAACGTGACTGTCATTTTGGAATAAATGCAATTTTAATTTCTCTATTTTTCAATGACTGAGTCAGATATTCTGTATCTCTTGGTATCTGATCGAAAAAAGGATAATATCAATGATTCTTTGCTCTTGGACTTGGAGGAAACTAATTTATTGAATAAGATATGTATTTTTCAGTTATTTGTTCTCTTCTCTGTCTTCTATTCTCTTAAGAGCAAGAATAAAATGAATTAGATAAGGAAAATTCAAATAAAAAATTACCATTGAATAAATTATGAATGTGGCAAAAGATAAAATGATAAAATTTTCTATGCCATTGTATATACCGAGGGATCTAGGATGCTCATATTGTACTCTTTGGAAAAGTAGTATTGAATTAATAGAAATCCACCTCATTGTTCTAAGAATAGTCACACATAAGAATACCATTGGGCACAGAAATTTCCCATCTGCTGCATATCTACAGCAGATGCTCTGATGTCCACTGCCTCACTGTAGTGTAGTGTGATACATGTACCTTCATGTGTGTTTATAGAGGAAGGTAGCAAGAAATGGGGATGCCTTATAAAGTACTATTCTTCAATCATAACAAGTGACTTTTATGCACTGCCATATAGATTTCAAAAGCAATAATGTGTCAAGGAACGTCTGAAATGATGTTTGTGTTGTGCTATCGTTCATGCACATCAATATATAGAACAATTATATACATTGCCAAATATTTATATGTTTAAATAAATATATCTAAAGAGTCATATAGCTAAATAAATTTGTATTAAAAAATGTGGGATAGAGGGGCATTGTTAAATACAATTAGAGGGGTTGCCTTTGCTGTCCTGTGCATACAGTGCTACAAACACAGACCGACATGCTGAGTCCTTCCATGATGCAATAAATTAAAAAACTATATTAAAATTTGGGCTGTAATTTACCAAGTATTCCAAATTCTACTTTATCTGTGATACTGGAAACTACAGTCTCTTATTGTAATTGAAATTACTAAACTGAATTCAAACCATTAATTACACTTTCTACAGTAATATGCTTTTTTTTTTTTAACTTTTTGGTAAGTCTGTTTGCTTTATTGTCACATTCACAACAAGACAAACAGATAAATGCATGGTTATAAAGAAGAAGATTTGAGACAATTGTCAGTATGCAGAAAAGGAGAATATAGAAGGCAGTGGGTTCTTCCAGAGGACAAGGGTTAATAATATTGTTAGATGACATTAAAATACTTTGGTGGCAACCACACGGAATCCCAGGCAAAGCTTCCTTAGTATCAACCCCAACACTTGCTCTTCATTTACTTACACCCATCAGAATGGCTAAGATCAAAAACTCAAGTGACATCACATGCTGGCGAGGATGTGGAGAGAAAGGAACACTCCTTCATTGCTGGTGGGAATGCAAACTAGTACAGCCACTTTGGAAATCTATCTGGAGCTATCTCAGAAAAGTGGGGATAGGGCTTCCTCAAGACCCAGCTATTCCGCTCCTGGGAATATACCCAGAAGACGCTCCAGCACACAACAAGAAAATTTGCTCAACCATGTTCATAGCAGCCTTATTCATAATAGCCAGATCATGGAAACAGTAATATGCTTCTATGTGTATATGTACATATCTGTTACAGGAAGGATTATAAAGGCTGCAGAGTTTGAAAAAGCTTTTCTGAAGCAGACAACTGATACAGATATAAAAAGCCAATGCAAGCTTCTGGCTAAATTATTAATGACTCTAGTCACAGGTCTTGAAGGATACAGACCCCACTGAAGGCAAAGGCAGGTGACATGAGGCTCAGGGATGCCTACATCAAGAAGAATGATATTTGAGTTAACCCTGGACACAGTGCAGATACCATGACCCCGTCAGCAAACCCATGACAGGTACTCTGCACTGTCTGATGTAGGGTGTGGGTTTCCTACCTTCTGCATGATCTAGGAGAGAGAGACCTGCATCCTTCAAAATTCTAATTTTTATATGGCTTTGATATGTCTATGTGCCCATGTGTGCCTGGTTTAATTCTGTAAGTTCATAGGTGGTAATCATCTGCTTGCATGAATAAATTAGCTATGAGTATGTGCTGTGGTTTGTGTTGGACAGATGGAGATTGTTTACTTGCATAAACAGGATGCAGAAGCATTCTGTCTCAGCAATCACAGGGAAAATGGAGCCAACTTCTCATTTGTAAAACAGAATCATTTGGGGCAAGGGCCAACTTGAAAGCCACTGTTCCACATGAGATGAGGTAACATAGAGCAGGATGTGACCTGAGACCCCATATGGTAAATACGCACATTACCTAAAACAAAAGAGGAGGGTGATGGCTGATTGTTTCCTGAATTCACAGATAAGCAACTTAATTTTGAATAGTTGAATGGAAAGAATTTGCTTTAGAGCTAAGTGAAACCTTAGAGATGGTTCAAATGGCTGAAAACATCTGCTTTTCTTGAGGACCCAACTTTCACTCTTAGCATACTTTGGGTGATTCGACCATCTGAACCTCCAGTTCCAGGGGGTTCCAGTGCCCCCAATCCAGGCAATCCAGGCTCCTCAGGCACCCTAACATGTGCAGCATACATTCACACACACACACACACACACATACACACACACATACAGAGAGAGAGAGAGAGAGAGAGAGAGAGAGAGAGAGAGAGAGAGAGAGAGAGACTTTTTAAAACTCTTTGTAACCTAAATTCTAATGGAGACAGTAGAAATCTGAAGTGGTATTTGCTCCCACTTCTGCCAAACAAGTTCCCATGATTCAAGAAAAAAAATATTTATGTCATTAGAAAATGTTACCCTATGAATGTTAAAACTTCTAATTTTTTAAAGGAGATGTTGAACTCGATTGGAGGTATTGTCTTCAAATCTTAAAAAATTTAATATATTAAGATATAATTGTAAAAGAAGATATAGCCATCAATGTCAGATATTTTAGTTAATTAGATTACAGAGGAAGCATGACATGTAGCTACTAATTTACAGGGAAATACATACAGGAGACTCATGTACGGATCACAAATGCTGGAATGAATTTGATTAGTAAATGCAAGTTCAGTCAGTAGCCACAGAGAAGTAACAATCAACTCTATCTCCACTGGACAAAATTTGCATTTCTTTGAGACAGGAATGATTTGCACAGTTATCAGTATTCCACAGCTCACAGAGTTGTGCAATAGTTCAAAGACATGAAAAGAGATTTCATAGAATCAGATAGGCCAGGCAAGGCCAGCTTTCCATTAGAAAAACAAAGTAATGCTTTTTTTTTTCTGAGTTTCTGAATGTTTTACTCAACCTCGTGTTGTATAACCAGAACCTATGGATGTGCAGTCCATTGCTAAGGCTTTCTATATTCCTGGGACACCATGAAGAAATAAAAAATAATCTTTGAATTTTCTGCTGGTCAGAAGGTCTTCAAGAGTGTTGTCAAACTCCCTTGTAAAACTCTCTTTTTCCCCTTTTGTTGTATCCTAATGTTTACTAGCACTTACCTTATGGCTGTAAAAACTGTCAGATAAACGGGTAACAGAAATGCAGGTGCTATTCACAGTGTTGAAAAGAAGGTGTAATACAGTGCATAGAAATACATGGCTGCCTGCACATTGAAGAATTCCATTCTTCTAACTGAGCAAAACCTGTCCAATAAGATCTACATCCCCTTGTCCCAGAGAGAAAAGTGAGAGCCTGTAGGATAGTAATGAGATGTAGGTAAGAGGGTAAGTTGAGGAAACAGTAATGCTCCCTTATACAGATGAGTTTGAAACTCTTACTAGTCATTAGTCTATGGCTTCTGGTTATTATTTTCCTATCATTTTATTTTATTTTGTGTGAGAGGGAGAGGTGGCAGGTGCAGACGTACCATGGAATTCACATGGAGATCAGAGGACCTGTGGGAGTCGGTTCTCTCCTACAGTGTGAGTCCTGGGAATTGAACTCAGGTGCTCCAGCTTGCTGGATAAAGGCATTTCCCAAGGAACCATCTAGTTGCCTGCCTCCCCCGTTAATTTTTTAACAGTAGGTACAAACCCCTGCCTTCATTTTCCTTCCTTCAAGATGACTGAACTTGGGGAAGATTTAGTTTTGCAGTATGGTGCCTAATCATTTTCTGAAATTATCTATGTTCATGAGGCCCACCTTCTTTGAGGTTATAGCTCAAGGCGGGCTACTTTGTGTTTTGGGGTAACAGAGCTGAAAAGAATGTAGTCCGCAGTGTGAGCTCAGCTTTTTCTGGAAACCAGTGTTGGTATAAATCCTGAAACATTAACTTGAGCTAAGTTAATTGCAGTCTTGAATTTAAAATAGCTACTTCATAAGGCTCCTCTCTATAGGGCAATAACTCCTGTGGACTCTAAACCATTTTGTCAGGGAGGTAGGTAGGACAGGTAGATATATGATCAGAGTACCTAGTTCCAGAAAAGCTTTAGCCGTGCTGGTGAAATAATTTAATACTTGCATATTTGTGTTAATTTGAATGGTGTGACCTCTGGCAGCAGGCACATTTATTCACTGGAGCAGAACCCGCTGTGTTAAGAGTAAATTTATTCTGACTTAATGTTTGTCGTGACATGTAAGCCATCCGTTTCCCCCAGTGTTTTGGTTTAAATCAGATTCATCTCCATCTTGAAGCAGAAATGATGTGTGGACAGTTCCAATGTGCTTTTTCAGCAATGTTTGCTTTTGCTCTTAAAACAAAGACCCTTTCTGCTTTGATTTCTCAAGCCACACTCATCACTGGTGGCATTTTCAAGGTTGTCCGCTGACCTGTCTCTAGTCATTATGAGAAATTCTCACCTGAGCTGCTTGCCGCCTTAGAATTGGGTTTGTTCCTGTCTTTGTGGGGGATGGCTGTGAAGCCTCCCAAGGTACAAGTTGCTTTGGGTAAGGATATTGTTCCCTGACAGATTCCCTGAGGCCTCAGGGGATCGGGGCCTCCAGATTAGCAGGGCTGCCTTTTGGCACTATGAGATACCTCACAGCATCCCTGGCCTCTGTCCCTGAGGTACCAGGATATCTATTTGTCCTGATTTGAACAACAAAATGTAAGTTTGGAAATAATTAAACTGCACCTTTCTCCTTAACTACTGATTAAATTCAATTGTGGTTTTAAAAGTTTAAAATTATCAACCTCTGTGTCTCTAAATTTCATAAGTGCGTAAAGGGGAACACACTTCTTTTGAGTGAGAACAGAGTAATATGATCCTGGCAATGAGAAATGCATTCTGTTCTAATATGAATTTTATATAAAGCACCAAGTCCTGACTATTATGCGTGCACACCACAGTCAGATTCTGAGCTAGTTCCTCTGTTCATACTCATGTTGTGAGTGCTGCATCCATGCAAATTTCCTTCTCAGATTGGATAATTTGATTCTAAGCACAAATTGTATAAGTCTATACCACAGTGAAGAGCGGCCCCTTTAAAATCAATGACTACCCAATGCTATCCTGTCTTGTTTCCCTTTCTCTCTCTCTCTCTCTCTCTCTCTCTCTCTCTCTCTCTCTCTCTCTCTCTCTCTCTCTCTCTCTCATAAAACTGCACAGAACTTTCTGAAAACAGGACACAGTGGTGAATCCTGCGTCAAGTAATGGAGTTGGGCTATTTGTATGAACTAATCAGCTCCCTTATTAGGTTTGCCAATTAGTCCAAATTCTTGCTCATTACAGAAGACTTCAAGAGTGTAAACACTCTCCCCTAGTTAAAACCCCAAAGAATGTCAAACTGAGCATTTATGATGCCTTTTTGCCAACAACGCAGCTGCAGTGGTGGTTTAAATAGCTTTCACGTGGCTCACCTCATCAGAATACAGAAAACGTTTGTATAAAAATTGTATGTTATTTAAACTCACCTCTGGGGCCTAGAACAAGCCATAGATTTAAAATTATTAAGAATATGAGTCAGGTTCATTCCAGCTCTATTGGTAGGTGGCCTTTTGTCCAGAAGGAACCTTGATTAAATGGCACTTTTATCTTTCATAATTACATTCAATTTGTTAAGAAAAACAAACATGGTAAATTACAATAATAAGAGCCAGAGCTTAACTCTTACTGGATCCGCAGTGTCTCTGAAAGCAGCTTTGAGACAGCTAAATCTCTCCCTGGTCCCCCACATCTAAAGACAGGAAAGGGATATATCAGTTGTTCTCTTCTTTCCCCCCCTGCCACCTTCACTTTGAAAACCACAGGCTCCAGATTCCAGCCTGAAAGAAGCCTTGGCCACATCAGGGAAAACCTTGGTAAAGGGACGTTGTGATTGCTAATGAGGAAAGGCTGCCGGCCTGTCCCACGTGGCTCCAACCTTCTCAATCAGCAGTCTTTTCTTACCTAATTACAGGATTCTGAGAGAACCTAATGAGGTGCTGTCAGATTTACATTGGAATTATTTTAAATGTTATCACAGTAGCCATGGTGATGTTATATAAATGGACAAAATACTAAAGAGCCGGAGAAATGTCACCATTACACCCACAGTCGCTCGCTTTTAGCATAGGCATGAAGTCAGCATATTTTAAGCTTTTATTAGTCCACAGAAAAGAAGGACTTCTGGTTAAAACAATTGTGATGGAAATAGTTTAGTTAATACTATACAGATTATCTTCGTTATTTTAAGGTTCATTTATCTTTAAGAGGTGGACACTGGCCACTGGGGTCTTTGAAGGGGAGTCTGCCTCCCCACCCCCTTCTTTTCCTTTTGGTTCCTGGATGAAGCCCTTTCCTCGGTGGCATGTTTCTGGGACAATCTGTTTCCTCATTGCATTTCAGTTCCCTGTTTGGCTTTTTAGAAAAGTTGGAATATAGGCTTTGTTACTCAAAGAATTATTTATTTTTCTACTTTGACTGTACTTTCTATAGCTACGTCTGGAACCACAAGGGGAGTGGCTTTTCATATGCGTTTAGTTATTTTTAAAAATATAGAAATAAATGAATTATCATAGTCACAATTCCAGTTATTATGCTACTCTGTTGTTTTAGGTTGACTTTATTTTTAATTACGGGTTTATGTGTGCATATGTGCAAACGTGAGTGCAGCTGCCCATGACAGGCATTGCAGGGCTGGCAGCTGGAGTTACACACAGTTGTGAGCCACCTAGCATGGGTGCTTTAAATTGAACATGGTTCCTCTTCAAGAACAGTAAGTGCTGTTAACCTGTGAACTGCCACTGCACCCCAGGAGCTGCCATTTATAAGCATGAGGTGAAATTTCACTTTATGATGAACTTTCGCAGTGAAATACAGTTCACACAATCCCATTGGTGAAAAAAAATAAAAAAGGAGGAGTGCTAAGAAGACATTGTGGAATTTTTCACTTCATGGGATGCTTTTTTTTTTTCCGTTTTGTTTTCATATGTCTTCACAGCTCTCACAGAAGCAAGATAAAACATGAGCTGTTTGTTTGTTTGTTTGTTTGTTTTAAAGTAATTTATTCAAATTACATCTCATTTGTTATCCCCTCACTTATATCTTCCGGTTCCCCCTCCCTCCCTCTTTCCCCTTATTCCCCTCCCCTAGTCATGTGACAGAAGGGGACCTCCTCCCCCACCATATGATCACAGCCTATCAAGTCTCATCCTGGTAGCCTGCTTATCCTTTCTCTGAGTGCCACCAGGCCTCCCCACCCAGGGTAGGTGGTCAAATAGGGAGCACCAGAGTTTATGTCTGAGTCAGTCCTTGCTCTCCACACAACTGTGGAGAATTTTCTGTCCATTGGCTAGATCTGGATAGGGGTTCTAGGTTTACTGCAGGCATTGTCCTTGGTTGGTACAGTGGTACAAACACCCCCCATCCCCTTCAGCTATTAAAAACAAGGAAATCCTGAAATTTGAAAGCAAATGGATGTAACTAGAAATGATCATCCTGATTGAGTTAATGCAGACCCAGAAAGATATACATGGTATATACTCACTTATAATTGAACACTAGCCCAACAGGGATGTCCCCTGAAAGTCTTCACTTAGCAGGAGATTGGGATAGATACTGAGACTTCTTATTGGGGAAATAGAAGGATCCAGAGGGTCCTAGAAACCTACAAGAAGACCGTTAAGGCTGGTGGATCTGGAGCTGATTGTTTTTATAACTACTGAAAGATGGCATTTTTTTTAAATCATATTTTAGCCAGTCATCTTTAGTTCCAATGATTCAGAAGATGCTTTGTAAGTCTGTAGACTGTAGTATTGCTGATACTAGTCGCTTCACGAAATACAATGATTACAGTGGCTTATAAATAATCTAAATTTCTTTCTCCCAATTCTGAAGGCTAAAAACTCCAAGAGTAAGTTGCTTTGTCTAGACTAATTCATGAAATGTCCCTCACAAGCCTTCACTTGGAAGATTCATTAGCTTATATTACTCAGGGGGGATGTGGAGTCTGGTGGAAGGACTTGAGGACACTGAAGTGTGTTTTGAGGAGCTGACATAAAGGGAGTGATCTCCTATACCAGGATGTAATATTTAACTATGAATCCAAAGCAGAGATGACAGCTGACCACCAGCTGTGTGTTCTGAACCATAGCTCTCTCTGTTCTAAGTTGACTGGGTGTGGTATTATCAGCTTGACAGGATCTAGAATCACCTGGCAGACTAGCATGTGGGCACACTTGTGAGGGATGACCTACGTTAGGTTAGCTCTTGGCTGTGCCTGGTAACAGATTATCTTGTTTTTGTCAGATGTTTTGTCGCAGCCATGAGGAAAGTAAGCGAGACAGTCACTCCCTTAGGTATTTTCTTAAGGTATTGGAGTGCTAAGTGTACTGAGTTTGAGACCCTGACATGATACACAGCCTTTTCCTACTGTATCTTTTCATGGGCACAAATCCTACTGAGGAGGGATGCAACCCTCTGACATAATCACATCTCAATAGCTTGCACTCACAATTCCAATGTGTGCATTTCAAGGACAAATAGTATTCACACCATAGCAACTATGCCATCTGGAAACTATGACAAATACTGAAAATTGCCTTTTGCTCCTGCCTTTGTGCTCATATTTCTTTTCAACTCCACTGTGCACAAATCTTCTAAAGCTGCATCAAAGTTGCCATGCAAGGAGAAAAAACAAAACAAAACAAAACAACACACACACACACACACACACACACACACACACACACACACACACACACCACCCTGCAACCCAGAAAGAGAAGAGAATAACCTCTCTTTTAAAACATGCCAGCTTGCTAACAGAACACACATTCATGGGCAAAGATTATATCTTTGCTTTTTAAATAATCTCATATGTGCTGCAGTGCTTCCTCTAATGGAGTGTCCATGTCTTATTTTCTGTCAGATGTACCCTGTGGTGTTGGTATGGACCAATATAATTATCAGTTTCAACCTAATTAAAACACAAGTTCCTGTAGTCTTTTATTCATTTCTGTTCATCTAGTGTGGATACAATACGAGAAATTTGTTTGAATTCCCAACTTGCCAGAATTTAGAAGTTCACCAATGCCACAGGAAGCCCTGATGCAAACATAAGCTTATAATCCCTAGTCTCACAACACAAGGGTAGATGGGAAATGTTGCCTGGGTGCGAGACATTGAGTTAAACAAACTGCTAAACTCCTTTCCATTCTGTAACTGTAAGATCATTGTTGATAAATCGAGGCTCACGGTGATATCCCTGATGTATTGAGATGCTAACGTCACAGATGGTTTTCAATAACCACTTAAAGATACAATAGGGCTTTTCCAGACTTTCTTGTTAGTGGAAACCTAATGAAAGATCCTCACTATTTCCCTCTTCTGTTCAGTTTTGTCTGTTGAGTCTTCCTACTGCTTCCTGAGTTGGCTTCTGCATTTAGAGATTCTAAGACGGTGTTGGGTGACCTGCGTTCGCTGCAATCAATATGGAATTTGAGGGGGAACCAGGTTCAAGGGTAACAATCACCATTCACAGTGAGAGGCCAGATGGAGCATTGTCTCCCATTGCACAGCCTGGATTCGTGAGGTGGTACTCCTCCTGTTTGTATGGTATGTGGTAACAGGCAGTCTACCACTGTACTCTCTGTTTCCCCAAGTATAAAAAGATAAAATAATAAGAATACATACATTAGTACTTCTGTGACATTTAAATATATTTGTAGCCCTAGAGCAGTGCCAAGACTCAATTGTGTAAGGAATATGGCCCTTCATTATTGCTAGAGTTGATTTTTTTAGTATGAAATCCATAATAAATGTTAAATGTCCCAGGGGCAAAATATCTGTATTGTTTATCTCTGGATTATCAACTCCATGAAGAGAGTGGCTATGTCACTCTTTGAGCAACATGCAATCAGCTCTGGGTGCTTGCAAGTTCCCCCTCTGTGAACTCTACCAATCTTAGACTTAAAATAATAGGAGGAAAAGTTGCATTGTGCTGATCCCATATTGACTTTTTCTTGTCATAATCCCTAAAACAGTGAGGTATGGTAAATATTTACATAGCATTTGCATTGTATTTTATCCTAAAAGTAATCTAGAGATGATTTAAAGTGCACAGGAGAGGATGTCTGTAGGTTATATGCAAATGCTGTGCCATTTTATGTTAAGGGACTTGAGAATGCCAGAGATCTGGGCAATGGTGAGGGAGTCCTGAACCAATATCCTGCAGATACCAAGGGACAACTATATTCACATCTATGAATAAATAAATATAAAGAAGAATGGCAAAGGAAAAGCATGAATAATAATGATAAAGATAAGTCTGTGGGATGAATTAATCTACTTGAGGATCTTTCATATCAACCCAGATTCATCTACTACCTGCAGTTACTGTGTGTGTGTGGTATGGTGTGTGTGTGTGTGTGTGTGTGTGTGTGTGTGTGTGTGTGTGTGTGTGTGTATACATGTATACAGAGGCCAGGGGCAGACATTGGGTGACCTCCTTAACTTCTATTTACATTAATTTTTGAGATGGCACCTTTCGATGAACCAGAATTTCGTCAGTTAGGTAGACTGGCTGGCAAGTGCATTCCGGGGATCCTCTCCCTTTCAGGGCTGGAATTGCAGGTGTGCAGTGCTATGCTGGGCCTTTTGCATGGCCAGTTGAGAATTCTTCCCAGCCCCTTTTATGTATGGCTTTTCAGTCTTAGCAGTTATCCAAGCCCATGATATGGAAGTATTTGTTTCCATATTTGGCTTCGAGAAAAGAAATAAAAGTGCATGGAATGCACCAAGTATCTAAAAACAAACAAACAAAAAAAAAAAACAAAAAAAGAAACAACAAAAAAAAGCTACCCAGACAAAGAAAGAATAGATAAACAATTCCATTCACTGAAAACTTTTGACTTATTTAGATTTTAAAACTTTAATTTATGTGTGTAATGTTTAAACCTGAGCTTTCCTAAATTTGCCTTCTAGTAGCTCTGAGAGCTAACAATCCAGGTCCAAAAATGCACACACACACACACACACACACACACACACACACACACACACACACACACTCACACACAAAATGCACAAGGCACGCTGTCATGGGGAGTGCATCATTTTATTTCCTTTTCTTAGTGTAGGAATTCTCCAGGTGTGCATGTCAGTTGGCAGGAAGCACTAGGTTTTGTGCTGGGGATTCAGCAAGGTCATGGGAACAAGAATAACTATAAAATGAGGTCAAGTAATTACACGAGGCAAAGCATCTGATGACTCTATCAGATCTGCTTACCTTTGCCATAATTCAGAGCCAGACTTGAGGGTGACATCAACCCAGAGCAGCAGACGATAAACATAGTATGTGACATGGCCTTATAATACACCTGCTGGGAATAGGACACAAAACCCCATTTCCAAATTGTGTAAAGAGGTCCTTCATTTATTTGTCCCAATTTGTCCTCTCTTCATCAGGCTGATAGCTGATAAGGAGTCACATGTGAGTACAAATGTGCCTGTCAGCAAAACTCCTGCTGCTTGGTAATGGTTTTCAAATCAATATCTTAACTGATTGTAGCCTTTCTCATTCAGAAGAAAGGAAGCTTGTGTATATGTGTGATCGTGTGTGTGTGTGTGTGTGTGTGTGTGTGTGTGTGTGTGTGTGTGTGTGTGTGTGTGCTGAGAGCACAAAAGTGCCAGGGCATTTTTGGTGTTGAAAATCACAAAGAGATGATGTTAGAAAGCCTGTGTCAATGGAGAGACTAAAACACAACCTAGGAGACTATTCAGAGAAAATTCAGTCACTAAGGTGAATGTCCTTTGCTCTTTGAAAATACTTTAACTTGAAGCAAATCACTAATCAGCTAGTATTTTCCCTGAGATTTTGTAATCTCTTAGCCAATCTCTGGCTGATTCTTTGTTTTCTCCACACAGTACACATACATCCACACACTGGGCTATTTCTGTGAGGAAGTGCTCTGGAGCTTTATGTGAGAAATGCTTGCTGGAAACTACATGAGTTGGAGTATATCTTCAAAACACTATTTTTAGCAGATGCCAGGAGAATTTTCCTGAGATGCTTGTGTTGTTGAGTGTTAAAATCCCAGCATGAGCTCCAAAAGGAACATTCCTAAGCAACCCTAGGGTTCTGGTCAATGACCGCATCCCAAGCAGAAAGAGGAACTATATAATGAATATAGTCTAGTTTGGTGGAACAATTATTCAAAAATCTGCCCCCCCTTTAAAATAGTAAGACTGGTGCAGTGGCTATCACTTTGAATCCTAGCACTTGTGAAACAGGAAGATAGATCTCTTGAGTTTAAAGCCAGCTTGGAATACATGGCAAATTCCAGACCACACAGGACTACATAGTTTGACCCTGACTCACAATAAACACAAACACATTTAGATATAGCTTCTCTAGTGTAATCCCTTAGCCCTTAGCATGACTTTCAATGAGAAGATAATACCCTTTCCAATATCTCCTTAGATGACTGCTTCATGGTCAAGTATTTAATTTCTTCATCAGAATTAGACACAAAGCACACTCTGTTACCTATCTTAAATACCAAAAAGTAAGAAAATAAATAGATGATAAATAGATAGATAAACAAATACATACACTCATAAAACCACAAATATTATGAATCCTAAATAAGGAACATGGAAACAAAGTTGAGAGGGACAGAAAACAGTATACAGGCTTTAGGAAGAGAATACAGACAGTCCAGATGAGATTTGATAGGCTAAGGCCAGATGTTAGGGAAGGAGAGCTCCCCCTTTCTGAAGACTAGGGGCAAGAGGAAAGGGTGGTGAGGGAGGGAGAATGGGACCCTGTGGGCTATAAGGGATGAGGCTACAATTGGGATTAAAAAATAAAATAAAATTTAAAAAGGGCTATTAGGGATGGAGTAGAGGGAGTGGTCAAGGAACTCATTACTTAGTGGGTGAAAGATGTGTGGACAGAATGATGAAAGGGTTCTCAGAATGGATGATGGTGATGATTGTAAAACAGTCAGTGAACTTAATGTCAGCTGAAAATGGCTAACTGGTTGCTAACTGTGGTGGCGCATGCCTTTAATCTCAGCACTTGGGAGGCAGAGGCAGGCATGTTTCCATGAGTTTGAGGATATCCGTGTCTACATAGTGAGCTCCAGGACAGCCAGGGCTATGTAGAGAGATCATGCCACAGAAAGAAAGAAAGAAAGAAAGAAAGAAAGAAAGAAAGAAAGAAAGCAAACAAAAAGGTTAAATGGTCATATGAATTATGTGTATTTACCACATAATAAGGTCATTAAGAATCCATAGAGCAAACATGTTACATTTTACTATTAAGCAAAGAAATAGAAATCGTTTAATGAGAGTGGGGATCAGGGACCGGGGGAAGGGTGATGAGCAGCAACTGAGCCCACTCGGAATCCTAAGAATCAGACTAGAGACCAGACTCAAGGGGCAGCTCTAACTATTTTGCAGTGTATAAGCCTTTAAAAAGCTGAAGGCTCAATCAGACCATCCCAATAGCAATCAATCAAGTTGGTGTAGCTATGAGGATATGGGTATGAGTGGGTGCAAGGTCACCTCAGAAGACTTCTGTAAAGAAGGGGGAAGCAGTGGCCACCCTAGCTTTGGATGCATTTTGAGACTTCACCAGTGTCCTAGAAGTCCCTAGTAGATCATCACTGTGTATAGTGGATCAAGATCGTTGGAGGAGGCTTGGGAGCCACTGATGATTCACCCGCCATTCTCTATCAGCCTCCAAAAGGCTTATCTCAACACTCCCACAAATGAGTAGATAAATTACTTTTTAAATATGATGTTCAATACTGATAGCATTCAGGTTGTGTAGATACTAATACAGTATGAAAACAAAGCAAATACAAATATGTAACTGGAAAAGATTATAAAAATATGCTACAAGAATTAAGAATGTTGATTTTAATTTTTGAGTTAGAATTGCTTCATGTAGCATAGACTAGCCTCCAACATGGAATTCCCCTGCCTCACCCTCCCAGCTAGTACGATTACATGTATGAGACACCAGACCCAGATCTAATTTTCTAATTTAAGAAATTTAATTTCACTAGTAAAAGTAACTTGAGTAAAGACAAAGTTCTATGAATTAATTGTCCTTCCGAATTTTTGCTGACATTTGTTGCCTGTTGTTAGCAATCTTCCCAAAGAGGCTGGGTGTGTATGCTATGTCAGCATTTCAAGAGATGGATTTTCAGTGTTGTTCAACCTTCTAATAGGAAACAGGAAAAGGTCATAGGCACATAATCAGAAAATTGGGCTGATTTCTTTTTCTTCCAAAAACTACAATATATAATGTTTGAGGTTTATGTCTCAGGACTTGCACATGTAGTTGTTACAGTGTTTCTATTTTATTAATTAAGTTCTATAGCAATAATACTTAGTAACAGATAACAAATAGAAGGCTCCTTGGTAATGTATAAGTAACACATAGACAGGCAAATTTTCGTGGGCTTGTTTAGTCTCCTATTTCTACTATAATATCTCTAAACTTTTAATCATTTCCAGGAGCATTGGCTTGAAAATTCAAGCTCCTGACCCATCCATTTGTTCTTTGTGGGTAAAACTAAAAATCTTAAGCGACTGAGATCAGACACAAGAAATAACTGTCCCATTCCAGTTTAATAGTCTTGCTTAGCAGAATCTTTTCAGCAAGCACCTGCAGACTTACACCTTAATGTTGAGAAATTTGAAATCAGAAAAGAAAATTGGACAGAATTGGCTTTATGTCACTGTTAAATAAGAGTGTGTGGGGCCAGAGAGATGGCTCAACAAGTAAAGGCATTTGCTACTAAGCCCGAATCTAATACTGAGGACTACTAGCCTGCAAGGAGAGAAATGACTTCTGCACTTTGTCCTCTGGCCCCCACATGACTGCATAGTCACACATAACCTAAATAAACAAATATTATTTTCAGATTAAAAATAAGGTTTTTTATTTCAATATGTTATTCTGAGCCTCCCTCTGGTGACACATTATACAGATTTATACTCATAAATTTAATATATAACTTCCGAAACTATTTGTTGTGATTAATGCTCCAGCAGCATGAGCTAGTATAGTCTACAGTTCCTATGAAGGTGCTTTATAAACTCAATGATTAATTAACTTCTTTTATGTGTTTGTAAAGATTTAATCTATTAGATTCTTGAGACACTCGGAAAACTTACATTTTTTAAAAACTTATCAAAATTCTTTATGTAAGAGACAAGAAACCTTTTCAAATTGTTCATGTAATTATCATAAGATTAGATGGTAGAAGATATTAGTTAAAAATAGAGTCTCATTTCATCCATTTTTGTTATCGTAGAGTTGCTTAAGAATGTACTTTTTTCCCTGGGCATGGTGGTGCACAGAGGAAGATCACTGTGAGTTCAAGGCCAGCCTAGTCTACAAAGTGAGTCCAGGACAGCGAAGGCTACACAGAGAAACCCTGTCTTGAAAAATAAAAACAAAAACAAACAAAACAAAACAACAAAAGAATGGTATCTTTTGGCACATATCAACTATTGAATAAATAATCTGAAACAAAGAATTCACATGAAATTTATAAATAACTTATAACTTATATTAAAATTAATGTTGTATAAAATGTTTTTCACATATATATATCATCCCATAAGATGATATAATAGTACATTGTACATTCTCAGTAGTAAACTAGTTAATATCTGTATTGGTGTGAATAGATTTTTCCCTATTCATGTAAGGAAGCAACAATAAACTAATTAATCAAGTGCATAAATCCTACTAGGCAGTAGTAATTACTACAAAGAAAAATCATTTCAAAAGTAAACATATACAAAAATGGCAGGAGGCACTATTTTATGTGAGGTGGTCAAAAAATGTCCTTGTCCCTGAACCATAACATTTTTTTTTTGTCATTTCTGGTTTTTCTTTTGTGTTTCTCTTCCAGTTATACAAATTTGAAAGTAACCTTTCTAAAACTTGGTGTCTTAAAATGATAACACTATTTTCTCTTGGTTCTACAATTGTGTTAGGGTCCTAGGAATATGGCTCCTCTTTGTGCTAAAGCTCCATCACTTAAGCCACTTGTACCTGAGCTTGGAAAACTCAAACACCTGGGTACCGTAATGCTTTGGTTTTGCAAATCACCATTCCATTCTCTCCACATAATGGCTTCAGTATGATGGCTTCACGGGTACTCAGTGTCCCACTTGTGAGCCAGAACAAATCTACAAACTAGTCTAAGAACTCACACACCTTTGTAGTCATCTGCATGCTCAGGTTCAGGAAAAGAAATAAACAACACTGAAGCCCTAGAAAAAAAAAGAATAGAAATATTGTTGTGACCATTGTTTAAACATGCCACAAGATTTACAATTTTATTAACATAAACAATGGGAAATACAAGTCTACCTCAGCACCATCTCCTAAACCTCTTATCAAAGGGAAGAGGAGAGACTGTCACAAACCCCACGTGCAACTCCATTTCCAGGTGTTTCCTAAAATAGTAACTGTTGCTCTGACCCTTAATGCAGTCATCATGCTGGCACTCAAAACATTATTTTTTTAATTGAAAAATAAAATCATTCATATTACATCTCAATTGCTATCCCATTCCGTGCATCCTCACATTCCTCCCTCCCTCCTGCTTTCACCCCATTCCCTTTCCCTATGACTGTGACTGAGGGGGACCTCCTCCCCCTGAATATGATGCTAGGGTATCAAGTCTCTTCTTGGTAGTCTGCTATCCTTCCTCAGAGTGCCATTGGGCCTCCCGTCAAGGGTATATGGCCAAATATGGGGCACCAGAGTTCGTGTGAAAGTCAGTCCCCACTCTCCATTTAACTGTGCCAAGCAGGAGGTTTTAAAACATTCTTTTATAAGATCTTCCTTTTAGTATATTTTCCAAGAATGGTGCATAGATATATAGCACCTTACCAAAAGCCATATGTCAAAGACCAGAAATGCAAACACTCATATAATCTAAATAAAATTGAAAAATATTGTATAACTGACGCATTTTAAGATTGTAAAACCCTTTAACAAAAGACATAAAGGCTTACATTTTTTATGGTTTAAAATATATTTTATTTCAGTACCAGAAATAAATAGAATATTAAACTATAGCATCTGGGTACATTTAAAATTAATACTTGTATTTTGTGAAACAAAATAAAAACGATGAGATAAAAATTATAAAAGCTAATATTAGATGCATTTCTTTCTTTCTTTCTTTCTTTCTTTTTTTTTTTTTTTTTGATTGTGGAAAACATATAGAATCTAAGAAGGATATAAGAAATGGTAGCTTAACAAATGACACCCAGCTTGTGACTCCGGAGAAATAGTGTCTGCCAAGCACCAATCCTTTAAAGACTTGCATTGATATAGCAAACACATTTGGTACCCGGGTTGTCCAACCTTTTCAGAGACTCAGGTTCACAAGCCTATCAGCATAAGTTCTTTATGCTTTCCTCATTAAGGTTTGTGCAGTGGGAAGTATCTTGTGTGACGTTCGTCAGTTATTTTCTTATCTCTCTTTCTGAACAAGCCTTTCACTTTCTTTTACTATTACCTAAAGATAGTATTTGCAAAAACTCCTTTATGAGAAATATTTTTACTGAAGGCCAATGAGGTACATAGGAAAAGGATTGATGTACTGAACTATACAGCATAAACTGAATGTAGTCCCTTGCTTGTCCAAAGACAACTATTTTATCTTTCCTTCTCAACATTCATACAGTCATAAGGTTCCATTTAGCCTAGAACATCTCAGATTCCCCTCTATTTACAAGCCCACTCATGCTGTCTCCCAAAAGTTCTAATACACAAAGGAATATTTAGCGTTCCTTGGGCGTTCCTTAGAGAGTCCATCTCTTGAACCAATCAAGCCTCAGCCCTTCAGTTGTCTACCTGAAGTGCTTTCATTCATTATGCACTAACTTATGTGGAGTTCTCAGACTTCACCCCTGTGATGGGTAGTGTTAACTGTCAACTCAAAAGTCTCTAGAATTACCTTGGAAGTTGGAAGTTGGTCTCCTGCCTACCTGTGGGGGATTAGCTTGATTACTTAGTGAGGTGGGAAGACCCAGACACTGTGGGTGGTACCATTCCCAGGAATCAGGATAATATAAGAGAGGAAGCTGAGAAGCATCATGCAGTCATATTTTCTTCTTTCTGACAGTGAATATGATGTGTCTATCTACTCCAAAGTCCCTCTGCTCTGATTTCCTTGCCATGATGGACTCTAACTTTGTGCCACAATAAATATTTTCCCCTTGAGCTACTTTGTCACAATATTGTATCACTAAGTTATTATTGGTCTAACAAGGCTGGACTCAGCGATGTCTCTCTTTTACTTTATCTTCCATTTTTAGGCTTGGAGATAAGGGTTGAAAAGAAAAAAGAGGGAATGTAGAAATATATAGAGAAAATAGAACAAAAAGTAGATTCGTGAATCTACTTCTCAACTTCATTTTACTCACAAGGTTATTTTTAATTCACTGGTATAGAATTTTGTATATAGATGCAAAATAAGTTTAATTTTAGATACAGTGGTATAAAATTCAAATTTAAGATTATTCTTCACATAAATTATATATATTTCTACTCTAATATGTAGTATTGTACCCATATAACTCAATTATAATACAAGGTTTACTTCAATACTTTTAAAGTGCTATTGCAGACTGTTTAGGATAAATAAGTTATACAAGTTAATTGCTAGTTGATCAAATCTTGGTCGTATCAATTACTAGTCTATTTTCATTATAAGAATATACATCTTAGGTGCAACAGATAGATATGATTCTATAAAAACATAAGATAAAATAGTTAGATAAGGTCTTCAAAAACATCAGAGATATATAAAATATGGCATTTAAAATCTTTTTTTTTTTAATTACTTTAAAGATTCATTGACAATGAGACAAGTTAACTCCTGGCAACACCCAGCATATGTCAAAGAGGATGATGACCATCAGAGAACCTCCATATGGAGATGACTTGAATTGTGGCAAACAAGCCACTGTCAAATGTCCTCATTTTTACCACAGACAGAATTCTGCCTAAAAAAGGGCAAGCTTAGAAGCAGGCAGAGTCAACAGCCAAACTATGCCAAGGCAGGCTACACAAGTCCTCAATAGTTCCTGCCTCACAAATATACCTGTCAGATACATTGGGCCAGAGGCTGAAGATGATGCTCCAGTGTTATAGGGAATTTTGGGTAGCAAACTGTCTCTGTCACCTTCTCATTTGGGAAGCTGCTAACCTGCACTTCCTGTATACTCAGGTAATTACTTTTATTCCTTCTCAAGTCTCTGATGGTATTGAAGACTAGATATTTAACTTTACAATTAAGCTTAGTTGTCCAGGGGTTAAAATGCTTTTAGGTTAAAGCTGATAATGATAAGATGTGATGGAGATTGATCTACATTCAGAATTTTAGATGCGCCAAGATAGGAAAAATGTTTTCTTCAAGGCTGCCAAATACAAGTAGTCAAAACATTTATATAATTCCTGATTGTTTCATGATTCTTCTGACTGTAGGAAGTTTATTGTATATATGTATAATAATATAAATGTTTATATAAAAATTAAAAATATTTAATAAAAAACTTTATTTTATCACAGCAACAGAAAAAAATCTAGGACAAAGAATAGTAGCTAGAAGTCAGGCATTTCTATGGTAAAACCAATCATTGGTTCTTAGGCGTTGGGACCTCTTCTGTGGCTAGAACATGGAAAACATTTTTGCATTTCAGGAAGAAAAGCCCTATCATACTGGAAAACATTGCTAAAGACCTGTCTCCCAGATAATGCTAGACTATTTCAAGTTGGCATCTAACACTGACCAGAATAAGTCTACATATTGAAACGAAGCTCATCACTGGAGATGCTGGGTTCTCATGCAAATGAAAAGAAGCTAATAGCCTCTGCCTTACTGCACAATCATTTGTTACTTACGGTACTTCTAAATCTCCTCTCTTGTTCTTTAATGATCTAGTAGCAATATCTTGTCCCCTTCTTCTCCTTCTTCTGCAGGGAGAACAGCATATGTCTCTAGTATAAAAATGTTCACAACTATGTATTCACTTATAGGTCTTCCCATCATCTCCTTTGCACATGTGGATTACCTCATCTGCCCTTCCAAAATTTCCAAACATTTTCTCTTACTTTCTAGAAAACTCCATCTGCTTTTTTCTTTCCCCTATTAAACCTGTTGTTCATCAAGCACTAGGAAATGTTAATAAAGTATCATTTTGGCTAGTTAAAAATTATTTTTGCAACATTACCCTTTGGCTTGTCAGTATGTAAAGAGCTTCATATACAATATATGCAGACATAAAACAGGGAGAACACTGGTCTTAGTGACAAAAGGATTAGGTTGAAATCACGGCTTTTTACTCATTGCAAGTTATTAGAGCCCACCACATACTCTCTTTGAAATCTGTTTTGCAAGCCAAAATGGTATACATTTATAAGCTCTAATATCTTTGTCAATAATAATATGAGAAATTTAATAAGAATCCCTAATTAGTTTTATAATCTAGGCTTAGTAATTCAATCAATTCAGCATAAAATCTACCTCATGTCACGTAAAAGTAAGTAATAAATTCTGGAAAATATATACAATTTAAAGATTTTTGTGTATGTTATGTAAAGCAAATGTAAAAGACAGAACAGATAACACACTGCAGGATTGTAATTTATATGGTATTGTATAATCATTATTTTCTACAAGTTTGCCATTCTGTCTTCCAAGCCAGTGCTTCTCAGACAGAGTTTATACCATATGACTACATAGCTAGTGGGAGTCTAAAACTGTCAAACTCGTGGAAGCAGAGAATGAGGTGGCAGTTACTAGATGATAAGGATGAGGGATTTAAGAGACATCACCAAAAGGTAAAAGGTTCAAAGAGGAGAAATAAATATTTGAGGTGATGGATGTATTAATTAGCTCAATTTGGTCAAGCCACAATGCATACCTATAGCATCACCTTTTGCCCCGAGGTATACAAAAGTATTATTTGTCTATAGTCCACAAAATTGTAAAGAAGAGATGAAACATATGAAGGTTGACAGGCCCCAGCTTCGGAGACTGGGATTCAGGAGGTTAAGAACTTTGATTCCGAGGCAGGTACCAAATGATGGTGATGCTACCAATTCAGTGGTTCTTCTTCAGTGATTGCAGTAGTCTGATGTCTAATACAGGTTCTCATTCATTTTCTTGGCAGAACTGAGACTGCACTACAAGGAGACTGCAGAAGAGAAATAGTTTAAAAATAGCTTAATTACTTATTATAGACACCTGCAACCACCAGTGATGCCTACATCAGCATATGAGTTCCTTTGTGTACTAATCCATGTCTGTGTGGGGGTTGACATACTTGTTAATGTTTGTGAGTCTGAGGGTCAGATTGTGTTGTTGGCTGTCTTTGCTGATTGCTCTCTGCCTTATTTTTGAGACAGGGTCTCTTACTGGCAATAGGGTTTTGTTTTTGTTTTTTTTCCATTAACTAGACTGGCTGAACAGTAAATTCCAGGAATCCGCCTCACCCTGTCCCCTCCCCTAACCACAACCACTAGAGTTCAGATTTGCGTGTTTATGTAAGTGAGTGGTAGAGCCAAACTTGGATCTTCACATCTGCCCATTACACACTTTCCTTATTAAAGTCACTTGCCCAGCCCCAACTCCTGAGCAAATAATAAGATTCTAACCAACATTTAACTAGTATTAATAACTCTCCCCATACACATTATAAGAAATCACAAGACACAACTGAATGAGCACATTTTTTTCTTCCTCTTGCAGATTCAGGGCTTTGATTCTCATTTCCGGTCCCAGAAACATTCTTGACTTTGACATGGGCCATTATCTCCTCACTCTGCCAGCTTGCTCTTAAGCTGGCCCCAGGTTCACTCTGGGCCAAGTGCCCTGATGAAGCAGGAAGCACAGTTGATTGCTATCAAGCAAACCTTGCCCTCTTTGCTCCTGCAATCAGGCTGGAGGCAGTGACTAGAAACTCTTGCCTACTCACAGCCAGAATAGTCAAAGTTGCATCTGGGGTTTTATTTATTCAAAACTAATGAGCATCCAGGCATACTCACAGAGTTTCCTTGACTCTCAGTAATATTTGTCTAGCATTGCCCTCTAGTGCCTGTGGGTATATTCCTAATGATGCCTCTGGTTTTTTAATTAGGGTCTTTGGATTTTAACATACTTAGGCTATGATATCTTACTGTAAGCCTACTGTAAGCAGGAAGTTAAAAAAAAAAAAAAGCAAGACCCAGGCAGCAAGAGAAAATTCCAGAGTTTACAGGAATTCTTATTTGGTTAGCAAAATGTTACAAAAGAAATCACATTTATTAATATTTTCTTTCGTTCATATTACCTATGATGATAGATGAGATTTATCTACTTTTGTCACCTGCCTATAAAACAGCATGTGAGGAACATGGTGACATGAATGACAATAAGGCATATTCCCCACTCCATGGTTGCAAGTGTTTTATTGCCTCTGCAAACTTGTCCTTTCATGTATTTTTTTTTCAAGACACAGAATGGGACAAGTTTCATCTTGGGATATGCTGAAGAACTCTTTTAGGATTAGCTAAAGGAGAAGGTTAGCTAAAAAGTTTCTGGATAGATATTCATAATAACCACAGAGATGCTTGAGCTGCATGTAGAATGTTTCCCTTCCAGCCTTAAAAAAATGAAAAGAAAGTAAAAAAAAAAAAAAAAAAAAAACAAAAGACAATAACCTTTGTGGCAGTTTTTTAACCCTTTTCTTCCTACACTGGACAGGTAGTTCTCTGGACAGTATGGCCATGAAAGGTCTCAGAAAAGGCTGGCCATTGTTATCGGTTCACATGACAGGAAAGTACCAATATTCTGGCCTGAAAAAGGAAAGTGAATGAAGGTCTTCTGAGTCCCCAGTCTGTGAGAAGAGAGCTGTGTATTAGGCGTTGTTCAAGACCAAGAGTACAGTGGACTCTTCTGATTGAATTGATCAGCAACTCAAACTTGTTATCACTCACATCCACAGGGCCTCAGGGACTAGTACAAAGTGCTACAGCAGGAAAAAAAAATACCTACCAGTCAGAAAAAACATAAATTTCTTTATGATCCACACTTTTTCTTAATTAAAATCAACAGGGAATGATGACACTGTGAAGGGAACAAATCAAAATGTATTTTTAAGAGATAGAATGATCAGTGATAAGTAGATTCTTATCTTTCTGCTTTTCTTCATCGTCTGCATTTCCTACTAAAGCATATTTAATAGCTTTATTAAAATATCAATCGTACCCCACCAGATTCATCTATCTAAAGAAGATGAATGGGGGCTTTTAGTAAACTGCAGAAGCTGTGTGGGCATCTCACAGTTCAGTTGGAGCAGTCACACCCTCACAGAAGGAAACCTGGCATGGATTTGTAGTCACTCTGTGCTCCTCCTCCCAAACTGTAAGAAACAATGATTTATTTTCAGACTCTCAATTTCTTGGCAGTTTACATAAATCGAGCCACAAATTTGCACCTTTGTGCCTGGCTTCTTTCACTGAGCACTAAGTTTTCAAGCTAGACCCACACTGAGGCATGTAACAGCTTTTTGTGGCTAGATAATATTTTATCATTTGAATATGCCATATTTCATGTGTAAGTGCATTGCTTGTTGGACAGACAGGGTTGTTCCTGCTCTGCCTGTTCTGGATGCTGCTGCTTTAAGCAGGTGCTATAATTTTTTTTTTGAATAGATAACTAGACTGGATTTGCTGCGTCATCAGTTAAAGCTTGAGATTTAAGGACATGCGGAAATTGTCTTCTGCCTTTTGTCTTCTTACCGGAAGATCCTGAATGATACCCTTTCTCTACATCCTCACCCTGCACTTGCTATCATAGCCATTTGGTTTGTTTTCACTATTCCAATATGTGGGTTGTGACAGCCAATTGCACTTTTAATATGCATGGCCTTAATGACCAGTGGTGTTGAACAGCCCTTTTTTGTTTGTGTTTTGGGCCATTAATGTATTGATTTCAGAGAAATGCTCATCTGTGCTTTTTCCTAAAGGAGCTTTTGATTTGGGAATAGTTTAAGATTTCTCTAGCAAAGTTTAAAAAGACCTCTTGTCTACCTCATACCCAAGTTACCCTGTTATTGAGAGAGCCCATGTTCATGGGATACTTGTCATAGAAACTGACTTTGACATAATATCATGAATCAAACCAAGTGTTTTCTGAAATCTTACTTTTTTTCGTGTGTGTGTGTGTGCACGTGTGCACGTGCATGCTTGCACACATGAGCACCTGTACCTATATCTATGTCTGTGTCTGGTTTGCATATATGTGTGCATGTGGAGATCAGAAGACAATACCAGCTGTGCTTCCTCAGGAGCTTTTCATCCTGTTTTGGAGACAGAGCCTTTCAGTGACCTGCATATTACCCAGTAGGCTAGAAAGCTCAAAGGATTTTCTGGTCTAGGCCCCTCTACAATTGTTGTGACTGTTGTGAAAAGCATTGTCCAGACGTGAAAAAGTGGTTTCTGGGGCCCAAACTCAGGGTCTCATGCCTATAAAACTAACACTTTGTCAGCAGAGCTGTCTTCCCAGCCTCCCATTTTCTCTTTCTGTGTTCAGGGCAACATATTACATTGATTCTCTGCCTTCTAAGTATACATTTGTCTTTGATAGATTATCCATTGCTTACCTTTTTTTTTTTTTTCATTTGTGGATCCCCTAAGGAGTCTTGGTCAGGTACCTGTATAATGATTCTTAGTGTGAGTACAAATGATGCTTTTCACTGTGGTTAGATTGAAGTTATGAATTTGTAGAGAGATGTTTAACAGAAGTAAAGTTTTACCCACTAGTAAATGGGTTGTTTTCTTATCACTGAAACATGTGCTTTATGCCATTAGAAACAAATCTTTTTCAAATAAATGTAAATGCTTTAAAATGATTTAGATATATAAGTATTTTACATGCCATTAAGACAAGAAAGCATTATGATTCATCTTTTAAAATCGTGAATACACTTGTTTACTCTTTACTAGTTTTGGAATGCAACTATCACCTTAGAAGCAGTGTTGAACAAGCTTTTTAGGAAGTCATCCACATCATTGCCTGCTACGTTTAATCCAGTTGACTTTCCCACTGGCACTAGAATTGTTTTCTGTGCCCTTTGTTGAATACCAGGAAATTTTGAATTGCCTTTGGGGGTATCTATCTATCTATCTATCTATCTTTCTTTCTTTCTATCTATCTATCTATCTATCTATGTACCTACCTACCTATCATTTCCCTATCTCTTTCAAATGGTATCACACAGTATTTATACAAAAATGTCATGTGAACTGGCCATTTAAGAAAGGCAGGAGCCTCACAGCTTCCATTTCCCAAGTGCTCCAAACATTGCCTCTTTTTGTTTCATTACAGCTGAGTTGAGTGAACGTACTTGTGGGTGTGTCAGAGTTCTACTCTCCATATGAGATAAGGCTTTGTGAGATTTCTCTGTACTCACACTGCACACAGACCAACAAATGGTTTTGACACGTATTAACATGTTCTCCCCTAAGTCAAGGGCACTGACCCTTAACAGGAGAGAATGTGATTATATTTGGACTTAGGGTTTTCTTTATCTTCTTGGTGGAGGAAGTCATGCTATTATGAGGCCACCAGGATGACTGGTATCCTTCTATTAAGAAGACATTTAGACACGAAGGTGTATACAGCAAACATGGTGAAATGATATGAGAAGAAAATCCTGTCTAGAGTCCAATGAGAGAGGCTTGTTGGATCCAACTCTGGTTACATCCTGATCTTTGACTTCTAACTTTCAGACCTAGCAGACATAAACCTCTGTAGCTAAAGCTGCTCAGGGGCACTTTGACTCAACAACGCTAACACATTAATTAACTCACTAGACAGTGACTTCTTCAGTGAAGCTCTTGATGCCTTCATACACTTAAATGGAACAGGACCATGCAGTGGGACTAGGAATAGAACAGAATCTCTGGAGTTATTAACTTGATTAACACTTGGTCATATTCAATCTCCAGGGACATAAGGAATGGTCATTTCTGGACATAAGCAGGCATTGTGGATCAAAGAAATGCTTCTGCTCTCAGAGAAAATGACTTTCATTCCTCTGTAGTCAGGATAGTCTTGTTCTGTCCTTTGACCCTTCCAGGCTTTCCTCATGCTATCTGTTATGCCTAGGTACTCATCAATTCTTGTGTGTCACAGTAAACAATTCTAATCTATATTTAGGGGAAGTTCCTGGAGCAGTGAGCATGGTGGGGAGGAAAGGGAAATGGGAAAGGAAGGAAGCACTTCTGGCAAAATTGATAGAATTGGATAGGTTTGTATAATGGGGGAATTTAATACTAATACAAATACTATTTTATAACATTCTAACATGATTTTTGTAACACATAAACCCATGAAAATATATAAAAGGAATTCACACACACATGGGGGTGGGGGGAAAGGAGAGGGAAGAAATCTGCACATAGTTGTTTGTTTCCTTTTTGATATTTTAGTCATTTATTTTTATTACTAGCTATTACCACAAGCTAATAGCAATGTGAAAATGAAGCCCACTTAGTGTGTTGTGACACTTAATGTCAAAAACCCTTTCAGCATGTCCAAGACATATTACAGAGTCTCTAGGACTGCACTGATGCACAAAATCAACTTTAGTAGGAAATATGTAAAAAAGATCCCTTTTACAAATAGTAATATGGATCAGTTTATAAAGTATGCAAATATTCCCCATAAAAAGTCATGTGTGGTGAGACACTTGTAAATCTCAGTCCAGGGTAAATAGAGACAGGTGAATCCTGTGATGTATTGTCCAGCCAGACTATCTAATTTAGATAATTCTTAGTAAAACTGAAAGATTCTGTGTTAAACCCCAATGTGGTTCCCACTGGGAAAGCAGATGTTGGTTTCTGCACTTCCCAGGCAAGTTCATGTATGTGTACATACATCTGCCTCCCACAGACATGTACACACATACATATAAGCACAAGTGTATGAGCTTGTAAGGAGATCTCTATGAGCATATAAAGGGGGAGGAAGTCCCCCTCAGTCACATTAATAGGGGAGGGGAGTAGGGGGAAAATGGGAGGGAGGGAGGAATGGGAGGATAGAAGGGATGGGATAACCATTGAGATGTAATAAAAATAAATTAATAAAGTTAAAAAATAAAATAATCTAAACTATAATTTCAAAACAAAAATAAATACTTTAGGCAAGCAGTACTCAGAAGAAGAAGAAGAAGAAGAAGAAGAAGAAGAAGAAGAAGAAGAAGAAGAAGAAGAAGAAGAAGAAGAAGAAGAGAGATTCCCCCATATCAGAATAAGGCAGATGGCCATACACATGGGTACAGCAGGCTGAGAGAGCCTCTAAATACTGAGTTCACCAGAATATGAATATGTAGTTTAAAATGAAAGCCTTGGCATTTAAGAAATGGGTCTATTCTGTGTGGCCAGAATCCTACCAACTGGAATTATTTCATTTTAAACAATCAGTGGGTTACATATTGAGCTGGCATTGATAAACAACAACAGATTAAACCTTTCCAATGTGATGAAACAAAGGTAGTTTTCAAAGAGTCCTCATCCAGTGGCAGTCTGCAGAGGGAAATGAAAAAATGAACCAATTTGGAAAGCTTCCACAAAACAAGGTGTGCTAAAAAGTTGATGATTAGTAAATGCCTTGGTAAAAAACATAGAACTGAAATCTGAAACTTTGAAGTTAATAATCTAGGCCAAATTTTAAAAAGTAAATGTACTGACATATATTTCACTGGCTGTAACATTTTCCCACTGAAAGTGCCCACTTCAGTAGTATTCTGTATGCACCAGCATCCAACTATAACTGAAGCTGCTTTGAGAACATTTTCATCACTCTTTCTAAAAATATATATACATGGTCCTTAGCACCTATTCCCATTTTTTCTCAAACTGCAATGCCCCATCCATCCTTGGAAGCTACTAACTTATAATGCTATCTTCATATTTTGACTACTATAAAGTTTTCATAAAAACAAATTTATATAATGTATAATCTCTTTAAACTGTTTTCTAACCCTCTGAAATCCAATGTGTATCAGCATTTCACTCTTCTTATTATTCTGCAAATATTTTGTTGCATGGATACACAATACCTTCTTTACCTATTCACAAGTAAGGGATAGTTGCCTATTTCTCTTGCCATCTGGTGTGTGAGTCTGGAGATTTAATTATAGCAATGAAGAATCAGGTACCAAAACCTGTTGCTTATCACTCTCCAGGGCTGTTCTTGGGAGTGTTTCCTAAAGTCCCTGTATCTGAGATTTCATCTCTGTAAAATGGAAGCAGCAGCAGTCTTATTGAGTGGAGTCGTTTTAGTATTTCATGGGTAACATATTAAAACCTGTCACCAAGACCTCGGTCCTCTGAAGCTTTGGCAAACAGTAGTGACTGTCATTGATCTTCACTTAGCTTCACAATCACTCCTCACTTCCTTGTCTTTTCCTGCTAAATTGACCATCATCGTATGAGCACTTCGAATCAGGTGAACTATTGTGGACTGAGCACTTGATCCAATATATTATGCTGAGTTGGTGTTGGAGAAGTAGAATCTAGGAAAGGAATGACTCTCCGTAAACTTAAAACCAGGAATCAAATTCGCCATGAAGGGATAGTTTAAGACACCAAGGGATGATTAGAAGACAACGCAGGGAGAAGGTGTTCCTTCTATTGAAACTGACAGATGAAAACACTGCCATAACGATGAATTTATTTAAATTTCTTTTTCAAACAAGAGTGATGAGCTGATAGAGAGCATAGGGACCAATGTCATGGAGCAGAGTAGGTCATAGTAGTGAAAGAATGGGACTGAACTAGCTAGTCGTTAGTGGTAAGAAAGAAAACTCATTCTGTGATGCAAAGTTCCAGGCACCAAAGCAGCCAAATACCTGTCATGGTCTGATTATGTTTGAAACATTTCATTTTAAGGCAAGCAATGTTTTTGGGTGTTTATTTCATTCCCATTCTTCTAGGACAAAACAACAAAAACAAACAAACAAAAGAAAAAAAACAGAACTGTAGAAAGAATCTGAGTACTGGGGTCTAGCTCAGATGCTGTTTTGAAGTAAACATATGCTGTATCTTTTCTAAATTTTAAACATTTTTCTGGTTTGTAAAAATATAGGGATGGAGAAAAGTGTATCATGTATCAGTTACTATGTCTTGTTGCTGTGACAAACTACCCAATGAAAGCAACCTTAGGAAGTAAGGACACCATGGTGTAGAAAGTACTGTGGAAGAGTAGAAGAGAGGCCACAACATTGCATCTGCAGTCAGGAAACCAAGAACAGATGAATGTACTTCTCTCTCTGTCTCTCTCTCTGTCTCTCTCTCTGTCTCTCTCTCTGTCTCTCTCTGTCTCTCTCTCTGTCTCTCTCTGTCTCTCTCTCTCTCTCCTCTCTCTCTCTCTCTCTCTCTCTCTCTCTCTCTCTCTCTCTCTCTCTCTCTCTCTCTCTCTCTCTCTCTCTCTCTCTCTCTCTCTCTCTCTCTCAGTCTGGATCTCCAGCCTACAGAAGGGTGAGATCTTCCTACTTCATTCAACTCAATCTAGAAACTCTCCTTCGCCTATGCCTAAACGTTTGTCTTGTGTTATTGTAGACCCTGTCAAGATGACATAGTATATTTTATCTATAGGAAGTGAAGATATTTATCCATTCTGCTCTTTTCACTGAGTAATCAAAGGGCTAATAGCAATGGATGGACAACCTAAATTCCCATTTGTAGGTAGTGGTGTGGCTTCTCTGACTATGGAAGAGCTATGAAGAAGTAAAGATGGGATCTGGAAGTTCATGGGCAGGTTATCTAAAACAAAAATCCATGGTTTTCTCATTAAACTAGTCCACCAGTGTAGGGAAATAGGCTTCATGCCAACGTTTGGTATTATTCTATAATTCAGCCATTGCATGGGAAAGGCTCAAAGATGCTGTGTTTCCAGTTGAGTGTTTTTCCATTCCCCAGGGAGTTTTCTTATCTTCTTTAATACTGCCATTGGATTAAAGAAGAATTTTAGTACAAGTGTTACAAAAAATAAGTGAGTTTTTAAAACTTGGCTTATTTTTCACTAATAGAACAAATTTTGTATTTATATATGTTGAAGCTTTAAGTCACAGTTAAAATGCTGAGATAATCATAGATTGGGACTTTGAAAAATTAGTCTTCTCATCAAGGAACATGAAAACCTGAAAATCCACAAAACTTCAACCCTATGTGAAAAACTATAGGCACCTGAGAAAAGCCGGGAGGTGAAGTAGCCTTTGTCAGGGATAAGCACACCAGTTGGTTGTCTGATGCCCAATAATCAGCCCTGAAACATACCTATAAGTAACATTATATGGGATCAACAGGTTATTTTTAAAAATATATATGTATATATGAATACATATATTCATGCCATAATACTAATGTAAAAAGAGATAATGAATTTGAAAGAGAGTAGTTAAAGGTATATGGGAGTGTTTGAAGGAAAGAAAGGGATGGAGAAAGGTAATTAAAATACATTTTCAAAAATAAACAAAAAATTAGTCTTGTAATTCTCTTAATTATACTTTATCTGTGATTATTTCCATCTTTTTATTCTTAATTAGTATAATTAGACATTGTTTTGACTATCTTCTTGGTGTATGAAAAGAACAACCCTAGGCATTTTTTTGTAATTATATGTATTTATAGGGTAGCCTGTCATATTCTGATAGATGTATGAAAAAAAATGGTTAACTTTCAAATTGAGTAAACATATGTCTGTTTCAAACATTTATTATTTGTTTGTGGCAAAGACTCCTTCTTATAGCTGTAATGTTCAGTAAAGTACATGTAGTCAAATTTCAGAGTGCTTTTCCATCTAATTTTAATGTAGTGCCATATGTTCTTACCTCTCATACATTACACCCTGACCACAATTTCCCCTTTTTCTATTCCTCCCAGGACCTCCCCTATATCCCTTCTTTCCCAGATTCACTCCTTCTCTATTTTTCTTAAAAATAAAATAAAATAAAAGAGCACACCTCCCAGGGATATCCACTGAACACAATCTAACATAGCAAGTTACAATAAGACCGGGCACACACCCTCATACCTAGGCTGGACATGGTAGCCCAGTAGGAGGAAAAGGGTCCCAAGCTTAGGCAAAATCGGAGACACACGTACTCCCACTGTTGGGAGTCTCACAAAAAAAAAAAAAACCAAGATGAATAACCATAAAGTATATGCAGAGGACCTAGCTCAAACCCATACAGGGTCCATATTTGTCATGATCACTTCAGTCTCTTTGAGCCCCTATGAGCCCTGTTTAGTTGACTCTTCTTAGTTGTTTTCCCCTCTTCTGTGGTACTCCCATGGCTCTGCTTAGTACTACATGTATCTCTTCATTTGCTCCCATCAGTTGCTAGATGACATGATGCCTCCCTGATGACCCTTGTGCCAGGCACTGGTCTATGAATATAACTGAATATCATTAAGAATCATTTCATTGACTTTTTCTTGGTCAGCTGTGTTTGGTTGTATCATGGGTCTCTGGGCTATGAACTTCCTGGAATATACAAGAGTGACCTTAGATGAAGTCTCAATCGGTGCTTTATTTATTTATTTTTATCCCATCCCTTGTTTCCTCCCATTCTTCCCTCCCTCCCATTTTCCCCTTATTCCCCTCCCCTATGACTGTTCCTGAGGGGGATTACCTCCCCCTGTATATGCTAATAGTTATCAAGTCTCTTCTTGGTAACCTGCTGTCCTTCCTCTGAGTGCCACCAGGTCTCCTCCTCCAGGGGACATGGTCAAAGGTGAGGTACCAGAGTATGTGAGAAAGTAATATCACACTCTCCACTCTACTGTGGAGAATGTTCTGCCCACTGGCTAGATCTGGGTAGGGGTTTTACCGCCTGTATTGTCCTTGGCTGGTGCCTTAGTTTGAGCGGGACCCCTGGGCCCAAATCTGCCTATCATAATGTTCTACTTGTAGGTTTCTAGGACCCTCTGGATCCTTCTACTTTGCCATTCTCCCATGCTTTTCTCATCTAGAGTCCCAATAGATGAAGTCTCTTTGTCATAGAGGGTATGGAGGAAACATGAACTAGCCATTTTCTATAACCAGACAAGGCTCCTAGCTGTGGAACTGTGACATCAACCCAGGCACAAAACCTTCGACTTACACATTGTCCTGCCTGCAAGATATGCTGTGGAAATGGTGGCACAGGACTTGTGGGAGTGGCTAACTAATGACTAGTCCAACTTGAGGCCAATGCCATTAGAGGAAACCCCTGTCTGACACTACTACCTGGGTGGCCATGAACCAGAAGGAAGACAGCCCAGGCACACAGGATGTAGTGCCTTTCAGTGAATCTTTCTTTTATTTAGTTCCTCAACCTTGAAATCATTATTATACTCTTAGCTTCTATATAATCAATTCTTTTGAACTCTGAATGTTAGAAAGATTGTGTAGTACTTGCAATTAAAGACCTAGCTTGTTTCAGTTAAGGAAATGATCTCCAGTTTTATCCATGTTGTTGCAATGACAAGGTTTCACATTTTTATCGTTAAATAGTATTGCATTTCCTTTATCATCAAGCAGTTGATGTAAATTGAGTTGTCTACATTTCTTGGTTATTGTGAACAATGCTACAACAAATGAGGGTGAAGCTATGTCTCTTTACTTGTTTCACTCTTTGCAGTAGAATTTCTGAATTACGTGATATTTCTTCTGACATTTCAAATTTTAAAAACATTATTTTGTGTTCCATATCTATCTTCATATTTTTAATAAAGAATTGTTTCCCTTTGTCCCTCTTGAATTAAATCCTAATGGCATTTAATTATATAGATTCATATTTCCTTGCATATTTATTTAAGTGCAATGCTATGTATTTTCTCCTGATATGACTTTCATTATTATATTAAATTGATAGGTAGCAGTTTTACTATTCTTTTCCCCTAAAGACTTAATATTATTAATTTCAAATTTCTTCTGAAATCTAAACTTTGCATTTCTTGCTTGATTTTCTTCTAGAACAATGTTACTCTTTTCCTAGTGTTGCTATACTTCTGTTAATTAATTTATGCACTAAATGAAGATATATGTTCAATTTTATTAATTTATATCACTAATATCATCTGAAACTTTTCTTAGATCTTGCATATTTTATCTGACATGGGCTCACAAAGTTAATTAATGATTTCAATTATAATGTGCTTCATTTCCCCTTCAATTTTCTTCTATGTACACTTCTATTTCTATCACTGATCTTCTGGTTAGAGCAGAAGTGAAGGAACCATATGGAATGATGGCATGGAGAACTAACTAGAGGCATTCTTTCCCCCCAGTGAAAGAGTGGTGGGCACTGAAAAAGCAGTAAGATTTATTTTTAGACTATCATTTAAAACTGCATGAAATTGTTCTAAACACATAAAGCAGATAAAAATAATCTGGAGACTCTATAAAATCCAAATGAGTAAAATGAAAGGCTAACAGGAAGCAAAATAGTATAGAAGAGACCATCAGGACAGACTTGGTGGTTCAGAAATAAGACTATGCATACTTATTTCTACATTGTTTCAAGGTACAAATGCAGTTCAGTGAGGCAAAAGCAGGAAACAAATGCAGAAATCATCCTGGAGCATTGGGTTAGGCACATGTCTATTACAAAGGAAATATATTAGCCCCATCCTCAAACCACATAAGTTAATTAATTTATAAAGCATATTTATGAAAGTGAATCATAGACCTCAAATTCCAAGCCTAAATCATAAAGCTATTAGAAAAAAATCTAGGAGCAAGTCCTGATCCTGGATTAAAAAGAAACTTCTCAGAGATGCTACCCAAATAAGACTAACCAATAAAATGTCAACTTATGAGACTTTATCAAAATTAAAATCTTTTCTGGTTCACAGTGCACCATTAAGAAAATAAAGTTGTTGTTGTTGTTGTTGTTTAATCACAGAACTGAAGAAAATTGATCAGTTGTTTTCCTCAAAGTAAAATACCAAAGTCTATGAAGTTTCTGTTAATAGTTTTCAAGAGCTTCCAGGTTGATGCCTCCATTTCTCTAGACTTGTCCCCATCCTTTGTTAAGTGCTGAAATTACCAGACCAATGAAACACCCTTGTCTGGCTACTAGGTTGGACCTCTCTGGTATATTCTTGCTTTATTATTGGCCACACTGTCAAATTGTGCAGCTAAACTGAAGGGTTTCACTGTGGATCCCCTGCAGTTTGACACTTTCACTTTTTCATTGAGAAATGAAGAAAATCTCCTAAGAGGAAGAGAAAGTCTTCAATGTCTAAGGATGATTGAGACATCGAGAACAGAGAAATAAAGCCTATTGAGAAAAGACAGTAAAGAATAAATGAAGTTAGATTCTGGTGTTTCTATCTGATAACTACATTAGCTAGAAGAGTGTGTTTGTAACTGATGGCAGAGAAAAACATCATTAAAAAAATAAAGGGCTTAAGGGAATTGCACATTCATGTAAGGTCTTGAAGTAGGATCAAATTAGCTTATTTATTTCCGTCAGTTAATTGGTGGATATGCTCTATATAATTGTGTTCACCTTGGCTTGGAAAGATGACCCTTTGGAGCCACACAGAGGGAGATCAAGTTCAAAACTGCTATTCTCAGGTCAGCCCCCAACCTTCCTGTCCCCTTGGCTCTGCACAGATCTGCTAGAGTATGGGGGCACAAGAAATTTGGAAGAACTCTTATGTCAGGAGAAACTTCTGTATTGCTTACTGCTGACTTCTGAAATACTAAGTACCAAGAAAAAAAGTTACCTAGAAAGACAAATTTCAACGCAAAAAATGCTCATGAAGATCTTCACTGGAACTCATCTTCCACGCCCACGAAGAGCTCTTTATGAAAGAGTCGAGTAACACTGCAAGAGGCCAGGTTAATGAATTTAACGCTTGAGGGAAAATGAAAGAGGATGCTGGTTGAAAAAAACATTGAAAGAAACAAACTCTGTCACTGTGAACCCTGCTGCTACTGCTGAGAAGTAAACAAAGATTGATTAGTCCTGCATTTGGCCACACTGCTCCAAGGTCCCCCATTATTGCTCCGAAGGCAAGAATATCTTCAGTTTATTCCAGCCCAGAAACGCCAACTCATGTATCTTGGCTCCTCCAGAATCTTATGCTAGAAGAAGATAACATGAGAAACTTGGTTTCTTTTTTCCAGTAATGGGCCACTCAATCAAATATTAACCTATATTCCTTTTTTTTTTAATTTTTATTTTTATTATTTTTTAAATTTTTTTATTTTTTTTTAATTTCATTTTATTAATTTATTCATATTACATCTCAATGGTTATCCCATCCCTTGTATCCTCCCATCCCTCCCTCCCTCCCATTTTCCCCTTACTCCCCTCCCCTATGACTGTGACTGAGGGGGACTTCCTTTCTTAAAATAGAAATATTTGTCTTTTATAATAAAGTTTAACTAAAGAGAAAAATCAGAGTCCGTATGCAAATCCTCCATTCCTTTTCTTCTCTTTCCCACCTTGCCTTTTCTTTCTCTTCCCTGTCTTCTTCCTTCCTTCCTTCCTGTGGTCCTTCTCCCCTGGCCACACAAATCAAGTTAGTTGTTTAATATGTATTGAGCAAAAGTATACATCCAGAAAATGTTAAAACATTGTCTTTACATTTGGCCCCCACACAGCAGTGGGACCAGAGAACAGGCTGGAGCTATAGGCGACATGTCTATATTCTTTTGTAAAGCTGACGGCTGCAGTCTGATTGACCTCAGTTTGTTCTGTACTTGGCTCCATTTCCAAATGGGCAACCACAGTTTTTCTTTTTGTATTAAATATATTTTATTAATTTATTCATATTACATCTCAATTGTTATCCCATCCCTTGTATCCTCCCATTCCTCCCTCCCTCCCACTTTCCCCCTACTCCCCTCCTCTATGACTGTGACTGAGGGGGACCTCCTCCTCCTGTATATGCTCATAGGGTATCGCAACCACAGTTTTTCTTCATCCCATTTATCAATACCAAAATTACAAAAAGAAAAAAATTACCAAAAGAGAGCTTATAGTGTGGTTGTAATGCGTTGCCTTACTGTACATTCTCTTCCTATAACAAAGTGTGAAAGATTGGGTAGTCTTTTTAAAGCAAGATTTCGATTTTGGAGACTGGATGTTCAAGGTCAAGAGGCCACATCTGGCAGGCTCATCATGTTGATGGTGATTCTTCAGAATCCTAACACAGTACAAAGCATCACATGGTGAGATTAGCGCACATGAGAGATGGAAGAAAAATGACTCCCATCACTTGAGAAAATCCTGGAACCCTTGCATGGATGGTCATTTGATTTGTTCTGTGGTGACTGGCATACACCTGCCTCTGTTTTATTATTCTTCAGACTTCATAAAGGCTGCATGTATTCTATGTGCAGAACATTTATCACTAAGCAGAGTAAAAAAAAAATGGAAAAGGGGAAAACTAGGTGTAAGAAAACAAAGCTTTTTAAAATGCTCCCTTGTGCTCCTAGATAATCACATCATTTTGAACATCAGTTCTTTAAAGTACAGCTAGTATATACCTTCCAATTATTGGAGGGTTTGTTTGGCTGTTTTTTATTTTTATTGTTTTGTTTCATTTGGTTAGTTTGGTTTGGTTTTGGTGTTTTTTGCTTGCTGGTTTTTTGCTGTTGTTTTCCGTTTTTTGTTTTGTTTTGTTTTTGAGACATGGTCTTATTATGTATCTATGGCTGCCCTAGAGCTCACTGTGTATACCAAGCTGCCTTGAACTCAAAGAGATTCACCTGCCTTGGCCTCCCAAGTTCTGAGATTAAAGGCATGTGCCACTAAGCCCAGCTCCAGGTATTTCTTGTAACTATGCGTGAGAGACAATAATTAGGCCACACTCTATTTGCTTAGTATCTTCTTAATATGAGTTACCTGGACCATCAAGGCCAATGGATTGGGACCGAGGGCCTCCATCACAAACTGTTGCACCAACCAACGAAGGACAATATATGTAGAAGATCTAGATCTAGACCATTAGAGCCGATGGACAGCTCATTCACCAGGGTTAGGGTGGGATGAGGAGAGGGGACTACATCTGACATGAACTTTGGTACCCATGCAGGCACACAGAGAAAGGGGATGCAGGCTATCCAGATGAGACCTGATAGGCTGTGGTCAGAGGGTTGTGGGGGAGCATTCCCCTGTCAGAGGACTTAGGGAAGCAAGTAATGCAGAAGAGGGAGGGAATGGGGGGAATGAGACGATACGAGCAAAGGATAACAATTGGGATATAATATGAATACATTATAAATTACAAAAGAAATGAACAAATGAAGAGTTAAGGTTAATTTTTCTGGGAGTGGTAGGAAAGGATTGCCCTTCCAGTTATTTCCATTTCTCCAACTAAATTATATTATTCATTTTATTATTCATTTTGCTTTAATTTGTTTGTTTAAAGTAAAAAAGAAAACAGGCATAGACGTACAGTGTTTCACAGGAGTACATTTTCTTCTGTACCCCACCCTCTTGTCCTGGATTAAAAACAGCTACAAAACTGCTTGCCAATTTATGCTTGAAAAGCAATTCCTAAATAAACAGATTAATTAAAGTTCAATTTTTAAAGCATTAGCATAGAACATGTTTATTTCTGAACTGGGGCTAAATACACTAAGTTTAGAAATGGCAACACTTTGATTTTTAATACATACTTAGCAGTACTTAAAAAATAATAATGTGTGAAGAGGTGCTTTTTTATAAAATGATGGGAAATTAAAGTGATCATTCTGAAAGAAGAATTACACAGTCTCTGAAAGACACTGACCTTTGGATTTTTAACTCATACATACCTTTTAAGCATGGGTTTTTATGGTCATGCACTTAACAATCAGTAGTTTTGGTCTAATCTTCGGAGTTATGATGCTGTTTATAATGCAATTTACATATATCATATGGGATTCAGATCAACCTATTTTTCATACTAGCTTATTCAACCATTGTGAAAATTGAAAAATGTGAAGGATCTATATTTTGTAAAGCTGAAAATAAGTGAACAAAAATAAACAGATGATGAGTCTTTCTAATTGTTACAGGATTTAGACAATTCTAAGTGGCTTTGATGAGATTGTTTCCGTAGTATTCTGATTGATGCTATCAAAGGCGTTGTGTTTCAGTGCTTAAAGGATCTTCCTTCCTGGTTTGATGGCGCTGACAGAAATCATGGGCATTGCTATTGGAGTGAAGAGTGATTAGGAACCTTCAGCCAAGATATTTTGATGTTGGCCGGTGAAGAGCTGACTTCCTGAAGGACAACATCAGAGGGAGAAATGTAATGCCCAGGGCTTTCTGTTATCTGAAGCTAGTCAGATAACCAGAGACTGTAAAAGACTTCTGATTTTAAATCAGTTACTTGAGGAAAATTGGAAGAATGAGCAGGAAGACGAGCTTGTCTAGCCACCGGGTCCTGAGAATTGCACTACCAGTTTGGATCTATTACGGTTCAGATGGCCAGAGGGACATTATCATTTGCAGATTAAGATAACAGATGTCGATGCAGACCCAGTAAATAGGATTTTTTCCCCATGAGAATTTGTAACACCCAGTAATCCAGAAGAGTTGAAGAGACTTTTGTAAAGCTGGTATCAGCAGATAATATACAACTAAAAGAAAAAAATTCATATAAATTGTATGCATGCATTTATAATGGTGGTTGAGTACATTTTGGCTTTCCAATGATGGCTAAAAGGTATCACTACACATACCAGTATTGGCAGGTTGTAGCAAGGTACCTGCTAAGTAAAGCAGCTCTTTCAAAGCTGGTCACTGTGTACAGAAAGAAGGAAGCAAGCAGGTGAGGTTCAAGGAATTCAGTGCCATTTTTCATGATTATAAATCAACCTTTGACGCTCTCAAACACATTTCAAAATTGATTTGACACTTGGGAGCTGTAACTCAAAAACTGTCATCACCCTTAAACCTTGTTTGAATTCAAATTCTGATGAGGGTCCTTGCAACACCCTACAGTTAAGGCGCACACACTTAAGTGGCACACTGCACGGAGTTTGCACACCAACAGAACTTAACTATTAGTATGATTTATCTATTGGAATAGCTCCAAGAGTATAAGAGGCCAAGTCCAATGCATGGATTCTACCATAAGAGACAATGTTGTGAAAATTATTCTTGGGCTGCAAGTATTCTTAATTTGTGGGACAGAAAGACAGAGCACAAAAAAACTATCCAGATGTTTGTTTGTGTGTGTGTGTTTGTTTGTTCATTTTAAAAGTTCAATTTTCCTTCTCCAAAGTCTTTTAAACTTCCTGAAGAAGTTAATACCTACAGTGGACTTTAGAGTTGATAGGCCTAATGTGTAGGGCTTATATTTTAGGGAAGTATTTCCTTTCCTCTGTGTGTGTATGAGTGTTTGTTGTGTGTGTGTGTGTGTGTGTGTGTGTGTGTGTGTGTGTGTGAATGTGTGTGTTTAAGATTTGTCTTGTTGCATAGCTATTTAATTAAACCGAACACCCTCAAGTACCACAAATTTAATCAAATTATCTAAGTTTGTGTTCACAATAGCATTACTTGTAATGATATTTCATTATACTCTGAAGGGAACATTACAACTTCCAGGTGTTTCCATACTCGAACAACTTCAGCAACCACTGAGCTATAAAGATACCATATCTGCCCATTAAGGCTTTTATCCCAATTAAAACGCAAACACGACTGGGGCAATTATTATTCCCATTGCTGGTGTTTCACAACTGACTGAATTCACAAACCACCCCTCTGTATCCTCAGGCCCCTGTTTATTTTGTATGAATTATTTATTTACTTTTCCCACAAACTGCAATTAGTTATTATTCAAAATAAAATCTTCTTTCTCCTTCTTGATCTTCTCTTTCTTTTGTCCTTTCAACTGCCTCAAAGAAGCAAGTTCTTAGCTTTATCCCCAGCCCCAGCAAGGTACAATGTAAGAACTCTGTATATTTTGTACACAGATGATATATATATATATATATATATATATATATATATATATATATATATATAGAGAGAGAGAGAGAGAGAGAGAGAGAGATACAAACATACATACATACATACCTATGTATACAGGTACAACTCAATATGTTTCTTGATTGAATTCATTTAATTGTTAGTTATATAGTCATTTCTAGTCTTTTTTTCCCAGTGACTTGAACATTTCTTGACAAAGTGATGTTGTAGCTATAGGATGAAATGAGTTTGGCAGATGTCCTGAGAACGGATGAATGTTGCAGTCACTGAAATTCTAATTATGAAGAATGCTGCTGCTAAATCCAGGAGATGTTCGACATACAAGGCAAATTACAGAGAACTAGTACAGCTTTAAAACTTGCAGCCAGGCAGATATGCGAGGATGCAGAACACTATGAGAGAGGGCAAATAAGAACTCCTGGCCCATGCTAAGTGCTCATTTGGCTATATAACAAATTCTATCATATAAAAGCAGCCGTTAAGAGATGACATTTGTTTGCCTTTTAATTGCTTTTTAGTAATATTAATATTTTATGGCTTCACCCATACCTTCACCAACTATTAGAATTATTTCTTTCATTCCACTGCACTAGATTACTTTCTGAATCACTACTTAGAAGTGTCATCCCAGGTCGTTCAACAAATGAACATAAATATGACAGGAAGCCCCAAGCTGCTGCTCTGCATTGTTTGGGTAGGGCATTAAGACCCACTGTTTGATGAACTGCTATGCTCAAAAGAGTCTCTATTTTGTTCCATTCTTGCAATACACATTTACTTAGTTGGTTGGTTAGTTAGTGAGTCAGTTAATTAGTTAGTTCATTTCGTGTTATCCTGTTACAGTAGGTCCAAAGTCTCCTGTGATTGTAACAAGAGAATGTAAAAATCCATGTGAACTTTCTTTCCACTTTGAATTTAAATGATGGCCATTTCTGAGCACCGTGGAAATCCACAACCTGCCCTGGCTTTGAGACCTCATTACTAGTAATGCCAGGTTAACTAGGCCTTCTAAACAATGCTTTTAAGAAGACATGATACATTACCTATACTTCATGAGTTGGAGATTGCAAGGAACTACTAGTCAGTGTGCTTTCTTTTTATTATTATTTTTAAAAATTTGTTCACTTTACATCCCAGTTGTAGCCCCCCTCCCTCATCACCTCCTGGTTCCACTCTCTGTTCCTCATACCCCCTTCCTCCCCTAGTCTTCAGAAAGGGGGAGCCCTCCTCCCCTAACATCTGATTTTAGCCTATCAAGTCTCACCTGTACTGTCTAAATCCTCTTCCTCTGTGGCCTGGCAAGGCTGCCCCACCAGGAGGAAGTGCTATAAATCTTGTCAAAGAAAATCTGCTCAGGAGCAGCCTGGGCCACCTACTCTCAGTGTGACCTTGGGCACACTAGGTATCTTTATTCCATATGCCTTCCTCTCTCCTGCTTTCTGTCACAACCTTGACATAAGCTCTTTGAGTTTCTTTACACACTCACTTCCTAAAGAGATTCCATTTGATGATGGAATTTGCAGCTATTTGCACCACACAGCACATCCCATTGTTTGTCTTGTCTTCCCTTTCCTTCTGCTCAATCAAAGATGGTTTCAGGTCTTGTCAGCTAATGTCATGACTCATTTATTGGAGCTTACCTTTCTTGCCCTTCTGCAGTTTCTATCTCTTGTTTTATCCTCCAGCCTGAAAAACCCTTTGCTTCCTGCAGGGCCCTTAAGTTAAAGTCACTGAACCAGAAGGCTAGAGAAACCTAGGTAAACTGTCTGTATCTACCCTTCATCACTCAGCATCATCCCCACTCCAGGAGGCCGCTGATCTCCTACTCAGAACCACAAGATTTGTATGAGTTGATGTAGAGATAAATAGTTCAAAAATGCTTGAGGGGGCAAGGAAAGAATAAGAGTCCCATTCATAAAGTTTGCCTATGCCAACGGTATAAACATTTCAACAACAGCAATTTTCAATTAACTTCACTGGACATAAGGATGCTGTATTTCTTTTTTCATTGCTGAGACAAAACATCTGACAAAATCAAATTAAAGTAGGAAAGGTTTATTTCTGCTGCCAGTACAAGGGTACAGTCCATCGTGGTGGACAAGCATAGTGACATAGGTACTTAGACAGCTTTCTTCTTTTTATTCCAGCCAGAGTAGTGCTGCTCTTTTTCAGGCAGGTCTTCCTACTTCAACTTACCTAATCTAGAAAATTCATATAGATAGGGCCAGAAGCTTCTCTCCCATGATTTGGGGGCCTTGACTTGAATAAAAAGGAACTGAGCAACACCATTTATTTCTCCCTACTGCCTACCTTGGCATGCAATTTGATAAGCCTCTCATGATTTTGTCACTACACTTTTCATAACATACATAATTACATATAAACATACATACATACATACATACATACAACATATGTATATTCATAGGCTATTCAAGCAATAATCCAAAATAAATGCTTCCTTCCCTAAGTTACTTTTCTCAGATATTTTATCACATCAGCATCTCTTCCTATATTCTGCTTTCTTTTAACACACATATTTACACACACACACGCACACACACACATACACACACACATCATTTAAAACTATACATACACTTGGGCTTTCTATACCATGAGGTCTTTTTTTTTTCATTGAAAATAGATTCTTCTCTTATAAAATACATTCCAACTACAGTTTCCTCACCTCTACTCCTCCCAGATGCCCTGTTATCTTCCTCTTCCCCAAATCCACTCCCCCCCCCATATTTCCCTTCAGAAAAGAGCAGGCCTTCAAGAAACAACAACCAACAAAACAAAACAAAACAAAACAAAACAAGATACTATAATACCAAGCAAAAACTCTCATATCCAGGAAGGACAAAGCAACCCAATTGAAGGAAAGGAGTCCCAAGTAGATACTTTCAAGGATGTTGTATAATATTTTTATTACAAGGTACCTTGTTTCCAGTGTTTGAGTATATGACTTTTTATACAGTCATCTTCTGACAATAGTGGCTGTAAAATAAATTCTTTAAAGTAGAACTTCTAACTCAAACTAGATAAACTTCTTGATTTCCAAAGCTGTCACTCATTTTTAGAAACAACTCTTCCCCTCCCTTTTTATTCCTATGGGAACTTCAGGAGATTCTTTGTTCCTACACTCACTATGGAGAGTGTCCTTAACCCGTTGTGTCTTTGCTAAGTAACAAGAGATAGTGACACTTCCATAGATTTCATCTGTCTTTTTTCTTATGAGTGAAAGTGACTTTTAGAAATATTTTCAATGTTTCAATTTTATTAACTATGAAATCTCTTTTCATGTGTGTCGACTGTGTTGTTATCCTTGTGTTATCTTTTGACTTTACTCATTAATTTCCTCACATAGACTATTATTACATTTATTTCAACTGAGACTGATGTCAATATTCAGCAGTCTTCACTAAAATTCTGTGGCCACTTTATCAAATACTAATGCCAGCCTAAATATATTTTTAGTCTAATTCTGGATCCTGTTTTCTGTTCTCTTGAGCTAAGACAGTACATTTTGACAGGGCAGAGAGGAGATCAGAAAAATCTAGCAAGATGTATTACCAGGTAGAAGAAAGGATATTATTTAATAAAATGCTAAGAAATAAAGTATGAGCATAATTTGAGAGAGAGAGAGAGAGAGAGAGAGAGAGAGAGAGAGAGAGAGAGAGTCATTAAGATGGAGATTTATATGTGTGGGGTGGGTCACTTCAGCCCCCTATTATACAGTTTTCACAAAGATCATTTAAGTCCAAGATCTCCTCTCCTTTTTCTTCTGTTCTCCCCTCTTCCCTTACTATTTTATCCTTGAATCATGAAGGTGTCTCCAATTTCATAGGTACAACTGTCATCACTGCCTTTGTTAGGGTTTTAGTTGGTGTGATAAAATACCAAAACCAAAGCAATTTGGGGAGGAAATGGTTTATCTGACTTTCAGTTTCATATTTCTGTTCATCATCTAAGGAAATCAGGACAGGAGCTCCAAAAGGGAAGGATCCTGGAGGCATGAGTTTATGCAGAAGCCATGGAGGAGAGCTGCTTACTAGCCTGCACCTCATGGCTTGCTCACCCTGATTTCTTATAGAACTTAGAGCCACGAGCCCAGGGATGGTACAACCTACAATGGGCTGGGCCCTCCCCATCAATTATTAAATAAGAAAATGCCTTACAGACTTTTCTATAGCCTGATTTATGGAGGCATTTACCTAATTGAGGTTCCCTCTTCTTAGATGACTTTAGTCTGTGTCCAGTTGACATAAAACTATCCAACACAGTCACCAAAGTTGAATCCCTTGCTATTTTACCTGGAGAGTTTCTTATTTCCCATGTACATTTCTTCAAGTTCCCAGTCTTCAGTCATTTTGTCTTGCTATAAGAGAACACATGATGATTGATATTGTGTGAGGAAAAATGGTTCATTTAGCTCAAAATTATCTCAGGTAGAATGTCCAAACAGCATGTTGGTAGAACCTGGAGAAGGTCATCTTTATTTAAATAATTTGAATGGCACCACATAGTCAGGGCATCTTCTAGGCCAACAGCCAGCAGCCCGTGTACAGTCCTATATAAGGCAGACATAAATGGTGGCACAGAAAGCTTGAGGCCTTTCTGTAAAAAAAAAAAAAGAACTCATTTTATGAGAAAAATCACCAACCCAATTACAGGCTGTAACTCTCAATACCAAATTTCTAGCACATGAATATGTAGAAGACAAGCTATTTCCAAAATATAGCAGCTTGCTCACCACAGACTCATAAATGAGGGAATACACAAACTCAGGGAAGACACACATGTTTGCATGCCAGGGAGGCCTAGCTGATGGTAGGCAGTGGAAGAGTCAGTGTAAAAGGTGAATAGAACATTCTTGTCAGCAGCCACTTGCCTCATGAGCTGTGAATGCTCATGTACAACAGCATGACACCCACTGGGTCTTCACATGGCAGATGTGTGATAGTTTTCTCATACTTGCTTGCTTTTGAGCATCTTGTCCCAGAAGGTGCTACAGATTTCACCAACACTTCCTTGCCCATGAATACTGGATTTTCCAGATCAAACTATGACACTAAAGAAGGCAAGAAACCACCAACATACAATGCTGTTCTTCTTATCACTACTACTAGTGCCTCTAAAAGCCGTGTGTGTGTGTGTGTGTGTGTGTGTGTGTGTGAGTGTGTGTGTGTGTGTGTTAAGTGTATTAAATCAAAACCTAGAAAATAAGACAAAAAATTAAAAATACCTGACTTTGTTTATTCTAAATTACGTGAATAATAAGGTCTGTAGTCTAACTTAATGATATACAGTGTATGCTCATGGTCCAGGTAGCCTTGGTTAAATCCAAAGTCCAGGCATGTGCAGATTCAGAACTCAGCACATAAGGACAGAACACATGAGAAATGTGACTGTGGCATTGGCTGTGAAGTCTTTTACATTTTTCACAGCAGCAATGATCATTTTCAGCTGGTGTAATGTGACAATGCCTCCAAGCACACAAAATCAATGATCTAACTGAGAGTGTCCAAAAGCTCATTTGGATTTCTTCTCTCGACTGCGAATGCAAAAACTGCCTGGCCTTCCTTCCTTAGAAATTGAATGTATCAATAATTTATTTTATTTTAAATCACAAAGTAATTGGGGGCTAAATAAGAGACAAGATCCCTGACATGGTCTATGAAGTAGTCATGCCCTCTCTCTACTTCCTGTATTGTGTAAGTGCTTGAGCTGAATTAGCAGAAAGAGGCCATTTAGAATCTAATTCAAAAGAAGCCACTTTATTTCCTTTACTTTTGCCATGAGACAAATAATCATAGAATAATTCACAAGCAGTCCAGCAAGGAAAGACAACAAATAAGGACAAGATAAGAGCCACAGAGATTCTTCCTCTATTATTCTCATCTTTATATTCCATCCTCAACCCACACACTGCGTTCACAGGCTTGTTTATTGAGGAGACTGGGGAAATGATAGAAAAACACCTTATCTTCCCAAACAAAGGAACTATAGAGAATAAATAAAGTGTTGAATTTCTAGAACCGTCAAGCGAGCTCTCCAGGTGTTATTTATTTTGGCATTCCTGTATCATCCCTTCTTCTGACTATAAATCTTTATATTACGTTACAGTTTCCAGTGTCTGGAGTATGTGTCCTGTCACCTTAAGACATGAAGGAAATAAACAGCCCACCAGTCAAGAGCTTGAATACCACAATCCCACAGGCAGGAAAGGGAAAACGATAAGGCACATGGAGCATAAAATGAGCCCCTTGTCCAGAGAAGGTCTAAGGAAACTCAAGTGTTTTGAAAACCCCTGATCAAGAATAGATTGTTATTTTTAAAAAGATATTCTAATATTTGTTTGTCTATCTGTGTGTGTGTGTGTGTGTGTGTGTGTGTGTGTATGTGTGTGTGCTGTGTCTGTGTGTCTCTCCGTATTTCCATGTGTGTGTAAATACCATCAGAGTCTAGGAGAAGGCGGTAGATCTTTTGGAGCTAAAGTTACAGGCAGTTGTAAGCTACCTGGTCTGGGAGCTGGGGATCAAACTCTGGTCTCTAAAAGCAGAAACTGCTCAAGTTTGTTTGATTGCTCTGGAAGAGCCTCAAATCAATCCATGGATAAGAGTATTTTTCATGAGTAGAGTTAGAAGATGGAGCCCTGGATTCCTGATGTCACTAAGACACGGGTGAGAATAAATACCAGAACCTTAGAAAGTCAAACTATTCAGACACCATAGGCTGAGGTCTCATCAGCAATCAGCATCGTGTTATTGGTCCTTTGTGTCTTCATCTCAGAATTTCTGCTGTTAAAAGTCAACCTGTTTTTATGTCAACACTTGGTGGTTTTTATTACTATTGCTCTGTAGTATAGCTTGAAACCAGGGATGGTGATACCTCCAGAAGTTTTTCTATTATATAGGACTATTTTAGCTACCCTGTTCTTGCTGTTGGTGTTTTTGTTGTTGTTGTTGTTGTTTTCATATTTAATAAGAAGTTGAGACCTGATCCGTCAAGGTCTATAAAAACGCATTTGAACTACATTGAATTTGTAGAATGTTTTTTTGGTAAGATGTCCATTTTTACTGTTAATCTTACTGATCCATGAGCATGAGAGATCTTCCATCTTCTGATATCTTCTTCAATTTCTTTCTACACAGACTTGAAGTTCTTGTCATACAGGTTTTTCACTGGCTTGGTTAGAATTACACCAAGATATTTTGTATTATTTGTGGCTGTTGTGCAGGGTGTGGTTTCCCTAATTTCTTTCTCAGTCTGTTTATCATTTGTATAAAGGAAGGCTACGGATTTTGATTTTTAGTTAATTTTTTTTATTCAGCCACTTCGCTGAAGGTGTTTTACCACCTGTAGGAGTTCTTTGGTAGAATTTTGCAGTTCACTTATGTATACTAGCATATTGTCTGTGAATAGTGATATTTTGTTGACTTATTTCCAGTGTGTGAACCCTTTGATCTCCTTTACCTGTATTACCGCTCTAGCTATAACTTCAAGTACTATATTGAATAGATACAAAGCAAGTGGGCAGCATCGTCTTGTCCTTGATTTTAGTGGGATTTTTTAAAGTTGCTATCCATTTAATTTGACGTTGGGTATTGGTTTGCTGTATATTGCATTTATTGCATTTAGGTATGTGCATTGTATCCCTGATTGTCCCCCGCCCCCAAGACTTTTAAAATAAAAGGGCGTGTATTTTGTCAAAGGCTGTTTCAGCATCTAATGAGATGATCATGTGGGTTTTTTTTTTCTTTCAGTTTATTTATAGGGTATACTACATTGATGGATTTTCATAAATTGAACATCCCTGTATCCCTGGGATGAAGCATATGTGATCATGATGGGTAATGTTTTTGATGTGTTCTTGTTTCAGATTGAAATAATATTTTCAACTTGAATGTATTTTATTGAGTATTTTCGAATCAATCTTCATAAGGAAAATTGGTCTGAAATTCTGTTTCTTTGTTGAGTCTGTGTGGTGTAGGTATCAGAGAAACTGTGTACTCATGGAATGAGTTTGGCAATGTTCCTTTTGTTTCTATTTTCTGGGGAGTATTGGTATTTGCTCTTCTTTGATAGTCTTGTAGAATTCTGTGCTAAAATCATCTGTCCCTCGACTTTATTGGGGGGGCGGGGGAGACTTTTAATACTGCTTCTATTTCCTTATGGATTATGGGACTATTTAAATTGTTTACCTGATTTTGGCTTAACATTAGGAAGTGGTATCTATTAAGAAAATTGTCTATTTTGTTTAGAGTTTCCAATTTGGGGGAATACATACTTTTGAAGTGAAACCTTATGATTCTCAGTGTCTATTGAAATATGCCCCTTTTTTATTTTATTAATTTGGATATTGTCTCTCTACCTTTCAGTTAGTTTGGCTAAGGGTTTATCTATCTTTTTAACTTTCTCAAAGAAACAGCTCTATGAAACTGAAAAGCTTCTGTTAGGCAATGGATACCATGAAGAGGGCAATTGGAACTTGGAACTGGAAAAGATCATCACCAACGCTACATCTGATAGAGGACTAATATCCAAGAACTCAAGATGATAGACACTAACAAACCAAATAACCCATTTAAACATTGGAAACAGAGCTAAACAGAGAATTCTCAACAGAGGTATATGAAATGGCCAAGAAGCAGTAATAGAAATGCTTAACACCGTTAGTCATCAGTGAAATGCAAATCAAAATGACTCTGAGATTTCATCTTATACTTATCGGAATGGCTAAAATAAAAACCATAAGTAACAGCACATGCTGACAAGGATGTGAAGAAAGGAGAACACTCCTCTATTGCTGGTGGGAGTGCAAATTTGTACAGCCACTTTGGAAATCAATCTAGTGAAACTGTGAGTAGTTCTACCTTAAGACCCAGCTATGCCACTCCTGAACATATACCCAAAAGATGCTCTGCCATAACACAGTGACACTTACTCAACTATGTTTATAGCAGCTTTATTCATCATAGTCAGAAATTCGAAATATCTAAAGGTCCCTCAACTGAAGAATAGATAGAGACACTGTGGTTTATTTATATAATGCAATACTACTCAGCTATTAAAAACAAAGACATCATGATATTTGCAGGCAATAGATGGAACTAGAAAATATCATCCTGAGTGAGGTGACCCAGACCCAGAAAGACACACATGGTATGTACTCACTTACACATGGATATTAGCATAAAATACAGGATAACCATGCTATAAATCCACAGATCCAAAGAAACTAAGTAACAAAGAAGACCCAAGGTAAGATGCTTGGATCTCACTCAGAAATGGAAATAAAACAGATATCTTAGATGGATGGGTGAAAGGAACTGGGTGGGAGAGGGCGTGGAAATGGGAACATGGGTGAAGGGAACATGTGTGAAGAGGGAGAGAGAGGACTGGGAGAGTAATGGAAATCAGTGGGGGACCGTGTTTGGGACAAGCCAGAGACCTGGGGTGGGGAAGCTTCTATGAGTTTATGAAGGTGACCCTAGATGAGACTCCTTGCAGTGGGGGAAGTGGCCACCTCCTAAAACCAGGTGAGACTTTTAGTGAAAGGATAAGGACACTGACCCATCCACAAAAGCTTTAGCCTAAAATTTTCCTGCCTACAAGATGTGCTGGGATAAAGATGGAACAGAGATTGAGGATATGTTCAATCATTGACTAGCCCAACTTAAGATCCATCCCATGGGAGAGGGCCAACCCCTGAAACTATTAATGGTACTCAGCTATGCTTGCAGACAGGAAGGAGCCTAGCATACCTGTCCTCAGAGAGGCCTCAACTAGTAGCTGATAGAAACAGATGAAGAGACCCACAGCCAAAAATTAGGAGGAGCTTGGGGAGTCTTATGGAAGAATGGAAGGAAGGATTGAGGGAGTGGGTGTGGAGCATCATGGGCACATAGACTAAACCACCAACCAATGAACATGTATAGGACTGGATCTAGGCCCCCTACACATATGTAGCAGATGTGCAGCTTGCTCTACATATAGGTCCCCTAACAACTGAGGGCTGTCTCTGACTCTGTTGCCTGCCTTTGGATTTCTTTCCCTTAACTAGGCTGCTTTTCTGGCCTCAGTGGGAAAGGATGTGCCTAGTCCTGCTGAGATTTGATGTGCCATGGCATGTTGGTACCCATGGAGGGTATCTTCTCTTTAGAGGATGAGAGAGGGTTTTGTGTAGAAGGAGAACTTGGAAGAGGGGAGTGTTGTGATTGAGACATAAAGTAAATACATTAATTAATAATTAATTAATAAAAAAAGGGAGGTTTCTTTAGCGTTGGTCCAGTCCACTAGGGAAAGTATAGAATAATTCAAAAGTGTCTGTCCAGAAACTGGAGCTATGGACTAGTATATTCAAGAAGATAGCAAGCCATATCTTTAAGCACATCACTGCTCCACCTACCTAGCTCATGCATGATGCACCTAAGAATTCCCTGTATCCTGAATGCTGGGAACACAGCCCTATTCTGCTGTTGCTGCAAGAAACAAAATAAATGCATATCAATTTGATGATTCAGTGAAAAACATTTGACTCAAAATCCAAATTATGCTGATTAGAATAAGATATTAATACATTGCTACCCACAGTCTTTATATACTCTCACTTCTAAAAAGGAGGAGCCATTATGTTTTCATTTACATGCAAATTAGTAAAATACATTATTCTTTGATTGAGTCAAAATAAGTCCTCCTTTAGGTTTTAGCCTAGTGTTTCTACATTTTTTTCCTTTTTGTATTTCTGACACTTATTCTCACCTTCAATGATTAATATGGCTTTGATCTAGATAAATAAATAAGTGTGCTTAAAAGCACGTATAAGTACACTTGTAAATACAAGCCCAAATTCTAGCTAATTAGTCTGTTTCTATGAAATATTTTCATCATCCTTTCTTTACTAAAATTGACATTGAATCATTTTACTCTTTCACTAGATGTTTATGAAGTATCTTTATTATTATTATTATTATTATTATTATTATTATTATTATTATTATTTCCTCCATGAGGACTTTAGATGCTGAAACAACATTGGCACATTTTTACATTTATTAAGCTGCCAATGTAGAAGAGAAACAGTAAACATTTAATTTGGAATAGAACAATATAAAAACAAAACAATTTGACTTTAACTTTTTTAACACAAGAAATTGAAAGACAGTTCACTGCTGAAGTACATAAAGCCTGATCTGATTTATAGTCCTGAGGTTTTTGATTTCAGTAGTTTTGAAGAAATAAAGTTGATAGTTACTGCATTTGAATTATACACTGCCGTGGTCTGTGGTCATAAAATGAGCATTGTTGTCACTGATAGACAGAAAGAGGGCTCAGTAACTCTGCAATGTACAAATTATATATTCTTACTCGTGCATTATATCTGAGTTATCACTGAATATTCTAGAGTTAATGATCTTGTACAAATAATCCTAAATTCTGAATAAGGGTTATTGGGGCTAAACAAATGAAACCCCCAAATATTGCCATTTTGCTTGCTGAGAAGTTTGAAATAAAGACCAGCTGCTACCCTCTCTCTGAAGTTCAGAGTAGAGCTTTGAAAGAAATGTGATTTTTCTGACTTGCTTCTTCCCAGTCCTGGACTCTATCACTGGAGTTTGCTCATATCTAGAACACTAAAAGGCTCCATTGTAGACTTAGATTTTTCAAAACCTACTTTAGTTAGGGTTCTTAAACACTTCAATTTTTACTTCTAACCAACTAACCAGAGAAAGGGGAGAAAATGTTAATAGGAAGAAGGGATTGTAGAGCTGTTTAGATGTAGTTCTCAGGCCGGTTTCACTTTCCATTATCAGGATGCCACAGTCCAGTCCAGTAAAAAAAAAAAAAAAAAAAAACAAACAAATAATAACAACACAAATCCATAGTGGTGGCACTATCTAGCAGAAACAGCAAGACTCTGCCCAGTTAGCACGAGTCAGCGAAAGTGCAGTCTGGCAGGCATCCCAGGAGAAGTTCTCTGAAATGCTGCTCTCTGTGAAGGGAAGACCAGCAAAGAGCAATGACGCATTGCATGACCCAGCAATGAAAAGCATCTGTGGGGTCTAGTTATATTCCTTCTAAACGTTGCATGCCTTTTCACATGTCAGTCTTCAGCAAAACATCGCAAGCCCTCTCACAAGACAGTTTCCAGAAAAACATCAGATAACACAACTGAGGGTTTTAAAAAAAATTATTAAAAGAAAACCAAAACCAGAAATCCAGAAACTTGCACTTCACTCCATGCTCAGGACACTGGGACCATATCAACTCTGACCTATTTTCTCAAGGACTACTACCTGAGGTGTTTCACTGTATAAAATGACCAGCTTTGCTTGCAGTGCATTTCCTCCACTGTCCAAACTGCTACCCTGATAGCTCTTCACTATTGCTATTTAGTGGGAACAGGAAGATAAGAGCGAGGGGATTAAAATTGGACTTTAGTATGAATAAATAATAATAATAATAATAATAATAAGAAGAAGAAGAAGAAGAAGAAGAAGAAGAAGAAGAAGAAAAAGAAATTTTTAAAATAAAAAATAAAAATAAAAAATCTATCAGAAGCCACTATTTATGTTATATTCAAGGATATTCATATCCATTATATCCAAGGATACGAGATCCACATAAAATATGAGCAAGAGGGTTAAATCTTAAATAGGATTTTGCAAGGAAAGAAGTTAAAAGAAATACATGAAATGAAGATGAGTGTAAGTGGAACAGGGTGATTACATTTATATAAGCAAAGAGATAAATGTAGGTGTCTTGATTTGTCCCAATATTTGGTATAAGAAGGGTTTCCAGATGAGGACTGTGGAAATTTTTAAAATACCAAGCTACCATTCATGAATGAGACAAACAGATTGCTATTCATGGATGAAAGTTAGGACGATGAGGCTAGACTATGGCTGGAAGGCACTGATGTTGTGTTGTGCTACAATAGAAGGTTTTATTTTGTTTCTACTGGGACCTTGGAAGAGGTGGCCATCATATTTTCACATTTTACTGCTTGTGTTAAATCAAATACCAAAATAGGTTGATTTGGCAACAGAAATTTATTTTAATTTTTTTCTGTAGATTAGAATTCCAAGATCAGGATATCAGGGGACTGGGTCCTTCTGAGGACTGTGGTAAGAAAGAGCCAATCTGTCTTTCTCTGCTTTTCAGATGAACATCTCTGCAGCTTGCCATTGCCTTGTCTTATCTACAACAGATGTGACTGTGTCTAATTCCCTTTTCTTGTATGGATACTAATCATAATGTAGTGAAAAACCACTCATACAAATCTTAGTGGGAGGCAGTGAAATTTAAAAAGCTAAGCAAAATCTTTCTCTTTCATGTATTCTTTTTCATTGTCACACACACAAGTCTTGTATTTCTGAAGTCATATAAGAATACGCCATTTTGTGCTACCAAAACATGTATTATTGTTTGCCTGTCATAAACAGACCCTAATCCATCTTCTTATATCAAAACTGTAGATTTCTTTGAATCTGAATAAATCATTTATTTTAATACAAGCATTCTTACTCAAAGTTGAATCTACCTTTCAAAGTCTTGTACAGTGTTCATATTTACTTTGAGCCCTTCTAGGCAGCTTCCTATTGAGTAAAAGATAATGAATGGTGGCATTAATATCTCAGGCTCTTATCTTGGCTTTGTCAGTTACTAACTCATTGGTGTTTGAAAGAACTGTCCACTCTGAGACAAAATGTGGCATTAAAACAGAGCGAAGTAACACACATCTCAGGTAATTGTGATAAATATGAAAATTAAATCACTTAAGCTACCAACCAAACACACTGTCCCACTTGTACGGCATGATCACATAATGTTGCCTGATTTTCCATGTTGCTTCCTAGCCCTATAGTTCTTATATATGGGTACGTGCACATGTGAATGCTACCATGCTTGGCTTACCATCCTTAACATGTTGGTGTACTTTATAATGATTTCTGTGTTGTATATGGTAATAGTCAATAACCATGACTGAGTTAGTTTTCATGTAAACTTTTAAAGTCATGTCCAATGATGATTTTAGCACATGGAACACACAAAAGCATTTCTGTTAAATGAAAGAATTCAAGAAGCAGAAAGGATATGTTTTTTTCTATCTTCCATTGTCTACCCCATTATATACTCATTGTAACTGAGTGGTGAAAGTATAAAACTCAATTCTGTATATTTTAAAAAGAGACAGAAGACTTAGTTCATACTTTCCTACATTATTTATCTCTAGATAAATAAACAACTGATCTATTTAATTATTTTCCTTATGTCATGTAGCAGTTTCTTTTGAAATTAAAATGCTTCACGTTGGAGAGAAACCTGTTAAAACATGATGTTTATGGGGAGATGAAACACAGGATGTTCTACAGGGAGACGAAATGCATCTTAGGAAGCTCCCTACAACAGAAAGTAACTCAAAATAGCTTCAGAAAACATCCTGAAACTGACTAGGTTCACAAGACTCCTCCCTTTCAAAGAATAAATAAACAGTAAAGACTGATGGGAAAAAACTCTTAGAGAAGCCCAACTGCCTGAAGTCAAAAGAGACCATACTAGAAGAAACAAAGACCAATTGAACTGCCTAGAAGAGGGTGAAACCAACTTACTCCCGTCCGGCCTTCTCCCTCCCCTGCCTCTCCCACACATACCTGGGAAAAGAAATGATTGAACCTGGTGAGCTGCTACAGATTGTGCAGTGTGCTCCAGCTTTCCAACTTTTGTGAGTTGTCATCCATGTTGGGCTTAACTTTGATGATTTACCTCTCTTAGAGACCTTTCTGCTCCTGTAAGTAAATCCTCACCCATATTCCTATAAGTAAACCCCAATAAAACTCTTTGGTTCACCAAGTTGGGCTTTGGTGGTATCCATATTTTGGTTTGTTGTGGGCTCCTTTCAGAGGTGCGTAGACATTCTTTACATCACCCCAGGATTGTTCTAAGTATAGAAAAATAGATAGATAACCAGATAATATTTCACCTTAATCACCAGGCTTTCATAATTCTGTGCCTATTTCCTATGACATCTATCACTGTATGAAAAAAAAAAAGTCCATTTCATACCACCCAGCAATCTGCTATCAACAAACTAATCATATAAATATAATATAATATTTATAATATATTAATCGTCAAGGATCTTTATAAACATTGGCTAATTAGTTCATCAATAATACTTAAGGGCCTTTCTTCCCTGTGCACAGCTCCCATATGACTTTATTTTGTGTTTTTTTAATAGGCGGAATTTTGGCTGCCTGTGCCATGACCACATTAAGCCTTCTAATGGTAGTCATAAGTCAGAGCAGGCGAAAGGATGAACTCGGAGCCCAGAAGCAATTAATACAGCTCTTATGGTTTTGGATGAATGACTACACCAGGAACAACGTCTTAGTAAAATGGACTTTCAGACATGTGGTAGGCTTTAGATTCATCCAGACGCTTAATTTCTTTTCACTAGAGGCTGGAAGATGGTCTTAAATTCAGCAATACCATATGCTAAAGAAAGAAGAACATATGGAAAGATATTTAAGGGGAAAACATAGCCATTGCTGCATTCAACTTGATAGAGTTTGATTAAACTCAATAGAGTTAATTATTTCATTTTAGAGGTAACTTCCAGACAAACTGACTATTTTGTTTTATTTCTCTTTGGCCAAGATTGAATTTAGAATCTTGGAAGAGCAATCAAGTGTGTCTTTAAAAAACAACAACAGCAACAAAAATAGAGATAGCTTTGAAAAAGTAGTTTAAATATCTTTGTCTGTAGTCAGCATGAGGATTTTACTATACCCCAATAACTAGAAGTTCCCCAGCCTTTGACTAGTTACAAATGTTTGCAGTGCACAGTTCTCTCATCTACGTGGCAAGGAAAGTGTTACCTCTCTTATCCAATTGTGTTGTGTTCTATTTGCTGATTTGTGATACCTGGATGATGCACATATATATTTAATAGCACAATTCCCAACATAGCCGCCATTAGATGTTGGTCATACCATTTCCAGATGATGCTTTTCACAGCTCTTCCAAGTAAGTCTTGAGCATTCAGTATTAATTGGAGGCCAGGGACCAAAGACATTAGAAGTTCAAGTTGGAGGAGAAATGATTGTTATAGACCCTTATAGGAACTTAATTTTTCTCCCAGACATTTCAAGCTTGCCGGTTCAATTAGTAGTTCAAAGTTACCCTTCACAATCTCATATGCCTTTCTTTTATTATTAAGTTGGAATTTATAATAAGCAATCATTAAGCTTAATGGGTAAAAGACTTTCCCCCTGATTCTGTAGGTAAGCTGATAGGGCTTGGTTTTTATATCCCTAATAATAAGAATAGATCAAGCAGTGAGTAGGGAATCTACAGTGACTTTTTTTTAGTGTCTCTTCAAAAATGACAGAAATGATGGTTAGTTTGGAGAACTAGTCATCATAGTTAGAAGTGGTCCTACCAAGCATAAACTCTGTAATTACTTAATCAAGGAGAGTTCCCAGCCAGAAGCTCCAAGGCTTGAGGGCTTCTCAATGGAGGGAACCAGTGAATTCATAACAATGGATATTCACTAGTCACCTGAGAAGTTTTGTAACATTTCAGTGTAGGTGTGGTCCTTCTATGGAATACAGAAGTCTGAGATGCTTTCATGTATGTGGTTATGAACACCATGCCCTAATTCATCGGCACCTCATTTTTTCTTATCACACATTCAAAAGATGAATTCAAGTTGGCATGAGATGGAATCCATACTTGATACTGCTTGAGTTTCCAAGAACCTGAGACTAAAGAGGACAGAGACCTAAGCTATAATCAAATACTACCATTCTGCTAACAGAATATAGCAATAAAAGGACTCCTCGTGGTTTTCTTCCAGGCTCATAGATCCATGTCTTGCTCAACCATTTCAGAGAAGCTTCTCCTGCAGAAGATAAGAAGGCGCTAACTAAAGCAGAGACTCACGCCTAGACAATATGTAGAGAGTGAGAGCCCTTGGAACACTCAGCCCTAAAATGATGTCTCCCTCAAATCCCTCCCCTCAGGGCTCAGGGAACTACATGGAAGAAGTGGTAAAAAAAAAAAAAATGTAAGAGCCAGAGATGATGGATGACCCCAAGGAATAAAAGCCTTCTAGACACAGCAGAGTTGGCACACACACACAGGTACTAACAGATTCATGCAGCATGCGCAGGGCCTGCACTAGTTTGCACTGCAGGTGGTCCTAGAGTTGACGAAAACATGGACAAATGCCGCATCTCTAACCGAGAAGCTATCTACAATTTGTAGTCACTTGCAAATAAAAAAGTAGCTTTCTCTGAGGGAGTCTCACTGTAGACACAAACCACTCTTAAGGGCAGGCCCCATGCCCAACAGCGCTAACACAAAGCGAACACAGTGGTATCTTTGGAGAGTCCTTGTCTCATAGTGTTGTCAGGTTATTTCTTTACAGGTCCTTTACATATATCTTACAATGTCCAGTTTTGTGTTTTTATGGGATTCTTATATGTGCAAACTTGAGTCTCTGCATCTTTATGTGTTTATTGTGTTTTTCCTTTGGATTTTTTTTTCTTGTTTGGTTGTTTTGTCCTATTCTGAATTTGTTTTATTTTTATCTTATTTTCTTTCTTTTTTTTTTTATTAATTTATTCTTGTTACATCTCAATGGTTATCCCATCCCTTGTATCCTCCCATTCTTCCCTCCCTCCCATTTTCCCCTTATTCCCCTCCCCTGTGACTGTTCCTGAGGGGGATTACCTCCCCCTATGTTCATAGGGTATCAAGTCTCTTCTTGGTAACCTGCTGTCCTTCCTCTGAATGCCACCAGGTCTCCCCCTCCAGGGGACATGATCAAATGTGAGGCACCAGAGTACGTGAGAAAGTCATATCCTACTCTCCACTCAACTGTGGAGACTGTTCTGACCATTGGCTAGATCTGGGTAGGGGTTTAAAGTTTACCACCTGTATTGTCCTTGGATGGTGCCTTAATTTGAGCAGGACCCCTGGGCCCAAATCTGCCTACCATAATGTTCTACTTGTAGGTTTCTAGGATCCTCTGGTCCTTCTACTTTGCTATTCTCCCATGCTTCTCTCATCCAGAGTCTCAATGGGATGTCCTCCCCTCTGTCCCAGTTTCCTGGTAAGTGAAGGCTTTCATGGGACATGCCCCTTGGGCTAGTATGCAGATATAAGTGAGTATATACCATTTGAGTCTATCTTATTTATTTTCTTTTTTTCTCCTTTATTAATTTATTCTTGTTACATCTCAATGGTTATCGCATCCCTTGTATCCTCCCATTCTTCCCTCCCTCCCATTTTCCCCTTATTCCCCTCCCCTATGACTGTTCCTGAGGGGGATTACCTCCCCCTGTATATGCTCATAGGGTATCAAGTCTCTTCTTGGTAACCTGCTGTCCTTCCTCTGAGTGCCACCAGGTCTCCCCCTCCAGGGGACATGGTCAAAGATGAGGCACCAGAGTATGTGAGAAAGTAATATCCCACTCTCCACTCTACTGTGGAGAGTGTTCTGTCCGTGGCTAGATCTAGGTAGGGGCTTAAGGTTTACCACCTGTATTGTCCTTGGATGGTGCCTTAATTTGAGCGGGACCCCTGGGCCCAAATCTGCCTATCATAATGTTATTAGTTACTATTTGCCTGCTTTTTCATAATGAGACGGGAAGGGTGTGAGTCTGAACGGAAGCGGAGATGAGAGGAACTGGGAGAAGTAGGGGGAGAAGGAGGAGAAGCCATAATTAGAGTACTGTGTGAAAGAAAGCTCTATTTTCAATAAAAGAAAAAATATTGGTATGGTTGAAGCTTCACAGGAAAACAATGTGTGACATTTACTGAGAATTAGATTCTGGCTGAGGATTAGATGCTCTGTGGTTAAGAGTGCTTGGTGTTTTTATAGAGGACCCAAGTTCAGTTCCCAGCATCTAAACTTGGCAAGTTCACAACCACCTGTAAATTTCATCTCCAAAGAATCTTATTCACTCTTCTAGCCTCGGTGGAGACTTGCACAACTGTGGGACATGAACATACCCATAAACAAAAATAAAATACATCTTTTATAAATTAGAATTCTGGATTTAGTATAACTCATAAGTGAATGTTGTCTGTCATACAGCAGGAATATGACTTTTGAGAATCAGCTATATTCCCCAACCTGACTTATAAAAGAGGGTACTTATTCATTGGTCATTTGTTGAGTGAATAAAGAATAGTGAATATTACTGAGGTCCTTGACCTGAAACTTAACATTTATTTTCAGCTACTGTCATTCCAGATTGTACACAAGTGAAACAACCAATAACAAGGCCAAGGATGTAGATTTATGACCAGAGAGTTCAAAGTAGAAAAAGGGAACTGTGTGAGTTAGGAAATGCTAAGGCGTGATGTACACAAGATAAACAGCAGAAGCCAGCCCATACACACCCTTACAGCCACTAGACTTGACATTTCATTGCACAGCCAACTGAAGAAAATGAGAGAGAGAGAGACTGTGTATCTGAATCTTTTAAATCTAAAACATGAGACTGATTGAGGGATAGCAGAAGGTCAAATGCAGTAATGCATGCAAGCAGCACAGAGGGGGTTGCAGAACATTCAAAGTCATTGAGGATATGTAGGTTGAAAAGTTTGGGCTAGCATTGCTCATCTAGGACACATTTTTTTGCCTTTCCTATTTAAGGAGGAAGAGAACAAAAGGTTAATGGAAACAGACCTTGCTAAAGTGCAACCGAGTGTTCTGGACTCCCACACACAGAGACTTAACTTGCAGAGCTACAGAACATAACTCAGGGTGGCAATCATCTTGCTTCATGGAGCTGTGGCATGCAGGGACTAAGTTGTTTATGAACTTGAAGCACCAGATGAAAGCCACCCCCACCCAGGGGTGTCGAAGGCTAATTATGCTTTAATGTAATCTCCTTGATTGGTGTAAAAAAATTTCCATTGTCTGTTTTCTGGCAATAAGCCAGAACCGTACAGTCAGCTCTAACTAATACTTCTGGTGTGTTTGCATCATAGAGGATTTTGTGTTTACCTTTGCTGAAACATGGGGATTTCAAGATTCATGTTTGCTTTTCTGACTTCTAATAAATGTTTTCTTTGGAAATGCACTGGGGACAAAGGGGAAGAAAATCAAACTATTCTCTCCTTTCCTGAGACCCAGCCTGCTGACAATATCTGCTTCTAAGGTATCAGAACTCATCACTCAAAGGACCATATTTTGAAAAGGGCCATCTCACAGCTTAGATTTACCTCATCTATTATGCCTTCAAGAGGTAAGAGGCTCGGCAGCCTTTCTGCAGCCTCTGAAATGCCCCTGTATGTGACAAAGCATTCGCTTTTTCCCTGGAGTAATAAAAGAACAGAATTCAACACAACTGAGCGCATCTCCTAAAGCCGTTAGTTGTTGTCTTGTCATTTTGGCATTCATTCAAGCTGTCAAAAGCCTTCTGCCCCAAGACCTGATTCAGCCATTGTCTGACCAGAGAACAAGGCTCCTTCATGTATCTATGAAGTACAAAAACATCTGTGCACAGACCCTGTGGGCAGACAGCTCAGAAGCATCTGCTTTGGAGGGCCTGAACTGCTATAATGTCAAGAGACAAAAACTGGATGTCCTGGTAGCTGCCAGAGTAGCCATTGATGTAGCTCTCTTCTGGTTGCCATGGCCACAAGTTCCAGAAAGTAATTTTTGTGTAAACCTTTCCAACTCAGTCCCTAAAGTATCATTGAGACCTCTAAAAAGAAGTTGAGAGCAATGAGAGCTTGTGTCTTGTATCAGTCTTCAGTGAGTGATGAAGTCTAAAAGTCAGTACCTGGGTCTAGCCTTCTACTCCGAGGTTTCAGAGCTTTTGTCACTGATCATGAGAAGCCACACAGTCTGCAATATGAGAGACCGAGCATGTTACTCTGTTAGAAATAGAAAGTGCATCTGTGTTCCACTAAAATCCATGTGTTTATATAATCATTGCATGTTATCCCTATTATAGAGGATAGAAAATAATAACCAGAAAAACAAAAACAAACAAACAAACAATTCAGTTCAATCACTACAAAAGTAAGCAGTTTCAAACCAGCTACATGGCCTCTTACCACTGGGTGTGAGCAACAGAAATCAGCTATACCTGGTATAGAGATTTATTTATTTTTGTTTTTATTCTTTAGACTGATTGAATGTAGGATAGGAATCTCAGATGAATGACATATTAAAGAGCTGGACTTTGGGTTGTCCAATTCACAAAGCAGCTTTAGAAATCAGAGTTGAAGCTAACGGTTGCCATATGAATCTATCAGTGTGGGTCAGTAGTAGCAATCTTCCCATCTCCTAAGACTCCTTCCAAGATTCATCTTCTTGGGAATTAAACTTAACCTTGACCTGGACTATAACCTTTGCCTCGGTTACAGAATAGCAGTGTCTGATATGAGTAGTGGCATCAATGGAATCCTGTGTTTACCAAAGCACGAATGCACTGAAATGAAAATAAGAAGACCATTTGATGTACATGGAGTAAGAATTACACACACATGCATACATACATGTTTATATGTCCTCTGTATGTGAATCTCCCTCTCCCAAGGTTAATTACTTAACAACATTGAGAAATGACTTTCTAGTAAATATGCATTCAGTATGCATAAGTCCAACCCAACCATATTGACTTATGGCCACTCTCCCTCTACCCTAATCACCCAAGTCTAGGCACCAGACAATTAGAGAAAGGTTCTACCAGTGACAAGCAAACTTCTCCAGACTAGCCATCATCCAGCTTCAGTTTCTTCTACTTCTTCTTCTTCTTCTTCTTCTTCTTCTTCTTCTTCTTCTTCTTCTTCTTCTTTTTTGAAAGCACAGCAAAATTTCTTCTTCCTTGGTCACAGCTGCCTCTCTCAGCCCTTTGCCATTGATCACCTGTGTGACTGTCTGTGCCATGTCTTGTTCCCTGTTCCTAGGAAACTGAGCAAACTTCTTTCATGGTAAATGTAATGTCCACATCTATGTGCCTTACCACACTTAATCAAAAACAAACCCAGAGTATTCTTAAAACTAAACACTCCCTCACAGGAATACATGTACCAAGTCCTTTAACATACGGCCACTTCTTCCTCTGTTTCCAGGCTATTGAATCAGTTATTTATTTCAAAGCTATCTTGAATTATCTGTGAGACAATCAAGAGAATATCATTCCTATGGATTCTTCAAATACAAAGCTGACAGGGCACTCTCTGAACTTTCCCTGATGACTTTACAACTTGACACTGCTCCATCATAAGTCCCAAGGGAACAATCTGTAGATGTTTGACAGTATCTGCCAAGAATTGGTTCCGTGACCTCAACTGATGGGAAAACATGCAGATGATCAAGCCTATGGTGCCTAATACTATAGACTAAAACATAAGAACTAAACATATCCTCTCACATAATTTAAGGAATTTCTGATTTGCTTAGGATACTTAATACAAATCAAATGTTCCGTAAATAATTGTTATGCTGTATAGTGTAAAGAATAACGACAAAGGGAAAATGTCAGTACATGTTCGGTACATAAGCAATTAAAATTATTTTCCAACTGTGATTTCTTAAATTTGTGGTTGCAGAACCCACAAAGGACTGAGTCACTCAAAGATTTCAAGGCTTTCTTTCTGATTTCTCACTTCAATATTCATAGGTAACTTCTAATCTAAAGTTGAAAACTTTCTTCAATTCCTTGAGGAAAGGGTATTCTTATAGATAAATAATTTCAGAAAAAAATAATTAGCATACCTCTCAATTCCAATGATAGTGAGAAAAACACAAAGAAATCCCTCATACATCTGTCTGACCTTTTCAAATCTCAGTACTACATATAGATATTGGCATCTAATGAAGCCAACATAGCTTCCAAGCTGTTGTTGGAGGTCACTGTCCAAGCTTCACCTGGAAGAGTTAGTGTACTTTCGGAAGATTCTCTGCTGGTTCTCAGGAAACACTTTTGAAGCTATTAGATGAGTCCTTAATGCCTTTAAAGAAACACAGGAGATAGATAGATAGATAGATAGATAGATAGATAGATAGATAGATAGATAGATTTGTGTGTGTGTGCGTGTGTGTGTGTGTGTGTGTGTGTGTGTGTGTGTGTGTGTGTGTGTGTGTGTGTAGGGGCTGACTCTTATGGATTTTTCCACTTTAAAAAAGAACTGTAAAAAATTAAGGGAATGACCATGGTTGGTGCAAATGAAAGACAGCATAAAGGGATTCAAGAGAATATGAGTGTTGTGAAGTTTGAGGATTTTAAGTTCCTCCTGAGAGTGATTCTAAAGCAGAGGAAACAATTAAAACAAAAATGACCTTGAATTTTGTGGAAGTGCTTTATGTTGGGAAAAGATAGGCTTGTGTTCTCTCTCCTCTTTGTCTCTTTCTCTGTCTCTGTCTCTGTCTATGTCTCTCTCTGTCTCTCTCTCTCTCTCTCCCTCCCTCCCTCCCTTCCCTCTTCCCTCCCCTACTCTCCAAGTTCTGAATTTCAGTGTTATGCAACATATATCCAGATTGTTTGCATGACAGAAGGGTAGGAAGAGAAACAAAATAAGAGACACTGAAGTAATCAGAGTCCAGATTTTATTGTACATAACATGTCATGTCCATTCAGCCACAACAATGCTGGTCTGCTGTGTCCTTCTAGCACTGAGACACTTAAGAGAGTGAAAGAAGTTGGTGCCCTCTCCCAAAGGTTTTCTCTTCAATAGTTGTGGATTTCTGTAGAACCCTTACCAGCTGAAATTATAATGCAGCAGCCTTCTGGACATTTCAGAGATATAAGAAGGCATTCCCCTGGTCCACCTCCCCATGTTGAAGCTGCTGTGATGGCTAACAGCCCTCAGAACTGATATGACTGTCATTCCTCAGAGGTCATCCAGGAGCATCTTCCTGAAGCACATGGGCTTTGGCAAATTATTGCACATTGGCAACTTCCATTTGGCTGTTGAGCCTTTGTCAAATTCTGGAATCATCTCATCAAGGCACAAAAGGAAATTAACATCTATGATCAGAGCAGAATTCCATCTTTAAAAAGAAGTTTTCTAGACTGAGAGGAGAAATTGAAGGAGGAGTGTAATGTTTTGTAAAAAAACAAACAACAAAACAATACAAAAATCCAGTGGTTCATCCACTCACTTAACAAGCATTTATTGAGTAGATATTAAGAGTAACAGCTAAGACAGATTTTAGTCATTGAATGAAAGATTTTTAAGTAATTTTCTTTGGCTCTTCATTTGGTAAGGAAATAAACCACATTTTTTTAAGAGTTAGCTATAAAGGGTCCAGAGCTAGAACCTAAACTGAAAGCTAAAGGTATGAAAGTGTTTGGTAGACTCTTGGACAAATGTTAAATTGCAGAAGGACTACAGAGCATCTGCAAAAAGTCCTGCTGGGTTCCTCTATGTTTTGTTACTGCAAATACTATCTTAGGTTCATCCCTCACAGGAACACCCTGTAGGGATTTGCTACCCCACCAATTTTAACTAAGTAAAATGTCACCCAATGATGTTAGGTGGTTTTCTTATGTTCCACTTTCACTTGATTATATGTATTGAATATCTACACACACACACACACACACACACACACACACACACACACACACAAACACACACACCAAAGACAAAAAACAAACAAAAACCCACCACACCTCAAAATAGATTTTAAAATAGTTTATTCTAGACCCAAATATGAGTGACCATGGCCCAGGGAACAAAGGTTCAGATTACCCCAAATTCCACGTTACCACATGGTAACAATTTCACGAAATTTTATAGTAAGAGAACAATGAAAATCATAAATCAGTAGACTTTTGAAAAACATTGGTAGATGTATCAGGTAGGTGAGTAACAGCAAAGCAGTGATGTCTCTGCAACAAGCCTCTTCTGCTATTTGATAATACTATTGTCTTTGTCTTTGGTGGAAGCTAGAATCCTGTTACGTTAATACATTCCAAAAGGTTTCACCTGGTAGCTGCAAGGATTCAAATTTCAGACAAAGTGGTGGGCAAGGAATAGCTATTAAGGGACCTAACAATAGTCCAAGACAAACTGTAATGTGGCTCTAGACCTGTGATACAATCATTGCAATTCTAATGAAACAGCCTTGTGGAAAGTTCAGAATAAATGGGGTATCTTTCCAGGAAATTTTCTATACACTCCATATTTCAACCATTTCCATTCTTCTGGGTAGATAGTGTTGAGTATAAGAGACAAGATAAATATATCCAGAATCCAGAAACATGCATCCTAAGAATAGATGGGGAAAACCGGCTGGTAGTGGCACACACCTTTAATCTCAGCATTTGGGAGGTGGAGGCAAGTGGATCATTGTGAGTTTGAGGCCAGCCTGTTCTACAAACTTAGTCCAGGACAGCCAAGGCTACACAGAGAAACCCTATCTCAAAAAAACAAACAAAAAAACAACCAAAAAACAAACAAACAAAAAGAATAGATGGGGAATCAGACAATGAAAAAGTAGGCAATTCCAGAAACAAGAAACAAGAGCCATTGGCGTTCAAACATGGATAAAAGTGATCATTTCATCCTCAGTTTTCCAGATCTGTTTGCCACATGACTAGAAACTTCTGAAGTCCACCATAGCAGAGAGTGAACCAGTAGGCATTAGAAGAAATTGTCGATGCCTTGACTTTTTGCTTGTGCTATCATTTTGAGGTGCTCTTGTGCTGTCAATTTCATTTCACACACACTGTAGCAGGGACAGTCCTAGACAGCAGTTGCCATGTGGGGTGTGCCCCAGGAAAAGCTGAATATTGGATTTCTGGAACTCTAACCTTTCATTATTTTCATAATTCTCTTTGAAGTCCTCAACTTACCTTAGCTCTAATTTGACCCAGCACACTTTTCTCCATTCTGCATATTCATAGAAATGCATGGCTACATCACTGCTCAGAGATGAGAAGCTTCACATTCTTTCCGTGGTAGCTGATTGAATGTGAAAGTGGAACTGCAGCAGTATGTTACTTTAAAAAAAAAAAAGACGTTCATCCTGCAGATGGTGGGAACTAGAGAAAATGTATATACTAGGCAAAATGATCCATTATCTTTTGTTTTAATGGCATCACAGCCTTAGGATAGTTTGGATATATTTTTTGTAAATCTGTCTTGCGAAGCTAGCACTTCCAAGTACTAAAGAATTCTCTATAAAAGTGTATTGTGGTGTGCCCAGCATTGTCAATAAAAATTTCTATGCTGAAGACCTAACCCCCATTGTCTTGGATGTGAGTATTTACTGATAAGGCATTTGAATACATAATCAGTGTAAAACTACGCTCATATACATGACTGTGCAATCAATATGACTGGGTCTTGAGGTAGAGCTAATTCCAGTTTTCTGAGAATGCACAGGATTGATTTCCAAAGTGGTTGTACAAGTTTGCACTTTCACCAGCAATGGAGGAGTGCTCCGCTTTCTCAGCATCCTCAAAAGCATGTGCTTTCACTTGAGTTTCTGATCTTAGGAATTCTGATAGGTGTAAGATGGAATCTCAGAGTTGTCTCGATTTGCATTTCCCTAATGACTAAGGACATTGAGCATTTCTTTAGTGCTTCTCAGGCATTAGAGATTCCTCTGTTGAGAATTCTCTGTGCTCCACATTTTAATTGGGTTATTTTGGTTTTTGGTGTTTGGTGTTTTGAGTTCTTTATATACATTGAATATTAGTACTTTGTTTTATGTAGGATCGGTGAAGATCTTTTCCCAATCTGTGGATTGCCTTTTCATTCCATTGACAGTGTTCTTTACCTTACAGAAACCTCTCCATTTCTTGAGTTCCCATTTATTAATTGTTGAACATAGAGCATGAGCTGTTGGTGTTCTATTCAGGAAGTTGTCTCTTGTGGTAATGAGTTCAAGGCGCTTGCCCACTTTCTCTTCTAACAGATTTATTGTATCTGGTATTATGTTGAAGTCTTTGATCCACTCAGACTTGAGTTTTGGGCAGGGCAAAAATATGGATCATTTGCATTTTTCTGCTTAGACATCCAGTTAGACTGGTACCATTCATTGAAGATGCTGACTTTTTTCCATTGTGTGGTTTTGGCTCCTTTGTCAAAAATCAAGTGTCTGTAGGTATGTGGCTTTATTTCTGGGTATTGAATTCAATTCCATTGATCAACCAGTCTATTTCTATGCCAGTATCATGCAGCTTTTATTAGACAGCCAATCCCTGATACTATTAACACTACTCTGCTATGCTTACAGACAGGAGCCTTTCAGAGTTGTCCTCTGAGAGACTCCACACAGCAACACCTAGAAACATTTGCTGAGGCACACAGTCAAACACTGAGCAAAGCATAAGCATAGGGTGTATAGTGGGAAAGTGGGAGGAAGGATAAAAGGACCTAGAGGGGACAAGAGCTCCATAAGAAGACCAACAGAGTCAACTACCCAGGGCCGAGAGGGTCCTTTGGAGTCTGAAGCACCAACCAAGGACCATGCATGGTCTGGACCTAGTGCTTCTACATAGATGTAGTCAATGGACAGCTCAGGTTTCATGTGGGTCCACTAGCAGGGGAGTGGGGGATGTCTCTAACATGGACTCTGTTGCCTGCTTTTGATCACTTCCTCCTGACAGGACTGCCTTGCCAAGCCACAGGGAAAGAGTGTGAACTCAATCCTCATGTGACTTAATGTACTAAAGGGTGCTTAGGGGTGCTCCCTTTTTCTGAGAAGCTGTGGAGGAGGAAGGGAAAGGTAGGGGGACTGGGAGGAGAGGAGGGAAGGAGTAATGACTGGGATTTAAAGTGAATGAATGAATAGATAAATTTTTTAAAGAATTTTTTAAAGCATGGCTTTTTATTTCTCTTCTCCTTGTTTCTTCTCTGGATACCTGACCAGATTTACAGTTTGTCAGCCTTGGGATTTTTCTTGTAAACTCCAATGGAGTTGTCCTACTGCTTTCCTTTGAGTCTCTCCTTAAATTATTTTATCAATGAGATTAAGAACCCAGGAGGGCACCGTGACTTCCCCAATAATACCTGAGGGTATGGGAATACAATGTGAACACAAAGAAGACAAAATATGTATCAGTAAACAAATCCAGAGGCCTCAGGAGAAACCTAACTGTCTACCCTGTGCTCTCTGGATTTCAGTTTCCAGAATTGAGACTCCTTTCCATTCAGATAACTGTATGGTATTTTACGAGGCCAATCTGACAAACGAATGCAACGATTTGATGACTCCCACTAAAAGTGAAAATGGCCACATGTTGCAGCCCTTTCTATGGAAATTTCAGAAGGACAGGCACAGTTACAGACCATCAGGAAGGCTAAAGTGAATTTACAAATATATATCAAGTTGGCAATATCCACAGAGCAATAGTCAGCTCATCTGACTGGGTACAATTTGCATTTCTATGGCTAAGAATTATTGGCCTTGCTCCCAGTATAGTGCAATTTATAGAGCTATAAAATAGTTGAAAGACAAGGAAAGGCAGAGCTAACCCAGGATTTGTGAGTAGGATCGCTGGCAAGGTCTCACTGTCTGGTAAAGTCTTATCCAAATTTTACAAATAGAAACAAACCACGGAACACAGAGAAAACTGAGGGTTGTTGCTTTTCCCCTAAAATAGAGAAGGCAATGCAACTGTCTCTGCTCTGAACTATCCTGTGTTTATTTAGGTTTCTATAGTCGATCCAATCTTGGGGTGTGCCTTGACTATAGTATATAGATGCTAATCACAAAAGAGGGGCCCTTGTATGGGGTCTGTACCAGAATCTGACTTCTAATAACTCTTGCTGTTCTAGTGTCTGTGCTATGCGGCAAGGAAAAGGAAACTCCTACTTTCTCTCAGCCGCAGCATGGAATGCTGGCCCCAGGGCAGAGCCTTTTGAAGCACAGATTCCCTGTGCTTTTGAAACTCCAAAGTCAAGAATTGTTGCTTTCAATTTTCTATGCCCTTTTTTCTTTGCCGTCCCTCCTGGTGGTACTGAAGACAAAATGCAGCAAGGGAGAGACACATCTGATAGTGGGTTCAGATACTTCTATTGTGAATTTAACATACGCTAAACTCTTTGCTAAGCAATTTCATATACCCCCTCATTTAATCCCCACAATGGTTCCTCGTGTGGGACCATTGTTAGTCTTATCGTTGCAGGAGAAAAACCTCGCCCTAGGGGAAGTAGTGATGTCAACACGAGCAGAGATGTAGCCTAACTCCACGCAGCCATCCAGAAGCCCAAAGAGTCCATGATATTTCAGGGATCTGGACCCAGGAAACCAAGGTTCTGGGCTTCTGCATAGAAAAGAATTTCAGGACTAGACACTATGAGGCAGAGCTGAAGTTCTTAAGATGTTTTCAATATGTTTGTATTGAACATGCCGGTTAAGATAAAGGAAGACTTGCTCAATGAGAAAAAGACACATACACTAGGGGGCATGAGTGTGTGCTTCCACTGAGAGTTATTTTCCTCCTTGCAACAGTGACATACAGAACTTAGGTTTATGTTGAAGGTATTATATGAAAACTGTTGTCAAAAAATCTAAATGAGATCACAGGTTGGCTCCTGGGGGCAGGGGGGTCTGACAGGTTATAGTTGGTAAAACCCCAGGTAACTGTAGTGCAGAAAGTCAGGATAACATTGCTGTAAGCAAAGTTATTTGTCTTATTTGATATTTCCAGAAAATCTCCAGAGGGCATAAGGCCCTTACCCAAGGTCATATATGCCAAGGCTGTAAGTTTGGTTCTTTGGTTTCAATATAAAGCACTTATATACAAAAGGAGTACTGTCTCTCTCAGCATCCTGCACATCCAACGTTGCTGATTGCACTGGACTTCTTGTTTTTCAGCTGGCAAGAAGCTTCACCAGACTCCAGGAGAAGAGGTTCCTTTCTCTTCTGTGTCCTCACAATTTTTTCTATCTTAGCATTCTACCTCAATAATACCAAGGCTCTGTGCCTGTTTTGTTTGTTTGTTTGCTTGTTTGTTTATAACTTCTAAATTCATTTTAACCATGTGTGATACTGGCTACCTCCTTCCTGCTGAGAGAAGAAACTCTGGGCATACATCATTCATAGGCTTTTCTCTTAATAGCTTTAACACAGAAAAACTTTCTTGAAGTGTAGCTCTGGGAGCCGGAGAAATGGTATAGTGGCAAAGAGCACTGGATGATATTACAGAGGTCCTGAGTTCAATTCCCAGCAACCACATGGTGATTCATAACCATCTGTAATGGGATCTGATGCCCTCTACTAACTTTCATATGTACATGCTAACAAAGCCGTCATATAAATAAATAAATATTTTAAAAAATAAACATAGTTCTGGTTGGTCTGCATGACCCCATTCAGTGCATGTCTCCTGAGTTTGATGATGAGAAAAACACTTTGTGAGATACTTCTTTGGTTTTCTATGGGTATACTCACTTTCCTGTAGATGTAAAATCCCAAGCATCTGTGGATGGGTTTTGGCTGCAGAGAGATTTGTCTGATAGTCCTCTCAGTCACCTGCGCAGCTGTGCTCACCTGGGATAAAGGACCCAAGGAAGCCTGGTCAATGTCCTTTGGACTGACAGTTGCTTTGTAGAGTTTCATCTATAGAGTCTCTCTGCTAGTGCCTTGTTCTCCAGGGTCTCCTCATACAGGGGAAGAGAATATGCACTGCTGTGTGCATGGAGCCAGAGCTTTCAGAAAATTATAGAGACTTCCCAGCATCTCACTTAACACAGCTCTTCTGAAGTTTCTCCAAAGCAAGTCTCACAACCAGCACAGATCCAACGAAGAGTAAAGAGACTCCAGCTCCCTAGAGAAGCAATTTCTGGGGTCATATTTGCACTGCACGAGCAGCAACACTTTCTCTACCAGAATCTCTTGCTGACTGTGGCTGGAAAAGCATTGTAAGAAGTATGTTTCACTAAAATATTCCTGTGATTAAAAGTCTCAGTAGTTCTCACAGCAAACAGAGAAGCTTCTAACTGTGTCTTCCTCTGATGTTTAAAGTGTTTGGTGACAGGTCCCCCTGCCACACAACTACTTTGTCACCTGTCTTCATCCTTCTGCCTAATTGCACTCCCTAAACATCCCAACCTCATTCTTGATTCTACAAACTAGAAAAAATATTTAGGTTGTTTTTCTAAAATATAACACAGAGCAATATGCCTTTCATTCTATCCCATAATGATGATAATTATTCCTACTAATACAGTGGAGAAATCAATCCCAATTATTAGAATGATATTTGCAAATGGGCTATTGAAACTTAACCTTTCTCTAGTAGTTGTAGGTGACTCAGGTTTCAGCACAGTCTGACGGCTTTTTACTAAACCCTATTTATCTTAAAGTGGCTTTTATATTAAAAATAAGTAGGTAATCAATGGGAAAAAAATCCTTACTAGTCACTGCAGTGGAATATTTCCAAGCAGTCTTTTCTTTTCTGATGCTGATATAAACATTTATTGTTGTGGCAGGTCCCAGGTCATTTCAATCACAGTCATGAAGTATGACATATGGAGGCATCACATTTAAAATGATGTTGCCAGCCTTCTGATTTACATAAGGAACTTCCTCAGGATCCACGTCATGGACAACAGCACCTGCACAGCTCTTCAGATATCACAGGTCTTATTTAATAAATAAGTCAGATTTGTCAAAATGATATATATCAAACAGCATGCTTAAGAACATAAGAGAAAGGATGGGGCAAAAACATTTCACTCTTGATATTCTTGTGTCTACAGCCTTTTTGTTTTTCTAGCAAGTTTTCCCAAAACACTCATAGAACTTCCAGGAAGGACACTTGTAATTGGGCCATTCTTCTTGTAAACAGTGTTAGCATCCATCATCTGTTTGGAATATTGAATATAGTATCATATATCTGCCTTGTTGCTCTCAGGTAGCAGCTGTCAAACCCTGGTGGTGCCAGTCAGGAAAGGGGTAATGCATTGTAGTGATTATCAAGGGCTCAAAAAAATCTCTTTTGTTTATTTTAGGCAATGTTCCCCCTAATGCAGAGTTCAAGAGAAAAACAACTCTTAACCCAGTTTGAGGCACCTTAAAAATAGTTGATATCAAACGAAACCAATCGTGTGTGTGTGTGTGTGCGTGCGTGCGTGCGTGTGTGTGTGTGTGTGTGCATATTTTTATTCACTCAACATAACTCTTAGATGTGATTAAAAACACGATAGAATAGGTTTAAATTCCCAGACTTCCTTGGATCACTGACTACTTGGATATGCCCAGAAAAAGAGTAGACTTTTTTTAGTCTAAAAACCTAGAATATATGGGTTCTTATAAGCCTTACATCCTTCAAGGTCTTCATTTCAGAAATACTTCTGCCTGACCTCTTTCCAGTCCATGCTTGCCGCTTCACTTTGAATGATATTTTGCAACCATATCACTTCCCCATTCACTTTGGATTTATTTTTGGTTCCTCAGTCACACTAAACTTATTTTTTTTTCTTCCAGCCTTGTTCCTCTTCCACATGAAAATACTCTTTCCTCACATATTTTCTCATCTGATTTCTACGCCTCAGATGTAACCCACATGAAGAATTCTGTATAATGCTGTATAATGTTTGAATGAGAACACTACACACACACACACACACACACACACACACACACACACACACACACACATACACACACACACAGACTCATGTATGCAAATATTTGGTCCCCAGTAGGTAGAACTGTCAGGGAAAGGGTAGGAGGTATGATCTGGTTGAGGTATACCACTGGGTTCAGGCTCTGGGATTTTAAAGGACTCATGCCATTCCCAGTGTGTTCTCTCTGCCTGCTGCCTGCCATTTGAGATGGGAGCTCTCAGCTGTTCCTGCTGCCATGCCTTCCCTGTACCACCATTAATATTAACTCTCTAGAAGTACAAGCACAATGAAATGTTTTCTTTTGTAAGTTCCTTGGCCATGATATGTTATCACAGGAGTAGAAAAGTAGCTAATAAGAGATTTCAAATTGTAAAAGTAACTTTTATTCTCCTGGCTCACTTGTGATCTGGGAGGCGAACTGCCTCCTTCTGCTAACCTAGACCTAGTCCTGGAAGCTTCTGCCCTCTGTACAATCTAACCTAGGCCTAGAATGTTTCAGCCTCTCTGCGTCTTACTGTTTAATAAGCTCACCCTTACTTGTTATTTCTGAGCTCTGGGCTGGCTGGTTCAACTCAGCTGTTCTGGCTCCAACTTTCTCCCATCTGACTAATTTAATCTGGCTTCTCTCTCAGACCGGAATTGATCTGCTTGGCCTCAATCTAACTCAACAATCTGCTCTAATCTTCTGGCTTCTTCTCATTTTCTGGTTCCTTCCATCTTCACCTGACTTCTCTCTCTGCAACCCATCTCTCTATTACTGTCCTGGTTAAACTGCCTCCTCTATCTGTAAAACTGCCTCTTAAGTGGCTTCCGTTTCCTCTCTCTTTTCCCAAGAGTTGGAGGAATGCTATTCTGTCAAGTCTTCTTTGATTCGGCACCTTTTCTGCCATTCAATTAGACTTTATTTTCAAACACAGGTGCTTCCTTCTACAAACTAACTTTACCTTTGGGATCTAAGCTTTTCTTTACTTGATACTTTCTCTATACCAGGCTGGCCTTTAATTCAGATCTGTTTGCCTCTGTCTCCTGGATTAAAAGCGTGTTTGTATTCCAGCTAGATTACACAGACCTAGAAGATCTTTGGATATGATCTCTTGGCAGAAGAGCCATGTTCTGCATTGACATTCCTCTACACCAAATTCTCAGATGGCATTAGAAATATACAAAATGTATTGTGATCCACATTCATATTTATGCATATGCACAGGCATACATGTTTGTATACACATAAACATGCACACAGAGTCTCATAGTATATCCTATTAACTTTTGTTAATCTTTTTAAAACTCTATTGTTAAAGTAGGTACTAGCCCTAGTTTTTTTACCCACAGCTTGCTAATACCTGGTACCGAAAATGTTATACTGTACATGTATATACAACAAAGTATGGATAGATAGACCAACAAACAAAGATGCCTTCCAGTTCAAACTGTATTTTTTATGCAATTAATGCATATGAATTTAATTTATTTATTAAACATGACATGTATATATAAACCCTCTGTCTAGCCAATTTTTACATGCAGTTTTAATGTCTTGCCTTCCTTGTGGCAAGCTGAAATTAAAGTATAATATAAGAACTAAATAAACAGGTATAATTCATAAAGAAATAAGATCTTGGGAGAGTTTTAAATGTAGTTCCTCACCAACAAACTCTTAATTCTCAAAATTATTCACATGCTTTTGTATGGTCAAAGGGACAGTGATTCTTATCTGGAAAGCTACTAATCTGCTCTCCCAGCATACTCAAGTAATCCACTTTATTCCTTCTCAAGTCTCTGATGGGGTTGAAGACCAGGTAGTTTAGTTTTAAAGTGAAGCTTAGTTGTTTAGGGGTTAAGATGTTTTTAGGTCTAGATAGATGTTTTAAGTTGATAATGACAAGATGTGATAGAGATTGATTTACAGTCAGACTTTTAGATGCACCAAGATGGGAAAGATGTTTTCTTCAAGGCTTCCAAATACAAATAACCAAAACACTAGGAATGTAACATTTATATAATTCCTGATTGTGTCATGGTTCTTCTTGCTATAGGTAGTTTATTGTATATATGTGTATAATAATATAAATGTACATGTAAATAATGTAAAAAAGTAAAATATAAAAAATGTTTCCAAAAATAAAGAAAAGGAAATTCTGAGAAGAGCACTATTTGACAAAAACTATATTAAAAGACAATGAACAGCAAGTGAGTTGCTTGGACTAAGGGATGAGGAAGGCTCGCTTTGTTGGAGAAATTGCTCGACAGTGATGAAATGAGTCTTTAGAGATTTTGGCAAGCAAGGCATATAAATAGCATTATCACTCCATCCCCACTGTTCTCCACGTGTCTGTTTTTGGCAATCAAATTAGCAACTAGGAATTGTATGTGCTAGATACAAAATCAGTGATTAACATCCCATTATTAAAATTCAGTGCTCTAAACTCAGGTGTCATTTTACTGAAAGGCTTGATCATGCTGCATTCTAATCACTTCCTCAGACTCTTCATTCTGGTAAGAACTATCCTAAAAATCTTACAACGTGCCCCTGATCTCTGTACTCTGAATTTTTTCTCGAAAAGTTAAGACTTTGTAATGATAACATACCCCAAGCAACGCACAGAGACAATTTCAAACCTTTGTCTGCATTTCCTCCAAGTCAACTGGCATTTCTTAAAGGGCCTACACGTGCAGTGCCTACCAAACTGCTGTGGTAGCGGGTTGAGTTTATTTGGATCCCTGTGTTGCTAAGGACACATTTATTTATATGCCCATCCTCGAGTCAGCTAACTCACGTTGCTTTTCTTTTATTTATTTAGCTATCTATAATTTATTTAATGGGTATGAGTGTTTTGCCTGCGTGTATGTGTGGCACATGCATGCCTGCGCCTATGGGGGTCAGAAGAAGCTGTTGAGTTCCCTGGAGCCGGAGTTACAGACAGCTGTGAGCAACAGTGTAGAATCTATGACAGGAATCCTTGTTCTTTGAAAGAACAAGTGGTCTTGAATGCTAAGCCGTCTCTCCAGTCCATATGTTGGTTTCTTGTGTGTAACCTTTTATTGACCCTGACATTCATTTTAAAACTGAATCTATTAAATGAGAATATGACCATTTAAAAAAAAAATAATCCAAGACCCTATCATAATAACTGATTATTTATCCACATCTTGTTATTTTCCATTAGATTCCACAAGGACTGGGATTATGATTGCTTAGTGCGCTGAAGAGAGAGCAGGAGTAGCTGGCACACAGAAAACCATTGTCCTGCTGTTTTGTTTTGGCTTTTGTCAACTTGATACAAACTAGTCATGTGAGACTAGGGAACCGTAATTGAGAAACTGCCTCCATAAGCAAACCTGCAGGGCATTTTCTTAATTAGTGGTTGTTGTGAGAAGGTCCAGCCCATTTCATCTCATTACCACCTGGGCTGGTATTCCTGAGTCCTCGAAGAAAGCAAGCTGAGAAAGCAAGCTATAAGGAGTGAGCCAAAATGCTGCAGCATCCACCCCTTCGTGGCCTCCGCATCAACTCTTGTCTCCAGGTTCCTGTCCGGCTTGTTTCTGCATTGGCTTCCCGCAGCAAACTGTGGTTCAGTGTAAGGTAGCCAAAACAAACCCAATACTCCACAAGTTGCTTTTAATTGTGGTGTTTCTACCATAGCAACAGGTGCCGTAACTATGAGAAAAATTGACACACAGCAGAGTACTGCTGTGACAGACTTAAGCATGTTGTTTTAGGGAAAACTGGGGGAGAACATTGGACATTTGGACTAGAAAAATCATTGAGTGTTCAAAGTGTGGTGAGATGTTCTGTGGAAGCTGGGAGGATAAGTGTGTTGAGAGAAGTGCAAAGGATGGAGACCTGGCTTGTGAAGTTCCAGAAGGAAGTTTGAAAGAGACCCAGTGACTCTACCTGAGCCATTGCAAAGTTTGAGTTAAGAATCTGTGGTTCTGGTCAACTGAGACTGAAGAACTGGCTGCAATTAACAAGATACAAGAAAACACTGAAGTAAACCCTTTCCTTTGCTGGGACAATTGATGCTGGTCAGCTGAAATGAAAAATTAGTGGTGATTAAGAAGAGACCAGCATCACTGAGGTGAAGTCTTCTGGAAAGATCTTCCTCAGGGTCAACACATGTAAGATATATATATATTCCAGAGATGGTTTAGGTTGTACCTCATGCAGGCAACCAAACTTGCTCATTTGTAAAATCTGTCAAGTGACACAGGATTTGAAGACATGAACAGATCATGGGGAGAAGCTAAGGCTTGGCACTACAAGAAGCCAGAAGAGGCCATTAGTGACGGTGCAGCCTCGGTATCAATTAAAGCCTCAGGATGGAAGGGGTCAGGCAAAGGAGTTATTATCACTATGAAAAGAGTTCAGGGGAATCTATTAGTGAGAGAGCAGCCCAGTGGCAGCATAAGATCCCATTGTTTGGGAGATGCCTGTGCCGTGGGACAACCACTGAAGACAGCAATTGCCATGGAGTGGACCTGGCCTGAGTCTTGGAAACAAGCTGTGTACAATGCCAGAGAAGTGAGCCCAGCTGTTTGCAGAAACCCAGAAGATGGTGAGTAAACCCCAGACAATGGACACTGAGTTATTTAGACTGTTGGAGTTTGATTTTTACTTTGTTCAGATTGTGACTGTGCCCTAGTTCTTTCTTGAAGTAAGAAAGCATTTGATTTCTTTTGATTTTTATAGGGTCCCACAGTTGGGAGATTTTGAACTTTTAAAAGAGAATTTGGATTTTAGAAAGATTGAGTTTTTAAAGAGTCTGGACTCTTAAAACATTTGAATTGGTAAAGACTGTAGGACTTTTAAAGTTTATATTGTAATAGTAACATGAGCTATTGGGGACAACAAGAAAAGAAAGGTTATGCTTAAAGAGTGATTTGTTTGTGGGTCAAGTTGACAAGGAGTCAACTGTCCTGGCTAGCTTTTGTGTAAACTTGATACAAACTAGAGTCACCTGAGAGGAGAGTGCCTTGATTAAGAATATGCCTCCATAAATTCAGGCTGTAGGCATGCCTGTAAGGAATTTTCTTAATTAGTGATTGATGGGGGAGGGTCCAGGCCATTGTGGGTGATGCTGTCCCTGGGCCGGTAGTCCTGCATTCTATAAGGAAGCAGACTGAACAAGCCAGTGAGCAGCACACCTCTTTTGCCTCTGCATCATCTCTGCCTCCAGGTTCCTGTCAGGCTTGAGCTCCTCCCTTGGCTTCACTCAGTTGGTCATAGCAATAGTTGCCTTAAGACAATTGTCAATATAAATTAGTATGGTGAATCAATGAAAAAAATAGAATTATGTAATTTTTATTCTTTTAGTCATACATACATGAAGCTTCTTACTGAACCAAGCTCACTCCCTACCCCAACACAGGCAACTATTGTCTGGTGGTGAAAGAAATATACCAACTGTCTATTATAATATGATATAATAGGAACAGCATTAAAATCATAAGGCAAATGATGGGGAATGGACACAAAGTCTGTAAAATATGTTGCTGCTGAAGAAGCAGTTTGTGGCTGACCAGGATAGACAGCCTAGGGCATCTGGACTTCATCATCTTGTTAGAGAAGGTAAGAGATATTTAAACAAATTGCTTGGTAAGACATGGTGTGGTGTGGTGTCTGTGAGACTTATTCAGATCTCCAGGCAGTAGCCCAGTGCTGGGGCAACTGCTTTGACGCTGGGAAGAAATGAAGCCAGATTTTGGTGCAGTCCTGGACTCTGGACATGATAGCAGCAGGTTCACATTTATTGTTGCCAACCCAAAGGCACCTCCAAGTGAGAGCCTGGTGTTGACAGTGTCATTAAAGTAATATACTCAACAGAGCTGGCCAATACAGAAAATATAAGCTGCCTATTACTCACTATTTGGCTTTGGACTATGTCAATTTAGCAGGCTTGCAAAAGACTTTTTCCCAGAATTCCATCCTCTATATTGAAAACCTTAACATTAACCACAGAGAAATGTCTGCAGTGTTTGGATGAAGAAAGTAAAACAGCAGCTACATGTGCATAAATGAATGACAGAATAGACCTGCCAGAGAAGGCTATTAGTTGCCATGAGCTTTCTCCACATTGTTGCTGACAGCTGATCCACAGCTGCCTTCCCACCTTTCCAGCTCTCCTTTTCACCTGGTGAGAGTCAGGTCGCCCACCATATAAGAATAGAGACATGTCTTGAGGTCCATGGCATCCACCCCATCTTTCACGTGCATTTCTCCTTCCTAACGTAGACAACACACTAAATAGATTTCTTCTCCACTCTCACAGCTGTGCTTGGCTGACCCTGGAATAAATCACTCATGTATCACAACCCCAACAGCTGGGCCTCTCTGACCAAATCATGGCTCATCCCTGACTCTGGTTTTTTTTTTATATTGATACTGGTGTCAGGTACTTACTAAGTGTGCCCTAAGTAAGACTCTCTGGACTCGCTGTACCATACAACACTCCAAATGCAAGCTCTTAATCAGTCTTCATAATTATGTCATGAGGCAACGGTACTATTACTGTTTCCAATATACAGATGGATGCATTGAACATAATCAGTAACTCAACAGAGGCATATAAGTGATCAGAAGTTGCTATAGTTTGGATATAGTTTCAATGTCTCCCAGAGGCCATTGCAATTGGAGGCTTGGTCACCATGACACTAGTGTTGAAAGGTGCCCAGGAAACCTTTAAAATGGAATATCAGTGCAAGGTCATTAGGTCACTTGGGCATACTTGTGAAAAGTAATTCTCTTGAAAATCCTATAGTTGTTATTGCTATTATTATTATTATTATTATTATTATTATTATTATTATTATTAAAGGAGTAGGTTACTTCATGCCACTCTTTCTTTCCTAGTCTCGTATTTCTTGGTTGGACACACACATACCTCCCATCGATGTTTCCCTACAGATGACCCAGCCAAAGAGCACCTTTTCAAAGACCCTACACTGTATCATTTGGCCTTTGAACCTCCAGTCCTGTAAGGTAGAAATTCTCTCTTCTTCATAAGTATCAATGCTATATATGCCACACTGTCAGAGGCACGGCATTGGAAATGTGGAAGGTTTATTGTGACTAACAAAAACACATGACTGGGTAGCCAATCTGAGACAGGACCACTAAGCCTGACAATATTCAGTCACTATATTGGCGGTTACAGAAGGATTGTGAAAGGGGATGCGAGAGTCTTCAGGTCCAATCCAGTGGGGCCACTTCTAGGAGATGAATTGAGGCTATAGAACCAGTCTCCTTCAATACCCTTGTAGGAAACATGGGCACAAATATTTCTACATGTAGATTTGTTTGGGAGCTAAATGAGATGATTTATCCAAAGCACTTAGAAAAAAAGCCTAATAAATACAAATATCATTTTGTTTGCCCCTCCAGAATCCTCATTCAGGCCGCTAACATCCTGGGCCTTCTGGTTACTCAGCTGGGCATCTGATATTTTATTTCATGGTCTCATTCAGTAACTTACAATCTGATATATTAGCTCCTGCTATCCTAACTCTCGTATTTTATGTCAAACTTTCTTGTCTTCTGTGGCTTTCTTAGAGTCCAAAACTATTAAAAAATTAAATTAGTTCACCACTTGTTGACATATTATGTGAATTGTTGAATGCCTAATACCCTAATTTTAACCAAATAGATATCAAGACATCCATATGAATAGCACTGAGAATTTCAAATATGGTTATATGTTGAGATGGTTTTGTTGTGTCTTCTCTTTTCTTCTCCTTTCTCCTTTCCCTGCTTTATTTTAGAGCTGGCTGTCAAGCCCAGGACCTTCTGACGGTAAACAAGTACTCAACCACTTAACCACATCCCATCTCAATTATGTCGCCTGTAGTTGTCAGTTGAGACATCTGTCTGTTACCATCAGTCCCTCCATTTATAGTACCACCTAACTGAACTGACTAATCACAAGTAGCTAAGAAATGTACAGGTATGTGAGCCTGTAAATATTCAAGATTCACTGTTACTGAATTTCTTCCAAAAAGCTTTCCTTGTGCTTCTGTATGTGAGTGTCCTAGTTATTTCTCTCATACTAAGACAGCATGGGCAAGGCAACTTATAGAAGACAGAGTTTAATGTGAGGCTGAGAGTTTCATAGAGTTAGACTCTATGACTGTCATGGCAACAGGCAGGCAGGAAGGCATGGCACTGGAACAGTAGCTGAGAGCATATATCATGAGACACACCACAAAGCAAAGAAAGAGAGACTGGGAATGGGAGAAGTCATGTGAAATCTCACAGCTTACCTCCAGTGACACACACCTCCTCCAATAAGAGACCACAACTCCTAATCCTTCCAAAATAGTTCATCAACTGAGAACCAAGCCTAGGGGAGCTATTCTCATTCAAATACTATGGTGTGCTTTCATTCGTTTCACTGGTTGTAGTTATATTTTATGTGTTTTTTATTCTTGACCTTTTAATATCAATTTCAAACCTGAGTTGTATAGCTTATTATTATGTGAGACTTATTAATACTAAGCCAGGGGACAGGCTGCATTTTTTTCTCATGATGCAGACCAAAGATCAATAGTTATTATTCTCAGATCTTAGATATCAGGGAACTAGAAAGATATCATCTGTCAAAATTCCAGCTTATTTTTTATATTACAATCAGCATTGATACAAGAAAGTAAGCAGACATAAGTACATGTACAGGTATATATAACTCTGTTTATACTAAATGATTTCTGTATAATAGTTACTTTTCACACATTGACCTTGTGCTATAATTCTGAAAAATAAATCTCATAAAAACTGAATGGCAATTTGCTTTTCACAAGAAGAGAAGTAGAAAATTGCATTTAAAATAGAGGAAATTAGAGAACAAATGTAGTTATTTCACTGTCTTCCAAAGAACAAAGGTGCCAAATGAGAGTGCAAGCTGTGCCTGTCTCTAGACAAGCAGATGCTGTGCTCTGTCTCCACCCTCCATGTGACCATAAGGACCGCCATGCAGACTTTCTCCCTACAGTCCTCAATACTGTCACATTTAGGGAAATACAATAGTTCATCATTTTCAAATCTATTTTCTCAAATCCAGCAGCAATGTATTTAACAATATAGGAAGGAAATACCTTTTAATCTTCATTACAAAACAGATGTTTGTCCAGGTCTTCAAATGCTGAGATTTTCTTTTCTTTTTTTAAATTAATTTATTCAAAGTACAAATCAATCATTATCTCATCACTTGTATCCTCCTGTTCTGCCCTCCCTCCCACTTTTACCTTATTCCCCTCCCCTAGGTCTAAGACTGAGGGGGACCTCCTCCCCCACTATATGGTCATAGGCTATCAAGTCTTATCTTGGTAGCCTACTTGTTCTTTCTTTGAGTGCCATCAGGCCTCCCCATCAAGAGGAGGTGGTTAAATATGGGGCACCAGAGTTCATGTCAGAATCAGGTCCCGCTCTCCACATAACTGTGGAGAATGTCCTGTCTATTAGCTAGATCAGAGTAGGGATTCCACATTTACTCCTTGTATTGTCCTTGGTTACTGCAGTAGTTTGAGCTGACCCACCTGGGCCTCGATCCCCCCGTGAAGATGCTCTTCTTGTAGGTTTCTAGGACCCTCTTGGTCCTTCTATTTACCCATCTCCTATATTTCTCTTACCTAGAGTCCCAGTAGGATGTATTCACATCTATCCCAATCTCCTGGTAAGTGAAGCCTTTCATGGGACATATCTTTCCGGCTAGTGCCCAATTATAAGTGAGTATATACCATGTGAGTCCTTCTGCTTCTGGGTTAACTCACTCACTATGATCATTTCTAGTTCCATCCATTTGTCCACAAATTTCGGGATTTCCTTGTTTTTAATAGCTGAATAGTATTCCATAGTGTAAATGTACCACAATTTCTTTATCCACTCTTCTACTGAGGGACACTGTTTCCAGGTTCTAGCCACTATGAACACGGCTGAGCATATGTCCTTGTTGTGTGGTAGAGCATCTTTTGAGTATATTTCAAGGAGTGGAATAGCTGGGTCTAAAGGAAGCTCTATTCTCAGTTTTCTGAGATAGCGTCAGATAGATTTCCAAAGTGGTTGTACAAGTTTGCATTCCCACCAGCAATGAAGGAGTGTTCCTCTTTCTCCACATCCTCACCAGCATGTGGTGTCACTTGAATTTTTTATCTTAGCCATTCTGATGGGTGTAAGATGGAATCTCAGAGTTGTTTTGATTTGCATTTCTCTGATGACTAAAGATGTTGAACATTTCTTTAAGTGTTTCTTGGCCATTCGATATTCCACTGTTGAAAATTCTGTTTAGTTCTGAGCCCCATTTCTTAATTGGGTTATTGGGTTTGGCAGTGTTAAATTTCTTGAATTCTTTATATATTTTGGATATTAGACCTTTGTCAGATGCAGGGTTGGTGAAGATCTTTTCTCAGTCTGTAGGCTGTCGCTTTGTTCTGTTGACAGTGTCACCTGCCTTACAGAAGCTTCTCAGCCTCATGAGGTCCCATTTATTAATTGTTGACATTAAGGCCTGGGCTGTTGGGGTTCTGTTCAGGAAGTTGTCTCCTGTGCTAATGTGTTCCAGGCTCTTCCCCACTTTTTCTTCTAACCAATTTAGTGTCTCTGGTTTTATGTTGAGGTCTTTAATCCACTTGGACTTGAGTTTTGTGCATGGTGACAAATATGGGTCTAATTGCATTTTTCAACATGTAGACATCCAGTTAGACCAGCACCATTTGTTGAAGATGCTATCCTTTTTCCATTGAATAGATTTGGCTTCTTTGTCATAAATCAAGTGACCATATGTGTGTGGATTAATTTTCTGGGTCTTAAATTCGATTCCATTGATCAACCAGCCTATTGCTTTGCCAGTACCACAGTTTTAATTACTGTTGCTCTATAGTACAGCTTGAGATCGGGTATGGAGATTCCTCCCGAGGATCTTTTTTATTGTATAGGATTGTTTTACCTATTCTGGGTTTTTTGATTTTCCATATGACGTTAAGAATTGATCTTTCAATGTCTTCAAAATATTGCATAGGTATTTTGATAGAGATTGCATTGAATCCGTAAATTGCTTTTGGTAAGATGGCCATTTTTACTATGTTAATTCTCCTGATCAACAAACAAGGAGATTCTTCCATCTTCTGATGTCATCTTCAATCTCCTTCTTCAGATATTTAAAGTGAGATTTTATTTTCTAAGCAATCAAATGAAGCGACCTCATGAAACATAAAGTGATATGGAATGGGCACACTTTTCTGATTTTTTTATAGTTGGTCTTACAGTTCAAAAAAAGGCAATAAATTGCATTCATTGAATGGTATTAAAAAATGAGTATAATCCCTGGAAGAAATTGTCTGAACAGACTATAAAGAGTGTTGGTCTAACACGATTTGAAATTCATTATTCACATTTGCTACTTTTCCATCAAGAAGTCTTGTTTGCTTTTACTGTGCCAATCCAGCCATCTGTTTACCTGTATATTGTTACACACAGTGTGGAGGGTGCACCGTTCCTGTGGTTTCTCTATACTCATACTATGGTCATTTCCAAGGAAACACTCAAATCTGTTTTAGATCCCCAAACTTTTGTCTGGCACATAGTCAGAAGTTATCAAACAATAAACTGAATATAATATTGACATTGATTGAGAGTTCAAAGACTCAAAAATGGAGCTGGGAAAATAGATAAGTAGGTTAAGTGCCTACTGTGCAAACAGAAGCACTTGAGTTCAGGCCTCTAAGACAAATGTAAGAAAAGTAGGTATGGCAGCACACGCTTTTAAACCTAGTATTGGAGGCTGAGACAGGTCCTGCCCAGAGCTTGCTGGCTAGCCACTCAAACTGAAACTAATATAGTTCTAGCTTAAGTGAGACACCCTATCTTAAAACATAAATAGATTCTAATCTACAATATATACTTTGTGCCCAGATACAGGAAAGGCAATGACTGGCCATGGGATGAGTAATGGTCTTAAACATCAGTCTCCTGTCAATACGTAGCTCAGACAGAAATGCTCCAACCCCAGTAACCACATAGGCCCAATGCATGTATGAGGCTGTTATTTTTCCTCTTGTCATGATTTAGCACATCCCTAAGGTATATGCTAGACTGTTTTACCATCTTTGCCCCGCTTCTCTTTCTACCTCTTTCTACCAATATATCATGTGAGGCACTTGATCAGTTAAATCCACACAGAGAAGGTAATTATATTTCAAGCATAATAATAAGACACTTGACCTTGTATGATCAAAATAATCCAGGTAGCTGGAGCAGAGGAACTCACAAATCAGTGTTAAAGCTGTTTGTTCTCTTTGTAATCTTATTTTGTAATTTTATGGCTATATCCAGTAGAGGTTAAAAAACATAAAGGTCTTTGTGCAGGTCAGCACTGAAGATGCTGATGCTGGAACTATAGGCATGAATTAAATAAAGAGCTGACTTTAAGGAACCTATATTTGTGCAAAAATTACATTTTTAAAAAAAGCGGCACATTTTGACATCTCAAATCAGAAAGAGCTTTTGTGAAGAGGTACAAAATGCTGTGAAGCATGTGATAAGAATTCTAACACAGTTTGAGGGAGCTAAGCGATGATGGTCAAGTTTAATACGGATCAAAACGAATCCAGAAAGGGAAGAATAGCATTTGAGGTAGAGGAAATTTGCATCTTTGGGGTAAAATATGTGAAGTTCTCAAGTCTATTGAGGCTAGAAAAAAAATCACTGTGACTAAAGGGAAGGGAAGGTAGAAGCGGCCACTGGATAATCGAGCACGGGGACAGGTTTACATCACACAGATCCTACTAGTGGATGGTGGGCATTTGGCTTTTCAGAGCAGGAAAAGGGATGTGTCAGAGAAGGCTAGATGATGCTGCTGTAACAAAAGGGCCCCTCGCCTGCTCCACACAGGCACTCAGGGACTCACGAAGCAGAGGCTGTGCTGTTCTTTAGCTGTAACATCTAGACTAGTAACCATCCTCAGGACAAAGAGAAAACTCAGAATTATGCAGACAGCTTGAGCCAAAGAGCCACATGCCACGTCTCCTCATGCCACTGTCTGAACTAGGCACATGGCTACAAGTAACTCAACACAAGCTCTCCAACATGTTGTGGGGGTGGGGGAGGAGGCAAGGAATGGCATGTTTGATGAGCATTATTCTTTCTGACAGATGAACTACCAAATTTTTATAGATAAAATAGAATAAAATGTTACTTGATTTTCTAAACAGTTGTCAAGTAAACTCCAAGCTTGACCAACATAGTGGCAAGTTTCTTTGGGACTCATTCAATCTCACAATGCTAAGGATAGTATTCATCTAGAGAGAGCAAAGATAATTTAAAATTTTTTCAAAAATATACTGACCTGAAAGGCAATACAAACCTTAAGGGTATAGTCTATATTAAAAAGAGGTTTGAGTCATCTTACACAATTAGATTTTGTGAAAGAATGAGCATCAAGGTAAGGATTATGAGGCTCTTGTTAGACTTAAGATTTGTGTCACCAGGCAATGGTGGCACACGCCTTTAATCCCAGCACTTGGGAGGCAGAGACAGGTGGCTCGCTGTGTGTTCAAGGCTGGCCTGATCTACAAAGTAAGTCCAGGACAGCCAAGGCTACACAGAGAAACCCTGTCTCAAAAAACCAAAAAAATAAAAGACTTATATATGTATACGTCGATGTACATAATGTACATATGTGCACATATGTGTATGCATGTATATATTTGCATTTAATTATTTTCCAGGTATGTATATGTAATGTGCCGTGGTGTGTGAGGGAGTAGGTCAGAGGACAGATTTCGGGAGGCCACTCTCTCCTTCCTCCATATGGGTTCCAGGGATTCAATCTGGATCCTATGGTTTGGCAATAAGTAACTTTGCTGACTGAGGCATCTCATGGGCCCATGAAATGCTCAGTGTTTTAAGTCTGAACGAAGACTGAGAAACCATGTCTTTGAATTTTTCAAATCAATCTAGGGAAAATAGCAATAGCAAAAGGTCACGATGTAGTAAGGAGAGCCGCAAAGAACTGAGGTCTTTCAGCAGGGAACACAGTAATAAGGTCTTGTTTCAGGGTCACGGGCTAGCTTCTCGTACAAAGGCAAAATTAGAGATATATAGCAGAGTTAGCAGTGTGTGTGAACTGTTGGAGGTATGTTACCGTCCGTGCACTATGCACAAAAATTGGTGTATTAACATGGTTTAATGAAGACAGTGGGGGCCAGATTCCCATGTTCACCTTTCACATTGTGAAACCCGAGTCAAGCATTTATTGAAAATGACAAACAAACAAACAAACAAAATGGTTGAAGGAGTGTAAGAATTCAGGATGGCAAGCCAGGGTGCACGTTGTAAACCGGAACATGTAGAAATAACAGAATAATTAATTGGAGAGGAAAATGGCAAAGAGAGAGGTTGGAAGGGAATGTAAAGGTGATTTAAGACAGATGTAAGGCAAGGTGGAGCAAGGTGAAAGAAGAAAAACTAGAGAGGTGAGGGAAAGGAAAACAGAGTGAAATGAGGCGTGGCTGAGGGAGCAGACAGACTTGAGAGGGATGCAGTAATAATCCCTCTAATCACCGGAAAGCTTTCAGGTGGGAGATGGATGGGATCTATTTGACCTTAAGGTATGGAACCAGGGCCAGTAAATGCAAATTAAAAGGGGGTGGACTTGGGTTCAGTATTACAACAGTCAGGCCTGCCCAAAGGAGCAAGGAGCTGCCACGAAAGAAAATAAATTTCCCTGTTGCTGGAAGAGATCAAGGGGAGAACAGAAATAACACCCACCGATAAGACAAAACTGTGGAAATGGCTGCAAAGCTTGTGCTCAGCGCTCACTTATAGTGTGACAGGTGATGTTCACACATGGGCTGTCACCCTGCTCACTTCATGTATAAGGAAACTGAGGCTCAGCAAGGCTCAGTGATTGCACTGCAGGGAACTAGTGTTGTGCTCAAAGCCCTGGAAGTTTCCTTCCTGAAAAAAAAAAAACTCTCTTGAGATCAGTGGATCAAAAGTGTAGGTGTGTGCAAAGATTTTCTCAGTTTGGGGATACACCATTAATAGGCCAAGCATGGATGTTTAGAAATGCAAGGGGAGAAAATTAATGCAAGCCCATATAATTTAATCCATTAAACAGTATCCCATAGCTTCTTATTTTCCAAAATTAAATACCTCAAGAAAATTCAGTCCATAACCTGCTGTATTCCCTTCTGAATTTTGAGATTTTGGTTAAAACAATGCATGGGATGGGTACCTGGCCATTGGGTTCTTCCTCACCCATCAGGTGATCTCTTTGGTCATTCTCAGAGCCAGCAGGCTCGCTCCTTCCCTCTGTATCCTACGGTGTCTGTGCCAATTGCCTCCACTATTAGCTTCTTGTTACCCACCAAGATTGTTTAATGATGCTAAATTCTTGCTCGAGGTTATTTTTATGGTATGTCTTCTATATTATGTAAGAGTGCATCCCTTTTCTTCTTCCAAATGATCTTCACACATGCCCCTAACATCCTCACCCTGTCTCCTTCCTACTGTACACTTGTAATATATGTGGCTCACTTACTTTGTATTATTATTGCCTATTGTCTGTCTCTATCACTGTACATTTTCAAACAATAGGGGCTTGTTCAGCTATGAATCATATGTTCTTTCATATGGCAACAGACACATAGTAGGTAGACAAAAATGTTTTTGGAATAGATGCAAATTTTACTGAGAAATTTTCACCATAGAGCACTAAAGACCATGTAGAGTGTTTGAGTAAAAATTTGTTTTAACATCCCATTCACCTCTTTGACGCATTGGAATGATGAATCTTAGTTGTCAACCTGAGTGGACTGATATGTACCTGAATCGGTGAAGCACACTCTAGATCTGCCTGTGTAGGGAATTCTAGGGATGCTAACTGTGGAGCGATAACTCACCATCTGTGTAGTGGTATCCAATAGGATAAGGGGCATCTTATAACAAAAGGAAAAGAGGAAAGATGCGTGCTGCTAGCATAGGAATACTCCAGGTCTACTTCCCAGTTGTTGTGAGGTGAATAGCTTCCTTCTCCTATGAGTCACACAGCTTTCGTGTGTCACAAGATGAATAGCATTCTCCTGGCATGAGATGACTCCTTAGCTGACACGTGGTAAACAGCTTTCTTCTGTCATAAGGCAAGCAGCTCTCCTCAGCCATGAGGTGAGGGGTTAACTCCTGCCATAAGCTGAAGGCTCCCTGAAGTGAACAGTTTCCCTCTGCTCTGTCCTGATTTATGGTGTTTCCCCTTTACTGCAAGTCATGAAGCAAAGGAGCCAGCAAGCCATTGACGAGCACCTCTGAAACAATGCACCCAAATAAACATTTCCCCTAAAGTTGTTTCTCTCAGGCACTTGTCATAGCAATGGAAAGATTGCCTAATGTGTTCATTGTGACCAGTTCCCGTGACTGCCATTGACTGCTTTCAATCATGTTAAAAATTTAGAGCCAAGGAAATAAGTGTGTTATGAAGGGCCAAATGGAAAAGGCTTTAAGATGTACATGGGAGTTGGTTTGTTTTACTACTCAGCATTGTCACTGTGACATGAAGCAGCTACATGTAATATAGAAGGTGATATGAATGTTTCAATAAACTTTTATATAAACAAGCATTGGGGTAGATGTGCCCCAAGTAGCTTCAGCTTGCCAAATCCTGCGCCATGGTGTCCCAAATTGAAACCTAGGTTGATGTGGACATAAATATCACTTCAAACTAAATAAATCAAGGAATTTTTATTTCAGACCTCCTCTGTTCTTTCTATGAGAAAGAAGTTATGAACAAAGCATACTATACTTTTCCCCATAGTCTAGCAGCAGGAGAAAAAAAGGCATATGCTCAGTTCATAAAACACATCAGGTAGAAAATCCATTTCTCTCATTCTTTTACACACTGTCATTTCATGTTATCTCACAAAGTAATTGACTTAAGTAGAGAAAGGTTCATCTTACCTGGAAGAGATAATTTGAAAGTGTCACATATCAAAATAAAACATAGGTGGGCTGGGGCGACATATCTCACAAATGTGAGGACCTGAGTTCAGATCCTGAGCACCCATGCCAGAGCTGGCTACAGTGCCACATGTCTCTCATCCCAGCTATGGTGGTAGAAGAGACAGGTAGAGTCCAGGAACATACTGGCTGGCCAGCTAGTGAGCATGCATATCCCAAGTTCAGTGAGACTGTTAGGATTCTGCTACAGTCTACCTTCTTGTGATGTCACTACTTACCCACCATGGGGGCATGGCCCTGCCCAGGGCCATATAAAAGAACAGACCCTCCAAGTGGCTCGCCCTCTCTACCCTGTTCTAGATCTTTCTACCTCTTTATCTTTCTATCTCTTTTTACATCTCTCTACTTCTCTATCTCTCTCCTCTCTACCTCTCTAGATCTCTCTACCTTTTTCCTTCCCTCTCCCCTCCACCTCTCCTCCCTTTTACTTTCCATCCATGCTCATCTAATAAACTGTATAACATAATATCTGCCAGGTACCTTATATCCTAACATCCGCTTTAATCTTTAATATTTATATATAACAGAGACCAAGTATTTACTAGTGTGTCTGTTCCTGGCAATGAAGAGAGGTGGCCAACAAAGCCCCACAGATTTATCCTTTCTGCAGTGCTCATGTGGGCAGATAAAAAGAACACAGTTTGTACTTAGATTCTATTGCTTGCTCTACTGTTACTTCCACTGTGGTGCTGGCTGCATCATTTCACCTTTCCGGGAATTAGAGCATCACGCATAATTGAAGAGTTAGGCTTTAACCATAGCTGAAGTGTCAGAGGCTAATAAGTAGATCTTTTGCTGCTGAATATACTGTACTTCAGACTCCTCCTTGCCTTCACGTTTCAGATGGTGAGGTCCTTGGGAACCGACCTCAGGAGGAAATACATTTGAAGTTTGTGGGTAGAGTGATCCCTGAGACTCATTTGATTTGTAAAACTATCTCTAAGTATCTGAGTTAGTCTCTTGAAATCAAAGCGAAAACAAGTAAGGAAGAGCAGGCCACACCAAATGAGCAAAGGAGACTTGACAAGCACATCCCAGGAAAACTCCTCCTTTTGTAAACAGTCTCCTCGAGGCAAGCTGACTCGAAGGCTGTCTAACAGCATCTTATTTGTCAGGTCAGGAAGGCAAGTGCCTGAAGTGAAGGGTGGCAAGTTCAACAACAGTTTACAGGCTTCTCTACAAGATACTGAAAGGAATTGCATTTACTGTCAACCACCGCAGAAAGAATTAGAGAGTGAACTGGAAGGAAAAAAAAAAGTGTTTACAAGATGATTGATACACAACTAAAATTCAGCTGCTGGCATTTCCCTTCTTGTCTATTCAAAAAGCCCCGTGAGCTGCCCATATTTCTTTCTAGCTGGTAAGAGTCACTAGCCCCAGAGGATCCCTTTGACCAGCCATCCAGCTCTCACAGACAAAAATCAGGCTGTTTACCAGACTTTTATGCTCCCAGGGCAACAAACAGATCAAGTTTAAGGGCTGTCTGTAAAGTTGGAGGCCTTTTGAGGTGATCAAAACAAGAGGGGCAAAGGGAACCATTTTTGTACCTCCCTGTGGTCTACATGAGCTTCATCAGGAGCTTCTGCAGGTCTAGAGGAACTTCTCTGTGCTTGAACTTCATGTGTTCCTGAGCCAATGGAACTGTTCTCCCACAGTATTGTAAGATCAACCGGTCCATGGCTGGGACTGATAGCCTTAACTACCAGACCATCACCCACCCACAGTCCAGTAAGAAGGGCAGCTATGGTATTTTCTCTGTAGGTAACCATTTGTCCTCGTATAATAGTCAGGTTAAGGATATTATGGTGGGGGGCGGGGGGAGAGCAGTCTGTGTGCTTTTTTTATTTTTATTTTACTTTATTGATTTATTCAGATTGCAACTCAATTGTTATCCCATCACTTGTATCCTCCTGTTCCTTCCTCTCTCCTGCTTTCACCCTATTCCCCTCCCCTAGGACTGTGACCAAGGGGGACCTCCTCCCCTACCATATGGCCATAGGCTATCAAGTCTCATCTTGGTAGCCGACTTAATCTTTCTTCGAGTGCCATCAGGCCTCTGTGTGCTTTTCAATAATGAATTTGGAGCTCATGTTCACCGCTGTGGCCTGTGTTTTAGAATAATGACACAATCCCATTATGTCAGTGTGGAGAGGCATGTTTAACTGCTGGAAGCCGAGTATTCAATAAATGGGAATTCGTTTCATTATTTCCAAAATGGGCTTGATTCTTTCCCCCTGTATTTTCAAAATGGAATCCTTTCTGTTTCCTTAATTTTAATTAAAATATTGTGAGAGCTTTGCTACTCTGTGGTCCCTAGAAGCCTCACTTGCATTAATAAATAAAGCAGAGGTTTGCATGCAACCCTGATCTCTCTTAACCTTCAAGCTTACTTTTTATTATTGATTTTTGTTATAGATGGGTCAGGTTCATGATAGAAGCTTAAGTTCATTTTCACAAATTCAGGAAAAAATACTAATTTTCCTCCCTGTTTCTAGTGTTAACATTGTGGCCCATTATTTTATGACTTTGAAGAAGTCACAGTACTTCTATGAGTGTTGCTTTGCCTGATAAGGCCTGGGTATCATAATGAGGATCCGAAGTGATTTAAGGTCCCATATTCATGTGTGAATGCTGTCATTCTGCATTCTAATGATAGTCTCTTTATCACTATATCCTCTAGAATAGACTTTCTAAAAACATACAAGATCCAGTCTTTCCCTGACTGATCCGATAACTGGATCTCTTTCCAAAGAATTCCATTTCTACCTGTCAGACACTCCTGATTGACTGAGCTCCAGACTTCATTACTGGCTACAGAATACCTCTGGCATCTCTCCTGTCTGACCACGGGTCACTCTTCAGTATAGTTTATGTTTTCTTCACTTAGAAATGTTATAATATGGAGATTCTATTATTAAGACTCCCAATAGAAGGAAAACCCAGCTTAGAGAATTAAAATTCAACAATTCGTCTCTATGTGGCTGGGCCATAGAACACTTATTTATATGTATAAAAAACAAACAAATAATCCCCACCAAATTCTTTAAAACCTTTTCTAAAAATGTATTTTATTTTCAAAGTTAGCACACAAAGATTAAGAAAGCATGCTGTTTTCAAACAGTCTGTTGGTAGATTTCCTTTCTCTCTCATCTCCACCTCCCTCTTCTTCTCTAGGCCTTATGGTCCTCTGTCCCACCTCTGCTTTCTATTTCCAGGTCACATGCATCCTTTTGTCCTCTTCTCACCTTCCCTAGCACCTCCTTTATCCCCCTCTTGGTCTTCTTTCCATTATTTCAATATTTACTCAACTTTGTACTCATTTATACTTTTCTTTCATGGAAACAGAAACTTACCTTTTTATGTGTTCAGGAATACTTTCCCAATACGATGACATGTGCAGGGTGGATATAAGGCAGCAAATGCACATTATTCAATTCTGAAAGAAGAACATATTTTATCCTGTCAATTGAACTGAACACTTGATCTCTACATACTAACGATGTTAATTCTTAACTGATAGGAATTACATATCACCCTGAAAATTATAGTTAAAAATAAGCCAATTTCCCATCCTAACTCTATAGGTGAGGAGTGCAGCAAGATTTGTATATGGCTAAAATAAATGTGTTTGCAAGTTGCATTCTTTCTTGTCACACTAGATAAGAACCATTTTCTTGGTCACACAAGTTACTGGCAGAATCCAGTTTCTTGCAACAATGAGCTGAAGGTCTCGGTTTCTTTCTTGTCTATCAGCCAAGGTCTGTTCCAACCTCACTGAAGAAACCCTGACACTTTAGCTCATCAGGGATTTTCTGTGTCTTCCAAACCAAATTGATACATAGACTTCAAATTTCTACAACCTCCTCTGTCACCCTGTCTTCTGAATATACCCTTCAGCCTCCTCTTTCTATTTCCAAAGTCTCTTGCAGTTATTTTGGACTTTGCTTAAGACTGCAAGATTGGTTCTCCTAGTCAAAGCCAGCAGGTCAGCAAACTTAAGTCTATCTGAAAGTTAAATTTCCTTTTGTTATATAATTAACATATCCCCAGTCTCCAAAAAAGGTGTAATATGTGATATCTTGTGGTGAGGAAATGGGTAGACATTACTCTACTTATCACATCTAAAGATTGTCCCTTAGCAAGACCAAACAATAACATTCTGAAAATCTACTTTAACAAAAGTGACTTTGGTTGATAGATTGGAAATGCTCACAAATGTCAAAGATGAATATTGTGTACACGCTTAACAATTCCTGCAGGCTTTACTTCATAATGGCACACATTTGGCATATGCTACGAATAATATTTTAGTAATCATTGTGTTTATTTATTTTTTAAAATGTGTGTGTTTGTGTATTGCAAAAAGGCCAGAGGCACCAGATTACCCTTGGAGCTACATATGTGTGTTGGAATCTGTACTTGGATCCTATGCGAGAGCAATATTTACTCTTCAGTGCTAAGATATCTTTCAAGCCCCATCAAGATCACTTTAAAATCCACAAGAAATTTGAAAGCTTGACTTTAAATCTACAGAAGAAAAATAAGCTTTCCTTGGGTTACACAAATGAGTATTTGTGGATTCAGATAAAGTGCCCAGAGGCAACACATTCATGGATTTCAAAACTCTTGAATAACTTTCAGAGAAATAAAGATGTCAGAAGACTGTTTGAGACAATTCAAGAAAGTACCTGTAGGGATAACAAAGACACTGCAAACTAAAGATTTTTAGAAAGAGACTGAATACATTTATTTCATAAAATGTGACAATATAAAAGCAACCATTCTGAACTAAAATATGGTGTTATAGAGGTTAAAAAGAACTTAAATAGATATATTTACATTTAAAGTTATGTTTTTTCTCTTTTTTGGTATTTATTTAATTGAAATTTTCATGCGTAAGAACTGTTCTTGCATTATTTCCACCATACATTTGCATTTTCTAAAGTTCCTATGCCCCTCCCACTTCTTCTTGACTTCAGGACCACTTCTTTAATTATTATCATTTTACACACACACACACACACACACACACACACACACACAAACACACACAAACACACACAAACACACACACACACACACACACATAATCCAATGGGTCCATTTAATGTTGTCCATATGAATATGTGCTAATATACACGTAATTGAATAACTTGTCCCCTGACAGTGTCTTATGTAGCCCAAGTTGACCTTGAACTCACTGTGCAGCTGAGGATATTGTTTAACTAGATCCTCCTACTTCCAACTCCCATACACAAATGCAATTCCAAATTTATATTCATTTTGAACTCTGAAAACAGAAAAAAAAAGTGATGGAAATAATTAAAGTTATTAGAGGGCAAAAAAAAAAAATCAGAACTCTGGCCTTGGGGGTGGGTGGCAGGAGGGAGGTGCTACAGAGACTGATGTACCAACCAAGTACCATGCATGGTGAGGACCTAGACCCTCATCTCAGATGTTACAGTCTCCTTGTAGGTCCCATAATATGGGTAGTACAGGCTACCTCTGACACGGACTCTGGTACCCACTCTTTGATCACTTCCTACTGGCAGGGCAGCCTTGCCAGGTCACAGCAGAAGAGAATGCAGGCAGTCCAGATGAGAATTGGTAGGCTGAGGTCAGATTATAGAGGAGTAGGGCTTCCCCTTTCTGAAGACTAGGAGAGGGGGGGGATAAGGGAGGGAGGGACAGACTGGGAGGCAATGAGGGAGGAGGCTACAATCAGGATGCAAAATAAGCAAATAAATAAAAAAATAAAATTCAGAGCATTTGAAACATTAATACATTATTGGAAAATATGACTTTCCATGGAGAAAGATGACAGTATCTAACTTTAGCAGAGTAAAATTAATCTCAAATTTCTCTCTCTTTCTCTCTCTCTCTCTCTCTCTCTCTCTCTCTCTCTCTCTCTCTCTCTGTGTGTGTGTGTGTGTGTGTGTGTGTGTGTGTGTGTGTTGACTATGCCCATTTTTAAGTCAATATTTATCTAATGGTTGGTATACAAAGACAACAGATGATATCCTGGTTATTAGCATCTGAAATTAGAATTACTTTTCCTCACTTGACTCAACCTTTTTCCCCAAATATACTATTCTTGCAATTTTTTTCCTAAGGACTTAAACTCACAGAAAGAGAGTTGTCTAGAAGCTGGGTGATATTGTACATCAGATCATCTCTGAAGGTATAACCATGTAGGAATAAAAGGAAAGCTCCTGGTCCTCAAATTTTCCTGTAATTTAAGAGATAACAACCTCAAAAGTCTTGCTTGAGCAACGTGTTGATTGCCAAGTTCACTATACAATGCATTTCTGTGTCACTAATTATATTTTGTAGATGGTTGGAGCTTAATTTTTTTAATAAAAAAGCAAGATTGAATGATAGTGCAAAAGTGGAGAGGGGAGCAATTACTTGCATTGTGGAGAAATTCAAACTCTTGTCCATCTATGGATTTTCATGAAAAAGAGAGACTGGGCCTGGGAATGTAGCTTTGTGGTTTGTAGGGTACTTGCCTAATTCTATAGGTTTCTAGGTTCAATTCCAAGTACAACACACACACACACACACACACACACACACACACACACACACACAAATAAACAGCAAAACTATGGAGTCTGTAGTTTGAGGGATTCTCTCTTCTTCTCTACTAAGCTTTTAGTAGACACAATAAGCTCTGTATGGTGTAATGCAATCAAAGCTCCTGAGAAAATATGAAGGGATGTAACTCTTCCTTTCATATACCGTGTGTGGTGTCCAACGGGGAGTTGAGTTGATACATGCTGGTCAGGGGAGAGTAGAACCCACTCACAAGTCAACAGTTATAAACATAAAACTCCCATCCCATCTCCATGACTACCTTTGAAAAATACCTCGCAGTAATTCATAATTTCTTGGTACTTTATTTAAACTGCTGGCATTTCAAGACATGGGGAAAGTATAAAAAGATGTCTCATTCAAGTTACCAGGCTTTCTCAATGTCTTGGTTAGGGTTTATATTGATATGATTAATCCGCAGAAGCAAGGTGGGGAAGAAAGAAATGGTTTCATTCATCTTAAAACTCTCAGGTCACCCTCTATCACTGAAGAAAGTCAGGGAAGGAACTAAAGGCAGGACTGAATCAGAGACTAGTAAGGGACACTGCTTACTGACTTGTTCTCTATGGCTTACACTGGACCACCTTCTCAAGGGTGGCATCACCTCCAGTGACACAGACCCTCTTATCTCAGTCACCAATCAAGAAAATGCCCCACACACTTGCTATGGGCAAATTGGAAGGAGGAATTTTCTTGAGCTTCCTCTTCCCAGATAACACTAGCTTAAGTTAAGTTGTAAAAAAAAAAAAGAAAAGAAAAAGAAAGAAAGAAAGAAAGAAAGAAAGAAAAAAACAAAACAAAACAAAACCAAAAACAAGAACCTGGATATCCATTCTCTGCAGAAGCCATCATTTCTAGATGTAGTGTAAAGTTTCCCCACCGGGGCTAGAGCTATCTCATGGGGCTTTAGATGTGAAGTACTGTGCTGCTACGTTCTCGTTAGGAACGACAGAGCTGCTATACGACTAGTGATAAGACTGAGTAGTTGTATTTTACCATACAGGATGCAAAAATAAATAAATAGGCTCATTTGAAGACGAAGCTATTGCAAGCAGATCTCTACGGAATCACTAAAATGGGGAGGGGGAGGAGGTACTATCAAAAGCAGCAAATTAAATTCAAGCAATCAGCGCTGTGGCTTACCCTCCGGGGATTCTCTAATCTAATGCTGCCTAATTCCATCCGTTGTGGGGCATATTGTTTTTGTTTTCCCAGTAGTGTTTTCTTTTTCTTTTTAAGTTTGGGAAGCGTGCAATATAATCATCATCTTTTAGTGTTATAAAATGTCATGATTTTGCAAAAGAAAATTTCATGGACTACGTACTGTCAATCATCCCTGTTTATGACAGTGTTTGCCATTCATTTGGTTTCAAAAGGAAAATGTGGGGGGGAAATATCTTTTATTCTGAGGGTACTGGATTTTTTTTTAAGCCACATAGCTCCTTGCTTTGCATGAGTGTGTAGTCGATAAATGCTGACACCCTTGAGAGTAGAGCTGTGCTCTGTACACATACGGCTCTTTCACAGTCAGTCGTATCCTTCCCAGTAGCTAAGACCAGCCATAGAGAAACCCCTGCCCACACTTGTGTTCAAGCTCCAAATTCACACGAATCTTCTTTTCTTTTTTTTTTTTTTAAAGATGTGCTTATTTATTATGTATACAGTGCACATCAGATCACATTATAGATGGTTGTGAGCCACCATGTGGTTGCTGGGAATTGAACTCAGGACCTTTGAAAGAACAGTCAGTGCTCTTAACCTCTGAGCCATCTCTCTAGCCCCGAATCTTCTTATGTAAGTCCTTTAAAACATGATTAGACTTAACTTCCATCCATGGACTATCTGCTTCTCCCATTCTCTGGAAGTCCAAATAACACAATAATTAACATTCATTAGATATTTACTTGGATTTCTGTATTTGTAATTCATAAAATGACCTCCTCTAACAGATCTGATGACCTCATCTGAAATACAAGTGAGAAGAAAAAAAAAAAAAAAAAGAATGTATTCTCCTGGAATAGAATCACAAATCTGTTTACTTGATGCTCCTATTATAAAGACTTTATGACAGGATTTATTTAGTTACTGTCTCCAAACCGACAGTAGAGCAGTGGCAGAGTTTAGGGAAATAATAAAAGTTGAACCATTCCTTGTAAGCCCTAAATGGAAAACCCACCTGGCACATATAAGATAGCTATAAACTCCGTTTATTTACATGTTTTATTATAAGAGGAACATACACAAAATCCTAACCTTTCATCTTAGACCTTAAGAACCTTGCTTGCTTGAATTTCCATAAACCTTTCCATATTGTAACAAGAGTCCGAGTTTCCTTTTCTTTGTAATATGGTGCCATCTGGGTGTCATTCCATAAAACCCTCTTATTATTAAGAAGCATTACCTGGAGATAGTACTTCCAAGCTAGGTGGACATCCCAGATTAAGGCTGGTAGTCTATTGACAGGCTTTTTGTTCTCCCATAGTAGCCTTTGGACTTTGAAAGAAAATGTCTCAAGAGGTGCGAGAGACCAGCATATGCCACACAGAAGAGGAACCATTGATGAGCAATCACTGTAGCCATTTAGAGAACCAGAGGCAGAGAGATCGGTATCCTACAAGAAGGATGTAGATTTGTAGACACAGCAGTGTCACAGTCCAGTCACCAGTCCTACCCATGAAGAAGAGAGAGGCTAGCCACTGAAGACCATTTCTGTCTCTTATCTGACACATTTCTCTATTTCCCTCCACCTTCCACTAGTATCCCACTCTACGAACTCACAGTTATTTGCCTTTTTCATGTCATTCTGGAAAAGTATGCTGTTCTCTACTGACATTGTTCTCTAAGCTGTAGCCCCAAGCCACCACTTTGAGAACTACTCACCTCCTGGGTACCTGCTATGATTGTATGACATATTCCTGTTCATAAACTTCTGATAAATTTTACCACTACTTTACCCTTTCCTATACTTAAGAGCCGATGAGAGTTGAAAAACCATTTTCCCCTAAAGTAATAAAATGATCTCATGCATGCAATCATTATTTTTGCAGTAAATTAGTTCATTTCTCAGGCTCTATTTCCTATTTGTCTAATTGACTCCATAGTTAACAGTAATCCTTTGACCCTTTGGCTCTAGACTTGACCAATTGACCACTGTTAGTGAGTGGAGTGTTAGCAGATATAGCAAAGCAGAAGGTTCAAATGTACTGTCGTGGTTGGGCTTGCTCTCCTGAATGCTTTTTGTGATGCGAATAACATGAGGCTGACTAAAGAACCGTAACAGTTACAGGGAGTTATGCTGGGACCAATCACTAGAATGAGGTCGAGTCTATTCTGCGTCATTTAAACTTCAGTTGGCCTAATAGTTGTAAGAATGGAATTACAAAATCATTTTTGAGATTTTGTTTATTTTTTAATGTTGTATGTATGGGTGTTTGCCTGAATGTCTATCTATATACTTACCATGTGTGTATCATGCTTTGTAGACCAGAAAAAAACACCAGATGGTTGTAAGCAACCATGTGGATTCTGAGAATCAAAACTAGGTCTTCTGAAAGATCAACTAGTGCTCTTAAGCACTGAGTCATCTCTTAGTTCTTGCAAAATTATATTAAAGATGCATCTATTTTTATCTTATTTGCATGAGTGTTTTGCCTGCATGAATGTATATATGCAGTGTTCATACCTGGTGACCATGGAGGCTAGAAGAGAGCAACAGAACTCTGGAACTGAAATTACATCCAGGTGTGGGTGCTGGGACTCAAGCCCACATTTGTAGCAAGTGCTTTTAACCACTCAGCCATTTCTAGCCTCGTAGATTCATAGAAGAAATTCACTCTGTCAATTCCAGCATTCTCAAAATAACAGCACCGCAGTCCTGTGTAGCAGCAAGTAAGAATGACTCTAGACAAAACACCAAGACTGGCATGAAAAAGGCCGGCCGACCTCATTGTTGTGGTAATTTTCAAGATCCAGGTAGGAAGATGGGAGAAATCCAGGCATACAAACACCAACTGTTCCAGTAAAAGGTAGAATATGTTGATGTTAATTCCCAGGCAAGTTCTTCATGATGTCCCGATCTCCATAGAGCAGAGTCTATAAAAAAAAACTAGATTGTAGGCCCACAGGTAAACAGCACAGTGACACCGCAAACTCTGTTTTCTGGGTAACAGAAGCAGTGAGGAAGATGAGAACAGGTTTGTTGTAGCAATGGGCACAGAGGACCTTGGAGACTTGGAAGTTCTATAAGTCAGTGACAAAAATTAGTTTATGGGGCTTAATAGTACAGGAGCTGATGGTGCAACTTGGACTCTAAGACTAAAGGCCTGAGGCTTGAAAGAGAAGAGGAGGGTATTAGGTACAGATCAAGAGTGAGGCTACAGGCAGAGGTCTATGTGTGAGGTCAGGATAAAAGGAGGAAAACAGACAGAGAAAGAGGGAGAACCTGGGGATATGAGAATGAATATGAATAATATATTGGATGATACCCACCAACATTACTGAGTCTATCCATTAAAACGATAATGTCATCCGGGGCTATATCAACAAGACCTAATGTTTTACAAGCTATTTCAGCAGCCACTTACCAAGTCAAGTGACAAGTAAAAGTAACTATTATATACACATCTTTCAAACATTTTCTAAGTCGCATCAAAGCCTCACTGCTCTGGGCCATCATCAATGTTTGCGGAAACACAAGTTCATCAGAATATTGTAGAAGACTATGTGAGTCTTCGAACTACACACCCCACCTGATATGTTCATTTCAGTAATGTTCTACTAAGTGTATTTATGTTTAGAAATGCTTGTCTTCTTAGAATCAAGGCATGGGTACTAAAACACCAACTAAATCACATATCTTTAGGGGTGTGAATCCTCATATGTTCCAAAAGAATGTTATATTCATGCCTCCTACTTCAAAGCGTTTAATCCCATACCTCTACTCACAAGTGCTATTGAAGTTATCTGAAAACTTAATATGAACCAAATGTGGAACTAAGATTTTATTACTGATGGTGTCATATATGGGCTTTTTTTTTTTACTTTCAAGATTATAAAATAATTACAACATTTTCCCTTCCCTTTCCTCCCTTGAAACCCTTGGAACTCTCCTTCAAATTTAGGGGGCAAATGTACATATTCAACTATATATGTATATTTGAATATAGCCTGTATAATGTTACTGGTATGTATGTTTTCAGGAATAAACAACCACTTACTGTGTTATTCCCTGGGGAAAATCTTCTCTCCCACTCCCAGCTTCCCTCAGGTGCCTATAGTTCTTTCTGTGAGGTTGAGGCTTTGGGGGGGTTTCCCCATGCACTTTGGCATGTTCATTAGTATAGTCCTTGCATTTTGGTGAGACTTTATAGATGCAGTTTCTGATATTACTAGGGGACAAAACCGTATGGCAAACTCCCTGGTCCTCTGACACTTACAGTATTTCTACCCCCTCTTCTGCAAGGTTCCTTGAGTCTTAGATGTGGGAGTGTTTTGTACATGTGGAATGTAGACTTTACTTCACAATTCTGCATTTTAATTGTTTGTAATTTTATGTTGTAGTCTCTGTTAATATTATTCTGTGCTGTTTGAGACACCTTTCATTTATTTAACATAGGCTAACCTTGAACTTGGCATCCTCCTGACTGAGCTTCCACAGTACTAGGGTAGTGGACATTTCTTCCATGACCAGCAGTTAAGCATTTCGTATTATATCAGTTCTTTCATAGAAACCTCATAATACATCATTTGTTTGTTTTCACCAGGCATAGAAAAGCAAAGTTAACTTCCTCCTTGTCAGACTATTAGAAAAAGATCATTCTGGATCATTCTTCAGACTTGCCTCTCCCATTAGCCCAAATTATAACCTCAATTATTGCACCACAGTGAAGTATTATGTATGTGTGCTTTTAAAATTATAAAGTATCTTGAAGATAGGAGGTTACTATTTTCTATAAAAAGGATTGGATTTTTATCTCATAGCCATATCTCATGACCAATCTTCATGCTCGTCTTGCTAAATTGAAAATGTACACAAATGCGTATCTATTTTCCTAGCATGAGCATCTGCCTGCAGATTCCAATTGCCAAAGAAGAAAGATAAAGTCATAAAGAGAAAGGAAAGAGAATGCAAGTGAAAATGAGAGAAGCAGAAAGTCAGCTTGAGATGCTAACAATATGAATTTGAAATATGCAAGACCCAGTCATATAATGGTTGTAGTGAAAATGCATTGGATCAAGTTTTGTTAAACAGTTCTATAATATTGAACTGCTTTGCACACAGTGACATCTGGGGCTTGGCATTAATTAAAGTCTGTTAAATATAGCAAGTTTTATTGAGTAGGAAAATGCAATGCAGGAGTTATGTTAACAGCTATTGTGAGCCCTAACACCTTTCCCCTTGACACCCAATCAAGATCCTGCATGTTTTTAGAGGCTTGGAAGATAAAGCATTGATCTGTATTTGAGATCACCAAAAAAAATGCTCTGATGAACAAATGATTATTTTTCTATTTTACAAGGAGATGATCTTGTTTTTGTGTCTAAATACTGACTTCTGGGATCCTAAGAAACAAATCATATGCTTCTCGGGGATACATTTTTGCAGATGAGTAACAATAGGCAGAATTGGAAAAAGCAGAGGCTTAACTTGAAGATTTTCTAGGAGATCTGGGGTATGTGTTAGCATAGGAAACTCAGAAGTCTTATGATTGGGCTTCTACTTACACATGAACTTGAGGATGTTTTGCAGACATAGGTAGATAAAATCAAGCACTGCCAGGACCCAAAAACATGTTTTGTGCAAAATCTGAATTAGGAAATAGTAATTACTTAAAAAGAATCCTTTTCTTTTTATATATATTTTATTAATTTATTCATATTACATCTCAATTGTTATCCCATTCCTTGTATCCTCCCATTCCTCCCTCCCTCCCATTTTCCCCTTACTCCCTTCCCCTATGACTGTGACTGAGGAGGACCTCCTCCCCCTTTATATGCCCATAGGGTATCAAGTCTCTTCTTGGTAGGCTGTTATCTTTCCTCTGAGTGCCACCAGGCCTCCCCATCCAGGGGACGTGGTCAAGTATGGGGCACCAGAGTTCATGTGAAAGTCAGTTCTCACTCTCCACTCAACTGTGGAGAATTTCCTGTCCATTGGCTAGATCTGGGTAGGGTTCAAGGTTTACTGCACGTATTGTCCTTGGATGCTGCCATAGTTTGAGCAGGACCCCTGGGCCCAGATCTGACCATCATAATGTTCTTCTTGTAGGTTTCTAGGACCCTCTGGATCCTTCTACTTTGCTATTCTCCCATACTTCTCTCATCTAGAGTCCCAATAGTATGTCCTCCCCTCTGTCCCACTTTCCTGGTAAGTGAAGACTTTCATGGGACATTCCCTTTGGCCTAGTGTCCAGATATAAGTGAGTATATACCATTTGACTCTTTCTGCTTCTGGGTTAACTTGCTCATTATGATCATTTCTAGTTCAATCCATTTGTTCACAAATTTCGGGAATTCTTTGTTTTTAATAGCTGAGTAGTATTCCATAGTGTAAATGTACCACAGTTTCTTTATCCATTCTTCTACTGAGGGACACTTAGGCTGTTTCCATGTTCTGGCTATTATGCATAAAGCTGCTATGAACATGGTTGAGCAAATGTTCTTGTTGTGTGCTGGAGTGTCTTCTGGGTATATTCCAAGGAGTGGAATAACTAGGTCTTAAGGAAATCTCATTCCCAGTTTTCTGAGATAGGGCCAGATAGATTTCCAAAGTGGATGTACTAGTTTCCCATATTGTTTTGGGGTTCTTTGAGTATGATTTTACACTGTCCTTTAGTCATCTTGCCATCTCTGTTTTTGGCAGGCAGCTTCCTGACTTGGATGGAGGAAGTCTGAGGGTAGATTCACCCATTTTCTGATGATTTCCTTAGGCCAGAAGCTCTGAAACTTCACTGGGATGGATGGCAGGAGGCCAGTCCTGTAGTTTGAGTCTCTAACAACCAGTGATCCCTAGCTCCACTGTACTTGTCCTGGGTTTCAGAATGTGTGCTGGGTCAGGCCAAAGTGTCCACAGCCTTCTGGGTCCCCTTGTGGCACCGGAGCTCTCCAGGGACTGAAGTAGGTCAGGCGGAGGGGCTCTGATGGCCACTCTACTCCTTGTCTCCCTGAGATTTCCTTAGTCCCGGAGCTCTGATGCTCTGCTAGTCTGTGGTTCCCAGTAGTGTTTCAGGACCCAGACCATTCGCAGTGTCACGGGGCCCAAATAGCACACACACTCAGTCCAATTAGCATCTATGGACCCAACCTGAGCGTTGAGTCCAGTTTGTTTCTTTGGACCCAAACGGGTCTTGGGGCCTAATCCACGCACTTAGACCAGTTAGCACTGAGTCCAACCACAGTCTCAGGGCCAGGATCTCGCACTAAGCTCAGCTAGAGTCTCTGGGCCCAAACTGCCCACCGATTTCAACTAGTTTCTTTGGGCCCAAATTGTCCCTCAAGTTTAGCCAGGGACTCTGGGCCCAAACTGCGCACCAGCTCCAGCCAGAGTCTCAGAACCTGGACTGCGTGCTGAGTTCAGCTAGGGTCGCAGGGCCCAAATCTTTCGCTGAGTCTCCTCTCCCACAGCAATTCCCACCGGTTACCACACCAGTCGCCTCTGCTGGAGGGTTCCCAGCTGCAAACCTCAGCCACCACGGCTGCCACTCTGGTCCAAGAACATCCGCGCTCCTCCCATGTGCAGGGGTAAGCAGGTTTTCTGTATTTTGGTCCTTTCAAACTGTGGAGTACTCCCTCTGTAATGGGGTGGGGAGCTTGGTGTTCCTGGTTAAGAATTCCATGCAATTCCCTGAATCTTTTACTGGAGCTTCTAAACAGGGTCCACACTGCTCGCCGTCATCTTGGATTTCCCTTCTTTTCTTTTTTTCTTTTTTCTTTTTCTTTTTTTTTTTTTTTTTTTTTTTTTTTTTTTTTTTTTTTTTTACTTTTATTGAATGTCTATGATTTACAAGTCATGCACCAAAATCTCCTCTCCTCCCCTCAGTAAAATAAAACAAACAGACCAACAAAAAAAATCTTATCACAGAAGCTGTAGTGTATCATGCAGTATTGCCTTTTGTCCACATATGTTTACTTTCAAATGTTCATTTCTATGAGTCATGGGTCTGGTTGGAGGCCTACACTATCATTACTAGATCCTCACTGGGTCTGCTGTCAAATATCCCATTGTTGCCATGTGTCAAGGAGATTCTTAATCTTTGAATCTGCTGGTCCGGCTCCTTCCTATGTTCCAACAGGCCATACATGGGGTAGATCTCGGGATGAGGTCTACTCAGAGCCCTGGATCATGTCCCACTCCATTGTACTCAGGCCACGGCCTTCTCTCTCTCTCTCTCTCTCTCTCTCTCTCTCTCTCTCTCTCTCTCTCTCTCTCTCTCTCGTGTCATCATGGCAGGGCCCATTCTCCTGCTCCTATGTCATCAGAGATGACTCAGCCATTAAAGGCTAGGCTTCACAACCAAAAAGGAACCATTTTCTAAGAATTAGAAAGTAAAGTGGGCAAGGAGACAAACATGTCAGATGTTGAAAGCACTGTTCATAGATTGTGTCTGCATCCCTGCTGAGAAGAAAACAAGGGCTGGAGAGCAACAGAATGGAAAGTATCATAAGCCTAAAAAAAGAGATCTACAGAGTGAAGTACTGAGATGGTTAATATCCTTGGGCCCTGATCCAAATTATAGGGAAATTATAGGTAATGCCGGAGATGGCTCAGCACAAGGAAGTAGTTAATGGAAACACGGAAGGTGCCATCTAATCCAATAATTGCCTGCTTATCTGTTCTTAATGTTATTTTTCTCTTCTGATCTGGTAAAACCTCTAATCTTCAAAATAAGCACTTTATATAGCAAAGATAAAGTTGAGGAATATTTACTGTGATTCATAAAGCCAGTCTGTGTCACTATCAGATATTTTAAACATGCCTTTGTGGAAATAAGTGAAGGCTACCCAAATAAGCCTAAAGAAAAATGCCCATTAGTATTTGCTCTCATGAGAGGAGTAACTTTTCTCCCTTGTGTTTGACATGAATGCAGAGGCAGGCAGAAGAGAAGGACAATTATATGATAGAGAAGAGGAGAAAGATTCCATTGTGCTATGACTGGAGGCGTTTGGCTCAGGAAGCTGTGTGCAGATGGAAATGTTATCCCAGTCTCCTGTTAAAACTGGTCATAAGGAAGAATAGATTCATTTGGGGAACCTATTAGGGCTCTACTATAAAGCCAAGGTCAGAGAAATTTATTTGATTGGCATGGGAAAGACTAGGGTGGCAAATTGCAACTGCGTTCTCAGCATTGTTTTTGAAAGCACATTTAGGCTCTCTAGGCATTCTAAAATCGTGTTTGAGAAAAGAAAAGACAATAGCTATGTTATTTTCATCTGGACACTGGAATGCTAGAACGTGGATTGTCGATCTGGGAAAGGCTGTGTGGGTGCAGTGACATTAGAGAGGACACGCTGGTGCATCTATTTGGGACACGTTTAGGCTTGAGCGGTCAAATTCCCAGTGCAGAGGTCAAGAAAGCTGCTGCATTTGGAGTTAAAAGTTCAGGAGTTGGGTTAGACACAGGTAGGAAGTGTCAGGGCTGGTGAAGTCTGAAGGAACAAGACCCTCTGACCTCCTGTCAACCTGTGTTGTATCTCACCAGCGATGCTCCATTCCTCTGTGAGGTCAGTCATATTGCTTCTACAGACCAGCTAAGGGCACTGAGGCCACAAACTCTTGGGAACATACATCTTGCAAGTGTCTGGGTTCAGGGTTCTTTCTCTTGTCAGATTGGTTTAACCAGCAGCACAGGCTAGGTGGCTTAAAGCCCAGACATTTCCTTCCTCAGAGTTCCAGAGGCTAGAAGTCTCACAGGCACTGTGCACAGATTGTTTCTTGGAACCTTGCTCCTTGTCTTATAGCCAACCACTCGACACTGTCTGTTTATACATCCATAGTGCCTCACTCTCTTCTTTATTGGCCCTAGTCAGGTTGTACTAAAACTTTGCACTAAGGGCATCGTTTCATACGTCATATATGCAAAGGTCATACAAAGCTGAGGGTGACAAAATTCACTCCCTAATAACTGAATCTAGATTTTTCAATTCCAAGTTCATTACTATTTCAGCTCTACCACAGAAATATCAAGTCTTATTCACTCATTATACTTTGTGCTCAGTAAGGTCTTTCCTGCTTGCCTTGTTTAAATCAGCAGTTGTACATTTCCTTTGGGTACATACCGTTCCTTTCTTAAGACATTACTTCTTTTTCACAGCTGTCATTTCTTAATATCAAATAAATTTTCATTTGTCTTACATGTTGTATCACTCCACCATCAACATGTGTAATCTACAAAGATGGGGATAAATTTTTTTTCATTTAATTTACTGCCATATCTTTGGCACATGGAGTCTCCCACACTGCAGGTGTTTAATAAATATTTTCTGATTGCAGGTGGGGAGGTGTAGATGTGAAGATGCATAAATAAACCTAAGTAAGCATGAAGGCCCACGTGAGTGCTGGAATGAGATAAGCATGCACTTAGCAAGCCTAACATAGAGTTATGCATGGCCTAAAAATGGGACCGCCATCTGCCTTGTCATATAAATAATCCACACGAGAGAATAGGCTTGGCACTTTCCCAGAGTACTGGTGCTTTTGTTCTCTTGCTGCTATTTTCCTGCCTCTGGTACTTGGGCTTTCCAGAATAGAGCCTCCCAGGCTAAAATTTATGCTGTTGTATGTCTTCAGAGCCTCCATGAAGCTTGTGATGGCTCCAAACAGAAGCCATCTAGAAACTATTGCTAAGTTAGTAAGAACTGATCAAATTCTGGAGTCAGTGCTCCAGGGCCCAGCTGTAAAATATGCCTTGAGAATGGCAACCTTTGGTCATGTGTGGAAGGGCACACACTTATATAATATATTCCACTGTCTATTGGAATTGTGCTAAAAAGAAAAGTTAAAAACACTAAAAACACTCAAAAAATGCACACCCCTCTTGTAGTACATTATATGCTATAAAAATAGAGAAAGAAAAAATAAAGATCAGATAAATACAGTGAAAGCAAAAACTAAATCAAATAAAAATGAATAGGGATCATGTTAGAGCACTTGCTGTTCACCCAGGAACAGGGGCCGGAGTTACTGTAGCTTCACTTCCTATTTCCAAATTCTTTCTGCAGCAGTTTCCTGTAATTTCCAGAACAAAGTGTCATGTGCTTAAATAACATAAAGTTACCATCTCACAAACTGGAGTTTGGAGGTCTGAACTCCAGCCACAAGTGAAGCTGTGCTGTCTGCAGCCTGTAAGGGAATGGTTTTGCCTCCTTCTAGCTTTTGGAGGAATAGTGACATTGTTTAATATTCCCTGCCTGGCAGCTCATTAGTCCAGACTCTGCCTTGGTCACGAGAAGACTGGAATGTGTATCTCTGTCTTTCCACTTCCATATTCTCATTAATGTGCCAGTTTGCATTGCAGGAGGGACGAACCTACCTTCCCTATGGCTTCATCACAAGCAATTGTGGCACAAATAACCTAACTGTGCGTAAAGTCTGAGTTACTGAAGACTTGAATTTCAGCATATCTTTTTTCTTTCTTGGAATGGGTACAATTTAACCAGTAATACATTCCTAGTTTATAGAAGTTAGAGAGGACCTTAGAAGCAAGTTAATTAACCAAATGATTTTGACATTCCTTGTATGGTAAGAAAACCAGGCCTAATAGCTGAGGATGTAGAAAGACCTTGAGACAGAGAAATAGTGATAAGGAGAGAAAGTGGCATCAAAGCAGGTCAGGGATGGTCCTGTTCATGATCTTTCAGTCACTATGACAAACACTTGAGATAATCAACTTGTAGAGTCAGAATTTAACTTGGCTCATGGTTTTTAGAGGCCCTGGTACATGGGGGCTGTTGGATAGCAGAGTAAAAGTGTACAGTCAAAAAAATATGTTTCCCAATGGCTAGGAAACAGGAGAACAAAGAGGAGGCCAGAGTCTCAGTGTCCCCTTTAAGGGTGTCTCCCCATGGCACAAAGACGTTTCACTAGTTCCACCACCTCCTGCAATGGCCACCAAGGCTTTAACGTGTGGACCTTTAAAGTATACACAAGGTATATACTATATCAGACTATATGGCAAAAAAAATGCAGGGATGAGGAGAAAGATGGCTGCTGCTACAGCTCCAATAATAAGGAAGACAATTAAGAATCAAAACGAACTAGAATTGAATTGTCAACCATGAGAGTTGAGGCTGGGAAGACTGACTGAGGAGGGCTCCCACTTGCTTCCCTCTGCTGTGCTACACAGGTCTCAATGTAATCCAATATAGTGTTGTCCGGCTGAATTATCTCATTCAATGTGTGAGAGAACACAAACTGAGACACATAATTTATATAGCCAAAGTCTCTCAGGAGTTGATGGATGTTTTTCCTAAACCTTTTCTTACACAGCATCTCTGAGCACTGAGACAAAGTGGGAAGCCAGGAACAGCTTCCAGGGTAAAAGGAGAGTTACCAACTTAGGTGATAGAAAAGGAAGCTCTTCTTATGTCTATTTGTTTCAACTCAGTGACCCTTTCAATGTTTCTTATAGGAAACAGAATTAGGTTCAATTGATTGAGGGTATTTAAATCATCATACCTTCTAAGCCCCAATCCCTTGGTGTGTTCCTTTATTTATGGGTTCAGATGTTACATACCAAGAAATAAAGTCAGAGCATGGTCACATACCTGTGCTGGTTTAGATTGAAGCACCCACATGAGTATATTGAATTGAATAAGACGCCCCCACATAGACTCAGGCATTCGACTATTTCATGCCCAGTTGGTGGCACTGTTTGAGAGGTTGGTAGCCTTGTTGCTAGAAGTATGTCACTGGGGGTGGGCCTTAGGTTTCCAAACCTCATACCATTCCAAGTCCTCTTGCTGCTGCTGCTCCTCCTCCTCCTCCTTGTTCTCTCTCTCTCTCTCTCTCTCTCTCTCTCTCTCTCTCTCTCTCTCTCTCTCTCTCTCTCTCTCTCTCTCTCTCTGCTTTCTGATTACTATTCAACACATGAGCTTTCAGCCTCCTGATCCTCTCACCATGCCTTCAGTATGCTGTCATAGACTCTAACCCCCTGAAACCATAAATCCAAATTAACCCTTACTTCTATAAGTTGCCTTAGTCATGATCTTTTATTCAGAGCAATAGAAAGTAGCTAATGCAGAGGTCTTGTTTCATGAATGCCTCTCCTTTTCCTACCAACTCTGGTCATTTCACCACTTCCATGACACTCATAAAGGAGGAAACAATTCACCTTCTTGATCCAGGTAAAACCTGAAACAGGTCCCTGATGATGCCTCAAACCTAGCCCCTTACATCATGTCTGTGACCAACTCCGCTGCCAACTTCCAAAGGAAACTATGAGGTCACTCGATGACCTAAGACAATGTGATCTGCTCCTCCACAGTGGAGCAGGAGATCAAACATAGGACTTCTATATTGTTGCATCCTTCAAAACTCACCTGAGGTTTTTGTTATACCAATACTTGGAGATCAAAACCAGGGCCAATGCTTTGGTTCAGGGCAAAAGATATTGCTTGTCTAAACTAGAAAGAACACGTTCTATCATCATTGTTCTCCTAAATTTGTTGATTGTACTACCATCCCCTTACGTCTTTGGAACTCTTTTTTAATATTTTATTAATTTATTAATATTACATCTTAATAATTATCCCGTCCCTTGTATCCTCCCATTCTTCCCTCCCTCCCGCTTTCCCCTTACTCCCCTCCCCTATGAATGTGACTGAGGGGGACCTCTTTCCCCTGTATATGCTCATAGGGTACTAAGTCTCTTCTTGGTAGGCTGCTATCCTTCCTCTGAGTGCTACCAGGCCTCCCCTTCCAGGGGATGTGGTCAAATATGGGGCACCAAAGTTCATGTGAAAGTCAGTCTCCACTCTCCACTCAACTGCAGAGAATGTCCTGTCCATTGGCTAGATCTGGGTAGGGGTTCAAAGTTTACTGAACATATTGTCCTTGGATGCTGCCATAGTTTGAGCAGGACCCCTGGGCCCAGATCTTTTTGTAGGTTTCTAGGATACTCTGGATTCTTCTATTCCATATTCTCCCATGCTTCTCTTACCTAGAGTCCCAATAGGATGTCCTCCCCTCTGTCCCACTTTCCTGGTAAGTGAAGACTTTCATGGGACATGCCCCTTGGGCTAGTGTCCATATATAAGTGAGTATATAACATTTGACTCTTTCTGCTTCTGAGTTAACTCACTCAAGTTCTCTTTCTCTACTTTCCTACTGTACTAGCCTTTGTATGAAGTAAAAGACACTTCCTTGGCTCACTTACATAGACAACACCAAAGGATAAAGGGAAGTAACTGAAAATTAAAAACACATGGGTGGATGCATTAAAATAGGACCTGACACACACCACCACACTAATAACTAACATCTGAAAGCTATAATATAACTTCCAAATTGCATCCTGTATGAGAAGCCATTTTAAAAGAATGCAATGTTTTCAGGAAGCAGTTTTCCCTGCCTGGACCCAAATTAATTGAGATTTTGTCTGTGAAACCTGCAGCCGAGTGCCTACCATATTATAAAACTTGGAAGAAGTCCACAGTCTTCACAAAACTGTTATTATTTCCCATACACAAGGCACCAACAGTTGTGTTACTTGTAATTTTCCTGAACAGCCCTACACAGGGCATCTTTCAACTTCTCCTCCTTCCCTGTATGAAAGGTGACATCCTCTGGATTCTAAAATCTTTTGAAGCCATCCTTTTTTTAATCTTTGTCAAGGAATATGCCTTCAAGATAACTGAAAACCACAAATACAACCCATATAGAATGCTTGCTTTATTGTTGATGAGAGAGAGAGAGAGAGAGAGAGAGAGAGAGAGAGAGAGAGAGAGAGACTGAACTAAAGCATGACAATAATAAAGTACTTGGAAAAAATTACAATAGTGAGCCAAAATCAGCTCTTTTTTTTTTTTTTTTTTTTTTTTTTTTTGGTTTTTCAAAACAGGGTTTCTCTGTGTAGTCTAAAAATCATCTCATAATGGCACACAGGGAAAACCTTGGGACAATGCAAGCAAGTGACTTTATGCCCCTTCAAACATGTTGGGAGGTGAAGATTTTTTTTTATTATTATTATTTTACCATTTAATTTCCCTTCAATCTCCTGGCCTCAAGCCACAGAAGCTTCAAGCCTCTTGGCAGAACAATGAGAATTCACTTTCTTTGCTCATTTATTTTTTTTTTCATTGGCAGCACTCCCGTCCTAGCAACCTGATAAAAGTTATGTTTCTCCAGTGGCTCCTCACTGCCTCTGAGAAAGCTCCAGAGGAGTTTGGGCAGCTTCTATCAAAGGAGACATGTAGGCAAAGTTCAACTGGGTTGTGGAAATCAGACTTGGGTGGTTCCTCCCTCATTGTGTATGCATGCTCTAAGGAACCATGCTTCAAAGTTGGGTCTCTTCAAAGATTTCATCACAGTGCTGGAGGGTGTTGGCTGAGGAATATCCTGCTGAGATCCCACTTCTGAAAGGTCACAGCACTAGAAAGCGTGTTTCCTTTCAAGATGCCACCCCAGAGAGAGCTTTTTATCACATTAGACTAGTTCCTACTGTTAAGGGGAGACTGAGGAGACCTACTTGAAAAAGATGCTTCTCTTTTGCATGCCATTTGGGGAAGTCCTCCCATTCATTTCTCCCACCCAGCTCCCATCCTACTAATGAGTGGTATTAAAGCTGTACAGATTCTTTGTTTGATCAACTTATATTCAGACATCTGCTATCTGTTAGAACAAAGGTTCTCAACCTGTGTGTCTCGACCCCTTTGCAGGGTCTAACAACCCTTTTGCAGGGGTTGCCTAAGACCATTGGAAGACACAAATATTTATACAATTCATAACGGTAGCAAAACTACCGTTATGAATTAGCAATGAAAATAATTTTGTTGCTGAGGGTCACCACAACAGGAGGAGCTATATTAAAGGGTCACAGCATTAGGAAGGTTGAGAACCACTGCATTACAATGGTTGGCATCCATGTTGTCATAAGGAACAAACCAACAGGAAGTTCTACAACAGGTTCCCCTCCAATATAGGTTTGTCTTAAGTTTTTTTCATCTATACCGCATCAACTGTAGTCCAGATGATAAATTCCAGAAGAGGCTGATATGTGGTGACTCTTCTGAGTAGCAAGCCAATCTTTCACCATCCTACCTATTCCATCCCCCCACTGTGTACAGCACCCTCCTCTGATACTCTTGGTAGCCGACTTGGTTCTTAGATTTCTTGCCCAAGGTTGTAACCATTACTCTACTTTATCATGGCCCAAAAGCCTGAGTAGTGATCACAGCAAGTCACACAGGCTCAAGTCACCAGTAAAGAAGCTGAAGTTCTAGTAAAACAATACTCCATAAGTCCTTGGCTTAACAAAAAGGGGAAAAAATCATACTCTGAAATCCTAAAGGCCCATGGTAAAAGTTTATGTACAGTATGGTAAAAAAAATGTATGTATACCTAGGGTTTCAGATACCCAAGGAGGGAGAATCTTAGGAAGATACCCCCTGATGATAGGCTCCATTAGCCTGCAGCATTATGCTTTATTTTTATTACAATCCATTCCTGGTGACATTAGCATGCTTCCAGTTAGTCCCTAGCATTTATTCGTTTGCCCAAATGCTAAAGAAGTACAATTAAGTGTCTTCTGTGTGAGAACCACTATGCAAGGCCTTGAGGCTGACTAGCCAGCTCTAATTCAACAAAGATGGCATCTGAATAGCGCCCACGCTAAGCGCTGGTTTTTGGAATCACTTCTTGCTAGTAGTCTAATTCCCTGTTCCTAACTCCTACAGAGATGATGCCTCTCCATGAATTATGTATTCCTGTGTTTTCCCAGCCAGGATCTGTTTTCCCCCAACGTTTCCCGTGATGACAGTGTTATCAAAACAGCAGCTCTTACTGTGATATAGAAGTAGGCATCCATAACCACAGAAATAGAAGAGGAGCCTTATTTAGTCACTTTGTCTCATCTGTCCCTCACCAAGGGTTTATGTCTGAACAGGAATAAGGATCCTTGAGAGGTTCATGGTACTTTTATCAACTTTGATTTGCCAGCTAAGAGATAAATCACATAGAGTGGACACAGAGGGGATGAAGCAGGAATGCTCTGCGTGGAGCCCCCAGATCCCTCAGCAGGAGGGAGGTGACTCTTAAGAACCACAGGCTTCTATGAAAATCATCAGTGTGCTAGGAAGACAAGAGAGGAAACCTGCAGACCAGAATGCCAGCCTGTTGCAAAATAATAAGAGACTATTACAGCATCCTTGCAGCTATTTGGAGTTTATGGGAGATTTGGTTCAGAGAAGAAGAAAGGTTATTTATAATTTGCAAGGTAGTAATAACTGTATAGAACTGAGTAATGTAGAGCTCTGTGTCCGTGTCTGCATTAAAAACCCAACTGGTAGGTATTTAGCTAAACTTTAGAAAATGCTCTAATCCAAGGCTTCTTGCCTATAATATGTTGATGATAATTCTAGGGAGTAGAAACCTCTATGCAAGAGAGTTCCCAGCACACAGCAAACCCTGCTGAATGTTATCCACGGCTGCTAGAATAATTTAGCAAGCATTTCCAGTTCTTTATCTTTGGCACAAAGTCCACTGAGATTTCCTGGTCTCCTGCAGTTAAGAAAGACTATGTGAAGACTTTAGGTCACAGTTATAGCAGAAACAATTCTGGGGACTAATTCCAGAGAGACTCTTCAGAATTCTCCTTTTCCCTCTGAGAGATGATGTTTTATTTAGTGGTATCCTAGAATACAGGTGAAAAGACAGCAAGCTGGTGATGCTCATGTATGCAAAACTCAGTCTTTATTCTCTTAACTAGATGCGATTGGAGGAGTGTGTGGTAACACAAATAACCTGGAGCACCCTTACAAAGACAGACAAACAAACCTGTTATGATATTTTTAAAGGTACAGTCTAATAATGTTTATTATTAGCCCCATAATTATTATGGTGGTATTTTCTAACCTGCTATCAATCAGTACAAACATAGACACTTGTTATATTTTTAATTAGCCTTGCTTTACCTTGGGCAGGACAAATAATCCCCTAAACTGCCTTCCATATCTCCCTGTCCCTACCTCATGCTCTCTGCTTCTAATGATTTCTATCAAGCTACCTACCATTTATAATCCCAATTACCTCCTAATGTTCTTCATCTGGGCCAAATCCTCCATCTAGGCCAGCCATATGTTTTTCTCCACCTAACCCATGACAGCAGCCTCCTTCCTTCTCCTGCAGTACCTGACCCCTTTCCTTCCCAAGCCCTGGAACCTTTGCCATGCCTTCCTCCAGCCCTGCCCAAGTATCAGTATTTTATTGGTCAAACAGGGAGGCAAGGTTACAGTGTCAAGGTAGCAAACTGACCTTGGGAGCCAGTAATTAGCATCAAAATACATCAGACCAACATCCAACACAAACCAAATTTTATTATAACTATATCAACATACAATTCTACTTACTGTTTTAATGTGGTTTTAATGAGATGTAATTCACATACCATAATATTTACCTATCCACTTATTTTTAATTTTTTATTACATTTACTTACTGTGAGAAGAGCACACATGCCATAGGATGTGTGTAGAGGTCAGAGGACAACCTATAGAAAGAAATTTTCTCCTATTAACATGTGGGTCCAGTGGATCAGACTTTAATCATCAGGCTCAGCACCAAAATGACCTTCCCTACTGGGCCTCAACCTACTGCTTTAAGCTCAATAATTTTTAGTATACTTACAGATGTTTGCAGCCAACACTAGAGTCACTTTTGGAACCTGTTCATCATCTTGAAATGGACTTTCACGAGCTTTAGCTATCACCACCTGATTCCCAGACCAGTGACAAGTAACCATTCATCTGCTTCATACCTCTATGAAGTACCACATTATTTTCTCTTTTCTTTTCTAATGAGAATTTTATTGAAATTCATCTCTTTTTAGTGCTGTGTTCTGTTATTATTTTTTAATTTATTATAATTTATTCAGATTAGATCCCAATTGCTATCCCCTTGCTTTTATCTTCTCATTCCTATCATCCCTCCCTCCCTCTTCCACCCTTTTCTCCTCCCCTAGAGCTCTGATAGAAGGGGCCTCTCCACCATATGACCACAGCCTATCAGGTCTCATCCAGATAGTCTGCTTCCCCTTCCTCTATGTGTCACAGGGCCTCCCCACTAATAGGAAGAGATCAAATTGGGGGCACTAGAGTTCACATCTGAGGCAGTCCCTACTCTCTCCACAACCATGGAGAATGAGCTATCCATTGGCTATATCTGAACAGGGTATCTAGGTTTACTGAATGCATTGTCCTTGGTTGGGGTAACAGTTTGTGCAGGTCCTGAAATTTGCAGGCAAATGGATGGAACTAGAAATGGTCATCCTGTGTGAAGTAATCCAGACCCAGAAAGACACTCATGGAATATATTCACTTATAAGTAGATACTAGCCCAACATATATGTCCTGTGAGAGACTCCACCCAGAGGGGGATCAAGACAGAAGCTGGGACTCACTGCTGGGCTCTGGGTGGAGCCCTAGAGTGGTATGGAAGAATGGGGAGATGGAAGGATCCAGAGGGTTCAGGAACCCCACAAAGAGACCATCAAGGCTGGTGGATCTGGACCCAGGGGGGCCTGCACAAAGTACCATGTTCTTTTTCTTTTTCATAGTTTAAATCATAATATGTGGTTTCTTGTGATTGGATGCTTTCAAGGTTCACGCCTATTATAGCACATGTCGATACATTGCTTTTGGTGTTTGAATGGTATCTTACTAGCATAAACTAGTTTACTCATTCATTGATGGGTTTTTGCAAGTTCATATTCGGGCTGTTCATGCTTGCACGAGTAATAGTGACATACATGCCTGTACAAGTTGTCATTTCTCTTCTGTAATTAGGAATGAAATGTTGAGTCAGATGGGAACTTTTAACTTTAAAACTACATTTCCTCAGTTGAAAACTATAGATTGTATTCAAAAGTGGCAGTACCATTTATATCTACTCCTGTGCATAATCCTATAAAAATTTTGCATAGTCACTGGCAGTGTCCTTGAGTTCTGTATTTCCTACATTTTGACCAATGATTGCTCTTATCTATCTTTTATATTCTATCATCCTCATGAGTATGATTTGGTATCTCATTGTGGCTTTCAGTTTCATCTTCTGATTGCTAATGACACTCAGTATTTATTCACTAATTATTCATAATTTGCATTTCTTCACTGGAAGCTTTAATAACTGGTTTGTTATGTTTTGTTATTAAGTGGCAAAAATTCTTTACATATTGTGAAAATAAGTCTTTTATTAGTTACATGATTCAGATACATTCTTCCATTCTTGTGGGTAGTATTTTTCTTGTTTTTGATGGCTCTTTTGAAACATAAATGCTGTGATTTTAAAGTTGTCTAACTATATTTTACTTATCATTTTTTGTGTCATACTTAAGAATTCTTTGTCAAATTTGAGTTGTGAGGACTGACCTTGTCAAGAAACATTTGCCATGCTTTCTTCTGAGTTATATGGGTTTAGCACTTTCATTTAGGTCTCTGATTCAAAGTCTATTCATTCTTAATCAATTTCTGGCAGTTCTGCAGAGCATGATTGATGTATAATAAGCTTTACAATCTTAAAGTGTGCAACTGTGGAAGTTTGAGCGTAGGTTTATACTCACAAAGACATTGCCACCATCAAGACAAGGAACATTATCATTGTCTTTAAAAGATGTCTTATGCAATTCTGAAACCTCTTTCTTCCATATTTCTCTCTGGCAAATGCCTGGGCATCCACTGATGTAGTTTATATCAAAACAATAGGTTTAAAGGTTAACCAATGGTACTTGGTTATAACTAAATAGGAATAAGAAATTTTTTGGGACCTTCTGCATAGTAATAAATGAAATAAGTAGTTATACCAGTGTATATATTTTTAAAAATAGAAAAAAGAAATTTTAATGTTTTCACCATAAATAAGATCAAATAATTTAGGTAAAGATACATTTATCCTGAATTAAACATTACACAAGGTATATATACACCAAAGCATTATGTGGCACTCTGTAAACCTATACAATTTTATCTTATGCCACTTAAAATTTTTAAGTTAAAAATGTAATACTGTTTGAATTTTAAGAAATCTGTATAAATAGGTTCATGTACTTGTATACTCTTTTCTCTCAATCTTGGAAAATAAGTATAGCATAAAATTATCATCGTATCCATCTGTAAGTGTGCATTGTGTTGGCATCAAGAGCCTTCATCATGTGGTCCTGTCATCACTACCCTCCCTTAAAGAACTTGTTCACCTTCTCTAAAGCTTTATAGCAATTAATCAGCAATTTCTAATTATTTCCATTTCCTTAATCTCTAGAACCTTCCATTCTACTCCCTGTCACTGTGACTGTCATATAAATAGAAATATACAGTGCTCTCATCTTTTGCCTAGCTTGTCAATCTTAGCTTAATGTCTCTGAGATTTATCTACGAAGGCATGAAAGATGGCTCAATGATAAAGAACACTTTGTTGTTCTTGTGAAGACTGAGGTTTAATTCCCAGTCACCATAAGATGGCTCACAACTATCTGTAACTCCAGTTCCTGTGTATCTGATATCTTCTTCTGACCTCCACAGGCACCAGACACATACATTGTATACAATCATGCATGTGCATAAAACACTCAAATGCATAGAAAAGAAATACATCTAATAAAAGATTTGTGTAATAATAGCTTTTTATCAGATTTTCATTCTTTAGTGGGACTGAATAACATCCCCTCCTCTCTGTCCCTCTCTCTGTCACCCCCTTTCACTTTCTCTCTCTCTCTCTCTCTCTTTCTCTCTCTCTCTCTCTCTCTCTCTCTCTCTCTCTCTCTCTCTCTCTCTCTCTCTCTCTCTCTCTCTGTGTGTGTGTTTATCTCTTGATTATTGATGAAAGGAAGACATTACTTTGAAGTTTTCGCTAAAATTAGAAATGACATTATGAAGATAAGTATAAAAATATCTATTCAAAGCTGGCATTTGTGTTTGAAGGATATACACTCAGAAAAGAAATTCCCTATACTATTGAACTTACACACAGCTTATTCTTTATTATTGAATTGTATGACTATATAGCTATATTTTGTTCATGGTCCTCTTTGATTGACTAGTACGTGGGAAGCTGCAGTGAACATCTATCCATATGTAAATACATGCTTTTATTATCTCTTCTGTAATAGAGAGTAGAGCAGTGAAGCTGTGAGCATGTTTAATGTTTTAGCACTCTGGTAGAAATTTTTTTCAAAGAGATCAATCTATCTAGCATCAGATTCAATCACCTTATTTTGGCAGTTTGCACATATGCATGGTACATTTTGATCAGATTGACCCCCAATTATTTTTTCACATCCCCTTCCTCCTCCTGCTGAATCTCTTCTCCCCAGCCAGTCACTTTTCTATTTTCATGCCCTGTGTGTGTGTGTGTGTGCACATGTGTGTGCATATATAAATATGTGTAAATGTATGTGTGCCTGTGAATGTATGTGTCTGAGATTAATTACAGTTGCTTATTTGCGTAAACACTGATGGGGTTTCTTATTAGCACATGACAACTTAAGACAGTGGTTATGCCAACAAAGAAAATGCCCTTCATCTCAGCTAGAGTCATCAGCTTCTAATAGCTCCTCAAGGAAGGAAGGAAGGGGCCTTGTGAGTCTCTGAAATAATTATAATCCACTGCAAACGAGACTTCTTTGACCAAGGCAATAGCAGCGCTAATCTATAGGCAGAAACATATATTTATAAAACATTTTGACTGTTGTACATTATCTATTTAGAAAAACAATAGTAACAACTTCCCATTTAAGGGTTATGATCTATCTCATCAGCCCTAGGCTTTTCACCAGGTTTACAGAGCCAGGCTTAACTGCCTTCTTGTGGAGAGGCCTCAAATATAAGCAAGACCTGGTTGGTTAGACTCTTAACAGTGGTGTCACTATTGTATTAGTGGGCAGCCATATCTTGCCTGATAGTTCAGCTAGGTACCATTTTTCTTTCTGACCTCTTTGATTTTGTAAGAGTTTCACATTTTAGTATTGAAATGTGTTTACTAGTACCATTGTGGCTACAATTTGTAGTGTTACAATTAATAGCAATGAATAAAATTTCATCTTCTTATCTGGCGTCTATGTGTTTTTTAGTTGTTGTTAATGGTGTGCTCCTATTTTTCACCCATTTTAAATGTTTGGGTTTTTATCTTGGAGTCCTGAAATATTCACATATTGGCTATGTAGCTCCTGAGTTTAGGATTTGAGATACTACTGATATCAGGTCAAAAATACTTTATAAAATTATGCCTGTTTTGAGCATGTACAAACCTTTGGTCATTATTTCCTCATTAATAAAGTGTAATGATAATTTGCATAGCATTTGCACTGGATTGCATTTTATAAGTGATTGAAGGATGATTTAAATCATGCACACTCCATGTGTGGTTTGAATATAAATTCTTTATCATTGTGCTTAAGAGAGTGGAATATGCTGGGATATCATTTACCCTGGGGGTTCTGCAACCACTTCCTGAGAGTATCACAAGGGATTAGTGTACATTCTGGATACCATTCATCATATATGTGCTTTCTAAATGTTTTCTTTTAGTCTGTGGCTCATCATTTCATTACTTTCTTTTGAAAACACTTTTTCACTTTTGATTTGGCACTTCAGTATTCTTCTTTAGTGAGTTATACATCTTTAATTTTCTTTTTCTTTCCTTTTTTTTTTAACATCTCCAATAGATTTATTTTTAAATAAATGACCAAAGGGAGAAAAAATGGGCTACAGAGGTAGGGACTAGAAAATAAATACAAATGTAAACTGTTTTACTAATTATTTTCTAACCACAAACTTGTATAGAGGATGATGCCCTGTACAAAACAGCAGATTCAAAGGAGGTGTTCTCTTAGCAAGGCTGAAGATGCAGTCTTTGATATTTCGAAGTCAGGATGCATTCCTTGCTTTTGGATGGATCACTGGATGTTTGGCATAGTCCATGTTTTTAAATGAATTTGAATAGAAGAAGAACAGCCACCTGACCCAGGTAGAGGTAGATGCCCCACGGCTTTGGGAGTGACCGGCTACCTGCTGCTTGAGTGGCGCTAGCCCCTTCCCCGGGAGCTTGCAGCAGGCAGCTGGCTCCTGCTCCGCCGTAACCATGTGCGACTGGAAAGCAATGATGAAAAATGCAGACATGTCAGAAGAGACACAACAGGACTTGGTGGAGTGCACTACTCAGGCGTTGGAGAAGTACAGCATAGAAAATGATATTGTTGCCCATATCAAGAAAGAGTTTTACAAGAAGTACAACTCTACCTGGCACTGTATTGTGGGGCAGAACTTGGGTAGTTATGTGACTCATGGAACCAAACACTTCATTTACTTAAATTTCATTCTTAACTCTAACTTTAATTTGTGCATATTTGAATGCATGTCACATGTGTATGACCTTCCATGGAAACCAGAAGAGGGCGTTGGGTCCCCTGGAGCCATATAAGGAGTGCTGAGAACTGAATTTACACTCTCTGCAAAAGCAACAAGCATTCTTCACCATTTGGTATCTCTCCAGTCCCATTATTATACTATGGAAATGTTTCTCTAACCCAAAGTCATAAATATTTTCCTCTCATATATTTTCTAGATGTTAAATATTTAGCTTATTATGTTTCATATTTATTATGTTTCATATTGACTTCTACATTCATTTCAAGTTCATGTTTGTATGTGGCAAAGATGAATATTTGTACAAGGTTAACAAGTATGTCAGCATTGTCTATTGAATAATTACTTTTCATCTTTTGTTGAAAAATGGTTGCCTTATATTCATGAATGTATTTCTGAACTCTACATTCTTTTTCATTGGTCTACTGCTTTAGTAGCATTCTCATACTACAATGCCCAAGTATTATAGATTTGAGAGATGCTTACATATCTTTGGGAGTAAATTTGTCAATTAAAAAGTAATTTTATATATATATATATATATATATATAAAGTCATTGTTATGTAAATAACAAAACAACAAATATATATATTTGAAATAGGGCCTTATTATGTAGCCAAAGCTGAGCTGGACCTTACTATGTTATACTTGGTTTTAACTGACAATCCTTCTGCCTCAAGATGCTGGAATTCCATGCATGCACCACAAAGGGCTGGCTGGAATTTTAATTTGAGCAAGAGTGGTGTTGAATCGTATTACAGTTTTTAGTCCATGTCTGCTAATTCAAATGTCTACATCTGTGCAATTTCAGTCATTTGAAGTTTCGTTCTCACCATTGTGTTATTTTTCTGTGTCCTTTCATGCATGGCACTTGTTTGTCTGAGGCTATGAAGTGTGACTGTTATCTTGTGGGCTGCTGGGTACTTTAATGTCCCTGCAAACGTCCAAAGCTTCCTTTTGATGTGTAGCTTGGTTGTTTGGAGCTTATTTGTTAAGGGTTTTGGGTTTTTTTTGTTTTGTTTTGTCTTTTGTTTTTTGATTTGTTTTTTCAACATTTTTATACTAATTATTGCTTCCTAAGAGTGTTCTACCCAACGCCCTGCATATAATGACTCTCTTAAGGCTGACTATAAGACATGCTTTAGCCTAGTTTGTGTACTGTCAGCTATTTCTTTCTGGTTCTTACAAATGACAATTTCCTCGGTTTTTTTTAAAGCTTCCTCACATATATACATGCACGTATCTACTAATTCTTGCTGAATTTTGAGACCCTATGCAATTCTTAGGACCATGATCCCTGTCTGGATCTCTCACGTGCTTCCTCCTCTGCCCACTCTAACACCAGGGCTCTCCCTGCGTTTCACTGACAGCCACCAAGTTCTGCCTCTGTATTGTCTTCTTTGATTGTGACCTTGAAACTCCTCCATGCCATTTGACAATGCCAAGCATAAAGCTTTAGCTTAGAATTTTGTGTCTTTTAGAGACAACACCTCCTTATTTTTCAGTGTCTTGAGAATCATGGGTTCAAGTACTTTGTCCAGTTTTTCTACAGTTGCATTTGAAAACGATAAATCTAACCCCTGTTACTTTCAAATTCCTAGAAACACATATCCTGAGCTACTTGTCTCTGATTAACTAAAACACTCATTGATTTGTGTTGTGCTTCTGAGCAGAAAGATTCGTCAAATTTACTCAACACATTTCTTCAACACATGAAATGACAGAGCAATCACTCACCAAGGGACCCAAACAGTTTCAGTATTCAATACTACATTAAAAAGAAACAGTGTCACAAGCACAAAAAAGCAAAAATTTTCATCTTTGTCCTGCCCAATTTTTTTAAATAGAAATTTATTCTTCCTCTCTCATGGATGTCTGAGTTCATGGCCTGTCTCCAGAGTCCTCCTAACAGGCTGCCACCCTGGAAATTTTATAAGCAAGCATGTTGACAGAAAACCCTACCCTACACTACCCAGATGGTAGTGTGAGACTGAGGGCCATTGAATGCCGGGACTTTCTCCAATTCATCACAATTAAACACCTGCGCTAAATAAGCTGCACAACTCTACTGTGGATTTAGAGGCATGAAATGGTAACCATCAAACTCTCCTCTTCATTTAATGGGATAAATGGTGTGAGGGCTCTCCAGATGTTGCTTAGTGATAAAAAATGAGGGCCCTTCTCTGGAGGCTCTGCAGATTCTGGTGAACCCTTCTGCCCTTGTCCTCAGTGCAATGACCATAGCAGGTCTGTCACTCTCTTTAAACCCTGAGATATTACTACCAACTTTTCATACTCTCGCCTTCATTCTATGCCAAACCCGCAACACATCATCCTGGAGAAGGCTAAAAATGTACACTAGACTTAGGAACATGGGTTTGGATATCACACAGACCCAACTTCAGAGCCTAGCTCTGTCTTTTCCCATCTGTGTGACCACAGACATGTTATTTAAGCACTCTGGTCATCAATTAGCATGAATGTGCTATCACAAAAAAAAAAGCAATCCTTTATGGAGATGAGATATGGTAATAAATGAGAGAGGAGTCAAATTCAGTACCTGGTCACAGAGATTGCTCAGTAAAGATGATAGTCTAGCACTGGCAATTAAATCTGCAACAATGTTGCAAGACAAATCTGCAACAATGGCTGTAAGTGAAGCCTCCTTTCAGCACGTTCATAATAATTTCTGCCATGATGGTTATTTAAACCTGCTGAGCCACCCATTTTCACGTAGCTGATATCCTGTGCCGACTTCCTCAGACAAATACATCAAATGCATGATCTACGGGCACACTGCGATTTTTATTTTAAGCATTAGCACCAACATTAATGGGGGAAATATTTCTCAAAAAATCCAGTTTTTCAATAGAAATTCAGACCTCTGGCCTTCCTAATTACTTGAGATCTCTTTGAACAGTGATTCCAAGATTTCATATTACAATAACTGGGGGTGCTGAAAATCAATTGCAATGTCAAGCAGGCTAGCTTCCAGCAGAGGATCAGTGCACAGTTCCTTTGCCTACTCTATTAGTTACTTTGTCTCTATGAAAATATACCACACAGAAAAAGCGAGGGAACAAAGATTTATTTTGAGCCACAATTTCAGAGGATACAGTCCATCATGGTGAGGATACCGTGACAGCTGAAAAGCCTGGGTCTGTGGGGACAGAGATGTACAATGTCATTTGTTAGCATTCCAGTAGATAGAATAAGAGAAGTCCAGTCAAATCTAAAAGTAGATGTCACCTTCAAAGCGCATCCAACCTCTGCTAATTGGGCCAGAGTACCAAAGACCCAACTTCCTAAAACTTCACTGAGCTGGTGAGTACATACAGAAACACACAACCTACCAGACGACATTTAATGCTGAAACTGTATGACTTCCCCATACCAAATTGTATCTTTTATTTATGTACTTTTTTAATTTATTCACTTTACATCCCAACTGCAGCCTGCTCCCACATCTCCTCCAGGTCCCACCCTCTCTCCCTCTTCCTCCTATTCCCCTCCCCTTGTCCTCATCAAGGGGGTGTGGGGCCTTCTCCCCTACCAACTGACCCCAGCCTATCAAGTCTCATCAGGACTGCCTGTATCCTCTTCCTCTGTGGCCTGGTAAAACACCCCACTAGTGAGGAAATGATCAAAGTGCAGACAACAGAGTCCATGGCAGGGACAGCCCCTGCTCCCCTTAATAGGGACACCCATATGGAAACTGAGCTGCCTATCAGCTACATCTGAGGGGGAGCTAGGTCCTCTCCATGCATGGTCCTTGTTTGATGCATCAGTCTCCACAGGGCCCCCTGGGCCCAGATTTGTTGGTTGTGTTGTTCTTCCTGTGGCACTCCTGTCCCCTCTGAGTCATTTAATACGGTGAATTTTAATTTTTCTAAAATGCCCCCGATTCTATTTGTGACCCTGTTCTCTAAGTGTTATTCTATAGTACAGATCAAGAACCCAGAAGAGAATCCAAAAGAATGAAAAGAAATTCTGGAGCTTTTCTATGCCCAAGAAGGTATGAAAGTATCAGTAGGCAGCACTAAACAGCTGCCTTTAGAGCTTTTTGGAGTAGTGACTAAAGAATGCCACCCACAGTGAATTATTCTTTTGTTTCTTTTGACACAAAACCTCTACTGGGAACTTTCTGCATTGCTGAGCTGTAGAGTATAGAGAGACACTAACTGTCCCTTTTGCTGTGGCCTGGTGACATGAGTCAGTGGGATAGCTGTGCAGCTCTGGGGTAACACCACTAAGCAGAGGAACATGTACCCTTTCTAATCATGTGACTTTCTTTAGAGTGACATATGCGGATATGATGGTTGGAATTGTAGATAACCTTAGTCCAAACTCAAACTATAGACTGAGTTAAAGGGAGAATCCGAAAGTCAAGTTCTTTGAAATTTAAACCTTGTTGGGGTATAGACTGGTTCAGATTTTTTGGAAATTCTCAAAATTTAGATTTAAATGAAATCTGCACAGTAAAATTCTAAAGTCTAAAAGATTCCTGGTCTTGGGTCTTGGGTATAAGAGCTACATAACACATGCTGTGTTAGAAGCCAGGTAATTAGAATCACATCCCATACTAACGTGAAAAGAATGTCTCAGAAACTTCATCGCTCCTCAGCATCTGTCCCACCTCCCCGAAGGCTTCTCTACACTGAAATATCTTACAATATAAATAATACATAAATATTCATTGTATCTCTCCATTCTGTCATTGTTCTTGAGATTTAATCATATCTTAGTATTGCGTATCTCTGTGTTTTATTAGCTTTATTGAGACAATGTACATTCTGTACAGCTCCCTTATTTAAAATATCACCTGAAATGTGGCCTGTGTTCAGAAAGTTGTACCTCCGTCATCACGGTCAATAGTGAATGGTACATCAACTTATTTTCCATTGGCTCAACAGCCTCTTGTGGCCTTAGAGGGAAAATGTCCCACAAGGTGAGGCTTCACAGAGAAGGTCAAATGTTCAGAAGAATAAAACCTGCCTCCTCCACTTAAGGTACACTAGGGGCCATAGCATAAAGACATGTGCGCAAGACATGCAATATAGGTTTATATTAGAAATGTCTAGGTTATATTTGCTAATATGAGAAACTGATGCCTTATTTAGAAAGCTCATTGTAAAGGTGATTGAAAGATTAAATAAATAAACAGATCTTGCTTTCCTAGAAGAGGAAAGTCAGTTGACAACTTAGGAATGTTAAGTAAGGATTAGTTAATATAAAACCTGGTATCTTTGAGGGATGTTTGAATGACAAGCTATAGTTGAGTAGTGTGGAACAACAGTAAGAATGATAAACTATAAAATAAACTAAGTGGGTGTCCTTCTGCACAGCAGTCACAGAATTGTGTGTGTCAGAGGGTGTATAGATCTCTTTCAGTCCTTGCAATAACCAAGAACTCCGACATCATCTCCACCTTACAGGTGAAATGAAACTGTCAAACAGTAAGACAATCTTACTTGTAACCAATTATTAAGATTAATAATTGATAGAAAAAAATTAAACAATTCATTCTAAACTAACAGTGAAAATACAGGATGGGTGGAGGGAGCTTCCTTCTATTTATGATTTAATTTCTTACAGCAGAACTGTATATCTTATTTTATTTTATTCTTATTTAAAATATCATATCACTTCCACTCCTCCCTCTCACACAATGTGCGTGTGCAGTGTGTGGGGTGTGTGTGTGTGTGTGTGTGTGTGTGTGTGTGTGTGTGTGTGTATGAATACAACCTCTGGGTCCATTTAGTATTTACTATATGTATATACTCTAGGGCTGTTCACTTGATGTTGGATGACATATTATAGACTCACCCCTGTGGAAGGCTAATGCTCCCTCTCTAAGTAGTTATTAATTGCCCATATCTCTTCATTTAGGGATAGGTAGGTCTCTATGGGCTTTCCCCATCCATGCCGGGTTATATACTGGTACTGAATCATGCAGGTCTTGTTACGCAGCCATATTCATGAGATTTCATGGGTCTAGTGTCCCTGTCAGATCTATAAGACACAATCTCCCAGCAACTCCCTGTCCTTGAGATTCTTACACTTTTTCTACCCCTCTTCCTCAGTGTTGCTTGATCCTCAGGTGTGTGATAGGTTGTCACCTGGGGTTGACTACCTTCATGAGTTGTTGCCTGCATTTTTACCAGCTGTGGCTTTCTACATAGGCCCCATCTGCTGGGAAAAAAAAGTTTCTTCTTTGAGACATAAAAACTATACTTTTCAGTGGAGATAAGGATAAGTGTTTAGAATGCAATTATTGGTATTCAACTCTAAGAGCTCTTTGGTTAAATTTACTTGTTCATATTGTTATAACAGTATCATTTGCTTAATTTTCTCTTCATAACTTTCATTGTTAATGTATAGAAAAACATTTCAATTTTGCTTATTGATTCTGTACCTTGGAACTGAATTCATTTACTTTTAAGTGAAGATTCTTTAATATTTTCCCTATATGGAATCATGCCAACTGTGTGTAGATAGTTTCACTGTTTCGTCATAACTTGAATATCTTTGTTTTATTCTGTCTTATTACTCTGACTAGACTGTCTAGTTAAAAAGTAGATAATATTGAGAGTATGGGCTTTCTTTTTTTTTCCCTTCTGATCCCAGGAAGTAAGCTCTCAACTGTTCCCCTATTCCTTAGGTTTGGGGAAGGGCTTTTGTTGGTTGGTTGGTTGGTTGGTTGGTTGGTTGGTTGGTTGATGGTTGGTTGGTTGCTTTAGACCCAGAGTCTGACTCTGTAGCCCCAGCTAGTCTTGAACTTATTGTGTTGTTGTGTATTTCCTAATGATTTTATTTTACTTTTTGACATATACATTTATATTGTTACACATAAATTTTAAAAACTACATACAGCAAGGAGAACCATGAAACAAGCAGGAATTATATAAATGTTACATTCATGGTGTTTTGGCTAATTGTATTTGGCAACCTTGTAGAAAATATCTTTCCTATCTTGGTGAGTCTAAAATTCTGGATGAAAATCAATATCTACCATATCTCATCTCTACCAACTTAAAAAATCAATCTAGACCTAAAAATATCTTAACCCTTAAACAACTAAGCTTAATTGTAAGACTGAACTATCTGGTCTTCAAACCCATTAGAGACTTGAGAAAGAATAAAACTTAATTACCCAAATGAACAGCAAGTGCAAGTTAGCAGCTTCCAAAATGAAAAAAATTCATGTCAGAGATAGTTTGCTGCCTAAACAGTCACCCAAAACTCTCTACACCATTGGAGCGTCATCTTCAGCCTTCTGGACTAATATATCTGACAAACATATTTGTGAGGCACCTCCTTAAGAGATGACTTCAAATTCGGCAAACCAATCACTGGGCAAAAGGTCCTCATTTCTGCCATAGACAGAGTTGATGGCCAAACTCTGCCAAGACAGAGTAAGCAAGTCCTCAATAGCTCCTGCCTCAATTTGGCTTTGAAATTCCAGCAAGACACAGATTACAGGGATGTGCCATTTCCCACTTAATGAGTGTGTTACTTCCAGACCCATAAAATGTATGGATGTTTCCACACACATAAGAAAGTTAGGGGGAGCCGGGTGTGGTGGCGCACGCCTTTAATCCCAGCACTCGGGAGGCAGAGGCAGGCGGATCGCTGTGAGTTCGAGGCCAGCCTGGTCTACAAAGTGAGTCCAGGATGGCCAAGGCTACACAGGGAAACCCTGTCTCGAAAAAAAAAAAACAAAAAAAAAAAAAACAAAAAAACAAAAAAAGGAAAGTTAGGGGTAACACACTGAAGTTCTTAAAATAATAAAAGGCCACCATTGTCCTCCTTGAGTAATAGGAGACAGCAGCAGATGAGTATTGAAAGCTACCACTCATACAAAATGACACCTGAGACTATAGAGAGCTATTGACATGTTTCCTATGTGTGAAGAAAAGCTAAACATTCACGAGATGAGACCCTTGACCCTTGTCCCTTGAGTACTGGCAGTTATATAGCCACATCTGTATATAATAACGAGGGAAGTTTTCCAATTATAGTTGATAGCCAAAAACTCACTGTTCAAATATCCAGAATCAAGATAAAGGAATGATAGCATTACTAGGGAGTGCTAAACATAGTCAGCAAATTATGAATGGTTGAAATCTCCATAACTGATGGCATACATTTTTAGGAGACAGAAGCAAGGCAGGGGAAGATAAGCATAGTGATTGTGTCTGACCTATTTTAGCAGTGGTCGATACCTCATTATGCTGTAAATAGTGTGCCCTGTATTTATAGCTTCTACCTAATACATTCTTCATAAATACCAGCTGTGACCATGATCTTCTATTAATTATTATAACCATATGAGATACACAATACGGCTTTAGAAGATAAAGATGGAACTTGAGAATTGGAAATGTTAAATGGTTTCCTCTATGTATATAATGAGTAGATGTTAGAGATGTGATTGGGTCGTGAATTTGTGTTACATAATAATTTCAATAAATGGTACATGGGAGTATTTTTATGATTATTCATTTAAAAATATGTGTATATGTATTTGTATCTGTGTGGGTATGTGCAGATGACTTAAGACCCACAAAAGCCAAAAGAGGGCATCTGATCCCCTAGAGCTGGAGTTACAGACAGTTTTAAGGTGCAAGGGCCTAACCTCAGGCCCTCTGAAAGAACAGTATGTATTCTTAATTGATGAGTCATCTCTCTAGCAACTAAAGGAATATTTTTATACAGGTAATAATATTCACATTGTATAAACAGGATAGGTAAAGCCATACTACAAAAACAAATAGCTCCTGAATTTCACTCTCTTTGTATTTTACTACACAATCCGGGGCAATGGATTACCTCACTCTTTACCTAAACTTCAATATCACGTGTTACAACCATCTCCCTCCTTCTACCTGTACCCCATGCTCCAAATATTTCTAGTACATCAATTCAAATATTCATTGAGCATCAAAGAATGTGATTTATAAACCAACATATGTGCATTTCACTGATATTGAAGAATAAAAAAAATGTAAAAGTACTTCAAGCTCCTTAATGGAAAGTATCATATCAAATTTCAGCTATTACCATAACAGCACTTCCTGTCATTGAAAAACATCTAGTTTCAATAGAAGGCACCCGAATCAACACTGAAAATAAGCCTTGACTACAAGAAATTTTTCAGGAGAGTTTTTATTAAAGTTTTTATTAAAGGGCAGAAGTTCAGCTTAATCTTCAACAGGATGAAGGATTGCAACCGATTACAATGTTGAAAAGAGATTGAATTTGGTTTGGACACATGAGGAAAATAAACTTGGGCTTTCCACGTGCATAAGAGGATCCACTGAAAGGAGAGAATTAAAACCACACTATCTCCTTGTCATACTGTGTGCATAATGACCCAGCATGTTCCTGACCCATCACAGAGATAAACTGGTGGTTTTCCCCTTCTGCCAGGACTGGTAATGTGCAATGCATTTAACAACTACATTTGCATATAGAAAGTATCATTGACCTTTGAATTTCAAAGGACAAAGATTTAAAAGGACACTCATTCCAAAAGCCATTTAATTTGTGCCCCAGTGCTCTTTTTCTACAGCCATGCAAAAGCAAACATGCTGCCACTTCACAATGAGAAAATGACAGGAAGCCTCTTTCTGTGTGGGAGATTTACTAATGTGAGTCTGAAGCTACGGGAACAAACTCCCATTTCTCTTACTCAAAGCCATTTGTTTTGTCACTGTAATTGTAAGTGTTAAAATTGGATATAAGCATAATGAGATGGTTCTTTAAGATAATAGAATTGTATAAGCATGCATTTTTCTCCTTTAGAACACAAATTCAGGCAGTATATAATATGTCAAAGGATCCAGCCTCTTTCTACTCTTTCCTTTTCAATGTTGCAGTTCCAAAAAAAGAGGTATTTGCTTTCTTTTACTGTCTCCTGTCTCTAGCTTCATAGGCATCAACTATCAAAGTTATCTTAAACTTGAAGAACTGCATTCTTCAGTTCCTTACCTCATTTTTCTGTTTCTATATGTACATAATAACTGCTGGTAGGAAAGTTCTCATGACATCCTCATTACTGAAATGTCAGCGTAAACATGGCCTTGTGTCCCTGACCCCTTGAACCTGTCATGCAGTCAATGGTGAGGAGGCACAATAAAGAACAAGTGTATGAAAGTTATAATTATAGTACAGATGCTATAAATTAGGAGAAAGGGTAGCGTGGGATGATACATCAGTTGAGTAGTGATGGGTGAAAGTACCAGAAACTTGGCTGCACCCTGATAATGTGACATTATGCTCAAAATATTTCCAAGAGTTCACTGAGTCGAATTACAGGTGAATTATGGAGGAAACCAAGAGAAAGAAACAATGTGATCCTAGTTTGTTTATGAAATTAAAGATTAATTTATTTACTACATCTACAGTGTTCTGCCGGTGTGTAACACCTGCCTACCAGAAGAGGACACCAGATCTCATTATAAATGGTTATGAGCCACCATGGGGTTGCTGGGAATTAAACTCAGGACCTTTAGAAGAACAGCCAGTGCTATTAACCTCTGAGCCAAAATGATCTAATTGATATCTAGATTTTCCTCTTATTCCTTCCCTGTGTAATGCAGAGGTAGTATTGCTGGCTGGAGAAGGGCCCAGGCTCTGAATTCTGAAGGACTGAGAGTGGATATTGGTGTTGTTATTCTTGCTTTTCTGTGACTCTGTGTCCTCAGTGATCAAATTGGGGCTGCTTTAGTAAATGTTCCATCGGGAAACTGCAGCATCCCCAAATCAGGGAAGTTGAGGAGGTTTCTTTGCAAAGGTCCTAGTCAGAAATATGTGGGCATTATGGGGGAAGGGTTATGAGGAGTAGCACCAGAACTGAGGTAAGTTATTGCAGAACTGTCCCTACTAACCAAGACAAAACAAAATTCAATAAGGAAAGGCAAAGTCCTCAAATCCAGGCTGCACAAGGCAACCCAATTGGAGGAAAAGAGTCCTAAGAGCAAGCAAAAGAGTGAGAGACACACCCATCCCCACTGTTAGGAGTCCCACAAAAGCACCAAGGTAACAGCCATAACATACGCAGAGGACCTGGTGCAGAGCCATGTAGATCTGGTGCTTGAAGCTTCAGTCTCTGTGAGCCCTGCTCAGTTGATTTAGTAAGCCATGATCTGCTCTCCTGGTGTCCTCCATCCCCACTGACTCCTACAGTCTTAACTTCCCCTCTTTCATAAGGTTCCCCAAACTCTGATCAGAGGTCCTTGATGGAGACCTCCAATGTAAACTCTTTCTCTGCATGTCTAGCTATGGGTCTTTGCTGTCTTTTGAAGACTGGCTCTTTTTGAAGAGGAAACTGAAAAGGAATGGATCTAAGGAAGAGGAGAGGTGAGGGAGAGCTGTGAGGAGTGGAAGGAGGGAAAACTGTGGTCAGGATATATTGTAATCTATACGTACGTACATACATACATACATACATACATACATACATACATACACATACACACACACATACATACATACATAGGTGTGTGTCAACACCCCTATGTCTAAACCCCATCTAAACTGATACAAGAAAAAAGGTGCCACTGGACCTGAGAAAGACAGAATTCTTGTTATTCTCCATTGATGTGGTGTTTTCCTTCTCTATAGATTAGTAATATTCATAAACATAGTAAGCATGCAATAAGTGCCAGGTACAAAGACATTGGCAACAATTCAGCATATGGAATTCCAAGGAAGTCTCATCCTGATTTTCTGATTAATTCTGATGACTTCTGTATCCTGTGTTTAAGCTTTCTTCTAAAGTGCGCGCATTGGGTCATCTTTGTAACAAATCTTTGGCTGTATGTTTCTATGTATTCTTTCTGCTATTCTTAGAAGCTCAACCATTCAACATTCAACTCAAAGTCTGCAGATGCCTTCCTGGGATAGGTATCCCATTCTTCTCCTTTCAATAAAGAGTCCCATCATATCCATCAGTTATATACTATTTAAGTTTCATTTCTTCTACTTGACTGTGTGCTAATGGTACAAATTATAATTCAGTAATGTAACCACAAATTGTTATCCCAAATTTATAGTGTTTCATAATTATTTATTGATGTATTAAGTGAGAAAATTTTAAAAACAAATACTTCCCCTACTGTCTACCTCAGGAATTCTAGATGTTCAAAAAAGTTATAAAGTAAAAATCAAATTTCTCAATGGCATGGTACAAAGATGCTTAAAAAACAACTTCTGAAAGCTGCAAAAGTAAAATAAACTAAGTCCCCTCACACACTGATAGGCAATGGTGAAATGAGAATCATCTTTCTGAAATAAGTGTCATTATATGTGTCAGAGTCATATTTATACATACATATATGTATGTATATAGAGAGAGTGAGAGAGAGGAGAGAGATGTTTATTGTGTTTATATTTTGCATATATGTGTATACACAACTGATATCATTAAAATTCTTGCAAGGGGATCATCAGATATACTAAGTATACTGTTATTTGTAGTAGATGTGAAATTGAAACAATCCACGTGCCCATCAGTGGCTGAATCATTAAGTAGGATTTCCCTAATTGTAAACATTTCTCCCAGTCCCTGCTATCCTCCTAGCTGTACGCCAAGAATTACATAAGCACTGATCTTTAAAAAAAACTTATAGCAAAATGGACTCTTATGATGAATAAAATCATTTCCAAAGAATAATTTAAAACATGAGCCATGCTAACATTTGTAATGTTAAGAGAATAAAAAAGAAGATGAATTCCCTAGATAGCCATTATCTGATTCAGTACATTTTCTTTTTTAAAACTATGTATATGTCAGGAAAATGGAAATAAATACTGAAAAAAAAAACCCTGCCACTGGCCAGCTTAGCTTATGCATTGCTGTATGTTTTATCTTTTGAAAACAAATATATACTAATTTTTAGTAGATAAGATGTTGTTAAAGGAATGTAGAGTGATAGTGGGAGCAGCTATAGGATGGCTAGGACAATTCGAGCCTCTCTCCCCACTGTTCGGGACATCTGAGATAGTTCTCCCTACTCTGCAGAATAGACAGCTTTCAGGGATGCCCATGAGGCACTTCCAATGTCATCTTCAGGCTTAGGTGACCCTCTAGTTGTCATTAAACCACACTATTTATACTTTTTGTGTATATTTTTAGACATGAACCCATGAACATGTATATTAACAGAGAGCCGCTAAGTAAAGATGTAAATGACAGCTAGAGAGATGACTCTGTGGTTGAGAGCACTGGCTTTTCTTACAGAGGACCCAAGTTCATTTCCTACCACCCATATAGTGGCTCACAGCTGCCTGTAACTTTAGTTCCAAATCTGATGTCCTCTGGTCTTCTAAGAGACCAGAAACTCTCATGGCTATCAGACATATTTGAAGGCAAATAATTCATATAATAAAAATAAGGATATGTATATTTTTCAAAGTTGTAAATGATTTATTGAAAGCTCACTGAAAACTTAAGACATTTTACCCAGCTCAAAAAATCACCTGAAAATAGATAACCATATCTTTCTTCTTCTTTGTTAATTAAACACTTTTATTTTTACATATATATTTATATTATTACACATATATACAATAAACTACCTATAACAAGAAGAAACATGACACAATCAGGGATTATGTAAATATTACATTCTTAATGTTTTGGCTATATGTATTTGATAGCCTTGAAGAAACATCTTTACTATCTTGGTACATCTAAAAGTCTGAATGTAAATCTGTATCTATTATGTCATCATTATCAACTTAAAACATCTATCTATACCTAAATACATCTTAACCCCTAAACAACCAAGCTTCATTGTAAAGCTAAACTATTTGGTCTTCAACCCCATCAGAGACTTGAGAAGGAATAAAATTGGTTACCTGAGTATACCAGGAGTGCAGGTTAGTAACTTTCCAAATGCGAAGATACAGAGACAGTTTGCTACCTGAAGTCACCTAAAAACTCTATAACATTGGAGCATCTTCTTCAGCCTTCTGGACCAATATAGCTGACAGATATATTTGTGAGACAGGAACTATTGAGGACTTTCTTACTTTGTCTTGGCAGTTTGGCTGTCAACTCTGCCTGCATCACAAGCTTGACTTTTTTAGGCAGAATTCTGTCTGTGGTAGAAACTAGGACATTTTTCCGCAGTGGCTTGTTTGCCACATTTGAAGCCATCTCCATAAGGAGGTCACTGGTATAAAATTTTGTATAGAGATGTAAAATAAGTTTAATTTTAGATACAGTGGTATAGAATTCAAATATAAGATTATTCTTCACATACATTTGATATATTTCTACTCTAACACAAGGTATTGTAGCTATATAACTCAATTATAATACAAGGTTTACTTCCAATACTTTGAAAGTGCTATTGCAGGCTGTTTGGATAAATAAGTTATACAAGTTAATTGTTAGTTGATCAAATATTGGTCATATCAATTACTAGTCTATTTTTATCACAAGAATATACATCTTGTCCAACAGATAGATATTCTATAAAAAGATGAGGTAAAATAATTAGACAAGGTCTTCAAAAACCTCAGATACATACAGAATATGGCATTTAAAATGTTCTTATTATTTTAAAGATTCAGTTACAATGAGACAGGTTAACTCCTGGCAACACCCACCATACCTCAAAGAGGATGATGAGCATAAAGAACACTCTTAAAAGAAACTTTTGTCAATTGTTGTTTTGCCATGTGTTGACCATCACCAGAGCAGATGATGGTGTGAAGGGCTCCTCTGGTGCACATCCCAAGACTTCTCACAGCCTGAAAGACATGGAAGAACAAATGACTCATGAGGAAAATCCAAGCACTATACAGTGTAAGTGTAGGAGTACCCAAGTTGGTTTTGATTTCAACAAAGTGGAATAAATCAGGACAGGTGAGATGTGAAGGGCATAGAAGTAAGAGTAGACAGTGCACAGATCTAGATGAAAAAGTCATTTCTCCTTTTTCTGTAGAGTATGGAAATTGTTTGAAGATTTCCAAAACAAGAATATAAAATGAGGTATCATGTGCATCCTACCAAGACATTTAGAATACAAGCCAGTGACATCGGCCTGTCCCAAAGACCTTACATCATGCTCATCACTGCCACTTCAGAGAAACTCATTTTCAGTTTTCTTATCAGTAAAATGAGCAGCTTTGAAACATAATATTCCTATGAACTATTTGTAGATGTATAAGCAATAGTTTTTAAAAGAATAAACCCATTGGGGCATGCTGGCTTACCCTTTTAGCCCCAGCACTCAGGAGGCAGAGACAGATGGATATTTGTGACTCTGAGACCAACTCACCGAGATCTGGCTAGTTCAATTCCAACCATGGCCACTTGGTGAGATCCTGTCTCTAAAGGAACTATAAATACGTGCTGAAACATGTAGCAAATGTATGACCTTGTGCTAAAGGGAAGTTCTGGACAGAATAACAAAGTGGGAAAAGAAAAAAATGAAGTCAGGCTGAGAAAAGAGTTATCAACCACCTCTCAGGATTTTATATGCCTTCACTTTGTAATAGATTCTGCCTGCCTGCCTGACACTAGGCAACAGCCCAAGAAACCCATTCCACTGAAAACAATCACACTCAAAAGTACATCAACTGTACTGAGTCTATTGAACATTGCAGTTTAGCCACCGAGGCCACTGTGGAGTGTTGACAGTCACAGAGATTACTGCAAGCTGTAGCTCATGGCATGGGCCCAGTATTATAAGAAAGAGACCTGAATCACATGAAGTTTTTAAATCAAAATTCACAGTGCTGTTTCTATAGAGTATGCATCACCTTCACACCATCCCAAAGTCTAAAAGACATTAGTTAAGCATTTGAACATTGAGAGTCACCTATATACTGGTTTGCCTTCTCATAGTATTAGAAGAATTTAAGGCTAGCCGTGTCCAATGTGTAGGACTCTGATTCTTAGTAATTTCTGGTCTAGAGATCACTATGTAATTCTAATTGCTGAAGGTTCATTGATCTTTAGCAGAGATTGATAGATCCATGTTTGTCATGTACATTTCCCAAATGAGAGATGTCAACCTTGTATGTAAGTCTCAGAACTTCTGCTAAGTTTGCTATGGGGTTTTGTGTGTTCTCAAGCGTGCTGGTCAGTTCTTCTCAGCTAAAATGCTGCTAGATGTTAAATTTCCATTTTATTTCTGTTAGCTATATTATGTGCTCATTCAAAGGTATGTTAAAGGCACAAAAGGATGTTCATTCATGCATAAAATCAGATATTAAATTACAGCTTAGAAACTACAACTCATCCAAACACTTACTATGCAAATCATGAGTGTAAAAAGACTGATATTTTTGTGACCAGGCATGGTGGCACATACCTGTAATTCCAGAACCTGGAAACTGGCTTCAGAAGAATCAGAAGTTCAAAGTTATCTTGCAGAAAGGTTTAGATCCTTTCCCTCCCAAATAAAAAATGCAAGGAAGGAAGAAAGGAGTGATTATTATTGTGTGGAAAAAGAGAGAATTTTCCCAGTGATGTCATCCAAGATGAAAACTAATATGGTGACAACAAACTCGATGATGAGCATATTCAACTTTCCATATGATTAGAAACATAACCTAGGGGGAAATTTAGTCATACCTCTGTATCCAATATTGTCTTAAAAGCAGAGTGGCTTCACTGTTTTCCCTGAAAAAGCTCAAAGACCTTGTCTTTGGTGACAAAACTCATTATTTGTTGTTGTTGTTGTTGCTGTTGTTGTTGTCATTGTCATTATTGTCATCATCATGGTCACTGGTGGAACAGAGTTATAGTTACTCCTCGCAAGGCTTCATTCATCTTAATCAAACACAGATATGAGTCTCACTGTGCCAAGAAGCCAATAGAAGGATCTGCTGTATTTAACGAACAACAGTAGGATCACTGGCAAGGCAACATGAGCTACAGGCAAAATTACATTTATCAAATAACACTGATGAGTGTTACAGAGTTTCAGTGTTGTGCATGGTTACACTCTTGCACGTCTGTGTGTAGATACTTCACCTTAGGTGATACTCCTTGGCTGAGCGAGTAGGAATGTTTTCCTCTTGGCCTAAGTGTGTCACATGTATGCAGGAGAAGAGCTAATCTGTTTTGATTCTGCTTTTGCAGACTGTAAGAACAGAGATGTTTCTTTTGGCTCGTGCTTCTTTTTTTATGTTTTGTTTTGAGTCCAACCACCCATGTGTAGCAAGGATGGAGCTTGATTTTCAAATAAAAAGGTTGGACCTTAATGCCAATCCATAAAATGTCTTATTTGCCAAGGACTTTTTAAAAGGGATCAGGTAAATTGTGATACAAGATAAGGTGAATGAACATAATATCCCCCTCTTCTATCTGGAAGCATGCTGTTTTGAGAAATAACCTGCTTGGAACATGATTTTAGAATGAGGGATAATGTAGAAACACACCATCATGAGGCTTTTAATGATAACTTAGGCTATGATCTCAAGTAGTTTGCCCAAGAATTATATTTAGCATTATGAAGAGAACAAGTTTATGGCTTGAAGGCTAAAGACAGAATTGAACTACTGTTGGTTTGTTGGTGGTGTTTTGCTCTTTAAAAAGTATATCAAAACATATTTTAGGGCTGGCGTGAGGCCTCAGTGTTTAACAGTGGGTACTGCTCTTCCTGAGGACCTGAGTTCAGCCCCCAGCATCCATGTTAGGCTGTTTGCATCTGCTTGTGCTATAACTGCACCTCCAGGGAATCCAATGCCCTCTTTTGAACACTACAGGCAACTTCACTTATGTATATATAGCCCCACATAGACATGTATAAGCATACATATTTAAATTATAGATAGATAGATAGATAGATAGATAGATAGATAGATAGATAGATACATACATACATACATACATACATACATACATACATACATACATACATACACAGACAGAACAAAAACAATGGGATAAATATGTCAATCCAAAGGTGTTTCCAACTTAAGTTACTTTCTTCATTAATCTCAGAAACAAGTTAATTGTATAATTTAGGGCATATATATAAGGGCATATATATTTAGGGCATATATATAACCGTATATAAGCATAACTAAAATGTTTTAATTTTCAGATAAAATGAAGATGTATTTTAAGAACTCCCGTTATCTGTCTCCCATGGTGACTAATTAGCTACCAAGGTTTTAAAATGAGATGTATTTATAAGGGGCAGAACCACATACATTCCACAAGTAGATCTCACTCTGTCTTCATATTCCATATCTGCTATCTGTCACCCTGAGGCACAACATTTTACTATTACTTCTGCAAAAATAATTGTAATTTATAATCTTCTCCAGTAGTGAAAGTAAGAAATAATAAATGCTACTAGTTAGAAGTACAACCTGGCCCATTACCACACTGTAAAGTGATATAAAACTTGCTAATGCCTTGCAAACATTTTGCCATTTGCTGATTATTTAATATTGTTTTATGATAGTAGGCTTTGGTAGGTTAACTCTTGATAGGTCATCTCTCATAGCAGTGACCACTGGGGGAAATTTAATTGCAGAATCACAAATGTATTTTTACAACATAAACATTCAAATATAAAATAAAAAAAAAACAAAGCAAAACACACACACACACACACACACACACACACACACACACACACTTTTATCTCAAGCAACGCGGATCAAAAGGATATGAAACAGGGAGTTGGCTCTAAAGTCCAAGTGGTGAAGGTATCTTACTTTTGAAAATAGAAAGGGTATCAACAAAAAACAAATAGAGATGATGTTGAAATAAAGTTCAGAGAACAGAGAGCGCTTGTCCATGTAATACTGAATCATAGCTATTTACTAAACCTGAAAGTTACAGATATAATCTGTGTATGTAGAAAAATTAAGGACTTCAGTGTTGCTTTAATAGTTAAACTAACAGAAAAGACAATTACCTGAGTCACCAGATAAACTAAGGATGGGTGGTAAATACAGGAAAAGATGGGGTGAGGGGAAGGAGAAGAACAGGATATGAGTGACGTCATCAAGGAGGTAGGAAAACTGAGGCCCCTTAGGGAAGTGGGAGGGAGGCAACTACAGGAGAATGAGCTATATAGATAAAATAACAATATGGGTGGTTATTGTTTGAACCATACTATCAACTATCATCTTTAAAAAGAAAACTATACTGCATGCAGTTCAGTGTATAAACATACATATGTAGTTTTGATAAACTTTTCTTCTTGGCAGACATCATTCCTTCCAAGACCCAAGAATAATCCCTACAAAAACATTAACACAAGATATGAGAAACTCTCTTTTGTCATGTTGGCCATGACAAAATAACCCCAAAACATACATGCTGATTCCCATGGCTATCCCCTAGAGGTGGAAGTTAATCCTTTATTGCTAAGAGATCATGTAGTCGTCTGAGGCTGGTGAGCTATAACTGACCTGAATTCTCCCTCCTTGAAAACTAACTTTTGTAGTACCAGAAAGCAGCATACAAACTTCCAGAGGAAGGAGTCAAACAACTCTCCTAACTAGCTACGACGCCTATGAACCTTATCAACTACTGGCATGGCATGATAACCTTAAGAGTGCAGTAGTGGCCCACATACCTTTGTGATAACAATAGCTATCTAATTAGACATAAGATCCACTTGACAACTAGACAGGATTAGTGAACTCGTGGTTATTGGAAAACATTATTCGCCAATGATTTATTAAACCAGAATAATCCCTAAAAGCAATCTATAGACATTTGTCTTTATATCCACTGAAAAATGCAGTCTTTGCCGCACCAAACAGCAGGAGGAGTCCACTATAGAAAACCACAACCAATCAATATACAGAGTTGTGGAGCCCAGTCCCAATGGATGCATCCCCAAAGAACACCCACACTTACAGCTTAGAGGACATAGTGGAAGAGGAGACTGAAAGGAGGAGCAGGAACTGTACTCAGAGTCTCACCAGCATGGTTGTTCAAATACGAGTTGAACAAGGACAACACCAATGAACATGCCAAACAGGATGGGGAAAAGCCCAAGAGGCCTCAATCCTACACAAAGAAGTACATGCAACTGAGGAGGTCTGGGAATGGAGAGAGCTGGTCCTTTGCAGGAAAGAGTACACCAGTTGGTTGTCTGGTGCCCAACAGCCAACCCTGGGGGAAAAAAAAACAACAAAAAACAAACAAACAAATATATATATATTTAACATTACATGGACTCAACAGGCTATATTTAGGAATATATGTATATGTATATCCATATGCACATGCAATAACAATTGTTGAAAAAAACAAGCCATGAGTTTGAAAGAGAACACGGAAGGAAGGGTATGTGGGTGGGCGGTTGGAATAAGGAAAAGGAAGGTAGACGTGTTGTAATTAAAATACAACCTGAAAAGCAAAAATCATATCTATACAATGACAAAATAGCAATAAATAATATTAAATAGGTTAAAGTAACCAAAAGAAAAGATTTATTAAATAAAATATAAATGACCAGTAAGTAAGTGTTTTGCTCATCCAATTGGAAAAAAAATCAAACTTATGGCCTTGGGTTGTGGCAAAGATATACGGAGATGGGCTCCCTTAGCCTTTGTTAAGCCATCAGCCATGCATGCAAATTTCAAAAGAATGCAATTGCAGTGTGTGGAAGTATGTAAGTATCCAGTGATGACTTATAAAATGAACATATATTAATTTATAATTTAAATGTAAGAGCATAAATTTGGTTTGAAAATCATCCAGTGTGTATCAGTACACCTTTGGGTTTAAAAAGTTGATTTAAAAAAAAAAAGAAGACAAGAAAAACAAAAAAATATTAAGTCAACTACTGAGAGTGTGGAAGAGACTCTAGTACAGTACTGAACATATTTCAAAAACTTCAAAGAAAATAGGCTTTGCTTATCTAGAGAGGGGTTATGAAGTGAGCTGCAAGGCAGCAGAGGGTGAAGGAAAAGGGGGTGATTTATTTCTTACATTTGAATTTGCCATGTTTTACACTAGGTTCTCTCTCTCTCTCTCTCTCTCTCTCTCTCTCTCTCTCTCTCTCTCTCTCTCTCTCTCTCTCTCTCACACACACACACACACACACATACACACACACACACACACATTATATAATGGCTCTTCTCTGTAAAAATAATTTAAGAAGCCACATGTCAGTGCTTCTTTATGCTGCATGGGAAGGGGCATTATGAACTATTAAAATGAAATGATAGCTTGACTAATACCTGGAGAAGCAGAATCTAAAGCAATAAAAAGAAATGTGCCAAGAGAAGAAAAATAAAATCAAGTAATAAGAATATTAATAATTTATTCATGAAATTAAATATTATGGAGATAGTGTCAGTACATAGTAATAATACATACATATTAATAATAAAGTAACCCAATACATAGTAATAATAAAATAATCTCAGAGACTAGAATAGATCCCAAATAAGAAAGTGACTATTGGCTATCTTTTTTTCAACTTAGGTGAATTATAGTTTTAAAAGTTATTATACATTTTCCCTCTATTGTATGTATACATGTGTATATATCTGTGTATCCTGGCGAGCATATACCGAAGGGAGCACATGGTCAAAGAATGACCTTCAGGAGTAGGTACTTAACCTTCCGCTCTGTGGATCCCAGAGATCTAACTCAGACCATCACATTTGACCCCAGATGCCTATTCCCATTGCACCATCTCCCCAGCCCAGATAAGTTGTAATTAGTTTACCAAATTACCCTATTTCAAATGACTATATAAAATAATGTCTCAGAAAAAAACCTACAATAAAATGCTATATAGGATATTATGTCTGTATTTTGTACACACATAGGTGAAAAATCAGGGTGTAGACACTGCTTGAAATCATTCTTTGTTTTAAAGGAGTCATTTGGCTTCTTTTGGCAAGACAGAGAGTGATGGCTGGTGAGAAGGCGCTAATCACCAGGGCCCCTGCACACAGTCACATAAGTCATGACTTGATGAGACCACGAGGAAGCAAGCAAACTAAAATTTTACTAAAACCAGTCAAGTCAGGAGTAAAGACGTTTTCAGCCTCAAGGAGTTACACTTCGAGAAATTTCCTCCTTCCAGCCAGTGGTAACAAACCTCTTTCCTTCTCCCATACACCTCCGTCTCTACCTCTCTCCCTATCCCATCTTCTCCTACTTTCCTCTTTGTCAGTCCCTGCCTCCTCCCTCCCTTTCCTTGTCTCTCCTTTTTCATTTAAGTCTGAACTCCATCTGAAGAGATGAGAGACAGCATTCAACTGCCGTGAGAGTGAGGATGCAAAGATGACAGAGGACACATTCATCATGCTGTCGCCCCTCTGATAAATCTCCCAGCCATATTTCATATGAGAGATGAAATTGTCGTGATGGGCAATCTGACTCTACAGCTGGATCCGTTTGGGAACTTGACCAGCTCATGTCTGATACCCAGGGTGTGACTTGTGTTTTTACTTCAAAGTCACCAGTCAGCATGCTAATGTTCTGTAGCTGAGCTCTAGGTCTTCTGTAAATTGAGGAAGCCATAGGACATGGTCACACAAACACAGAGAGAGAGAGAGAGAGAGAGAGAGAGAGAGAGAGAGAGAGAGAGAGAGAGAGAGAGAGAGAGATAGGATCTCAAAGCCTTGCTGAGGATGGCTCTTAAATGTGCATACCTATTAAGTGTTTTGGAGTTTTTGTTTTGTTTTTTGTTTTTGTTTTTTGAGACCTTACAATCTCTTCCATCTTGCAATGCTATCATCTCCAAATGTTCTTGCATATTTTCTGAAATCTTATTCCACTGATTTAAAAAAAAAAGAAGAGGTGATAGTTTGTGCATTTTAATTCATTTGAATGGTGTCCTTGTTTTCTTTAAAGTTGCATGAAGGAAAGATTTTACTTTTCAATCTGGTACACTGCTTTAATTGTTCATCTGTTCCTTATTTCATTCATTCTTTCTCTGCCTCTTGTAATTATTTACTTACATGCTCACTTATTCCATGGGTTATCAGAGGAAAGCAGTACAACTCCTTAGGCCAATTACTAGCTGTATGTTATTGGGCAAACTGCTTAAATCGCTGACTCTTCTGCAGGTAGGAAAATAATGTAATGATTTCCCCAAACAGGATTGTTGCAGAGAATGACAAAAATATTGCTTGCAAAGCACCAAGAAGGAATGACAAGAATATTGTTTGCAAAGCACTAAGAAGATTTAGGATACACTGCAGGCATTGACTAAGTGGAAGCTATTATGATCATTTATTCAACAGCATTAATTAGGCACACTCTCTATGCCAGACACTGTCACACACATTTGAGACGCACACAAAACATAGACCAGCTTGTATGGAACTGATATTATGTTGGAGATAGCCTTAAAACCAATAGATCCAGAGTAGGTCCCTGAAGGACAGGGCTTCTCTGAGTCTTTCACAATATAATAATAGCCTTGCAGTTACAGGTGCAGCATACGTGGCAGGCACAAAGACTATGGCTGTTGGAACAACAGAAGGAGGGGAATGAGACTGTGGCCAACAGCAACCATGAATCCAGGAAATACCTAGAGGTCTGGGAAGGGCAGGCCCTGTGGATCCAGCTAATGAGACTGTGATGCTCTCTGATGGCATGGGGCTGTCATAGGAGGCTTCGAATCACTCTTACTGCTATGTGGACATTCTTTTGTTGGAGTCCTATAGGAAAAAATGAGCAAAGTTTGTTAACTAAGAAATAAGGCTGTTTTTAATCTGAGAATTTTCTACTGCAGACGTTTTGGAGACTTGCAAAGAATGTAGGCTTTTAATGCATACTGAGAAACCAAGATGTTATAATCTTTATTTTAGAATTTTTTTCCATAAGGCAAAATAATACAGAAAAATTAATTCAACAAAAATGGTAAGGTTTTTTTATGAGCTTGTTTTTCTAAAAAGAATGTAAGTTTCTTGTTCTTAAGCATCAAAATATGAGAAAAAGACAACATTGATCCAAACAGAAATTTGTGCACATTAAAATTTGAGAACTACAGTCTAGCTCCCTCATACTAACAGAACTATATCAGTATCTGTGTCATAAAAGCATCACAATTTTGAAATTTTTTATGTAAGTACAGAGATTTTGTGTTTGCCCTTTTTGTCAGCAACTGGAAAACCCTTTAAATCTTCATATAATCAGTTCTTTAAACTCTTAAATTTTAGTCATATAAAAACAGGTATCCACAAAGGACTGCTCATCTGCTTTTAATACTTTATATATAACTACAATATTTTATTAGATGCTTTTGTATATATAAGTGTGTGTGTGTGTGTGTGTGTGTGTGTGTGTGTGTGTGTGTGTTTCCCTAAAACTTGGGGAATTTTTTTAGCCAGCATCCAGTCAATGCTGTGAATTAAATGTGGATATATGATGTTGTTTAACACTTTTATGTTGAGAATGCCTTGCTTTAGCACCAAAAACCATGAAAAACTGTCTGTGATCCCAGAAATGTTCAAGAAGAATGACTTTGCCTTTAAATATGTAGATTTGAATTATGACTCTGCCTCTCATACTGCTCTCCAAATCCTCACCCTCTTCCTCTGTAATGTGGGATTTTAATAAATCCTATCCTGCTATCAAAGATTACTTTGAAGATAAGTACGATTATGTGATAGGCTTAGAAAGTTGTCAATGGTGTACAGAATAATGAAAAAAGATATTTAAATTTTTATTTAATGACAAATTTTACTTAGTAATTAATAATTCTTTAAAGTTGTGAGGTATAGCCAAAAGAAATGTAGAGATTTAATATCCTCAAATTTCACTAAGAAATTGGAAGTCCAGTGGTGGCCCAGCAATCTAGGATGACATCTTTTTTAAAAAATTATATTTTATTAATTTATTCATATTACATCTCAATTGTTATCCCATCCAGTGTATCCTTCCATTCCTCCCTCCCTCCCCTTTTCCCCTTATTCCCCTCCCCTATGACTGTGACTGAGGGGGACTTCCTCCCCCTGTATATGCTCATAGGGTATCCAGTCTCTTCTTAGTAGCCTGCTATCCTTCCTCTGAGTGCCACCAGGCCTCCCTATCCAGGGGACATGGTCAAATATGGGGCACCAGAGTTCATGTGAAAGTCAGACCCCATTCTCCACTCAACTGTGAAGAGCGTCCTACAGGATGACACCTTAATTTAGGGGCATGTGTTGGCAAGCATTTGGTTTCATTAACACTTTGTACTCAGGAGAATATTGTTGCTGTGAGTAAATTCCTTTCAAGACTTCTTTGGGAAAAGAGCTACACTCAGCAGCAATTTCCATGTCTCTCCTCACATTCTCTCTTCAGTCTTGTGTGAGCAAAGCCACACTTGGATTTAACTCTCTGGCTAAGTGTGATAGCTTTTCCAGAATGTAGTAGTCTCCTGGGAACTAAGTCTGTTCTCAAGCAAAGATAAGAATGGCCATTAACTTTCTTGTTGGCTGCCTCCTCTCTGTGAGTCTGCTTGATCTGGCTTGTTGTCCATGCAGTAGAGATGTTAGAGGCATAAACCTCTACAAGAAGTCACTTGAACTCTTCTGATTAATCTTCAAAAGTCTTTTTCGTAGGCACATGTTCTGAAGCTGCTCAATATTTAACCGTATTCAAAGTGGTCACAGGAGCATACAGAGAAGCTTTGGAGGGAGTCCCAAAAGGCTATTGAGAAATCTAAATGGATTATTTAGTAGAAAAATGTGCAAATCGTGTCTCAATGTGGGGCACTGAGTTAAAACATAGAAGACACACTGCCTTGCAAGCTGGTGACGCAGCTTGGCATATGTCATCTAATTTCAAATCATCAGAGACTACAAGGCACTGGGGTACAGATACGTTGAGCATGTACCTATTATGTTAAAAACCACTTCTCTGAGACTATCTTGACCCATTGCCTTCATTTTTTTATAAGTCACTGTAGACTCTATGATAATTCACTCACAGAACTGAAAATGTAATGACAGGGGTTTCCTAGAACCTGGAGAGTTTTAGCAAATTGGTTGATGGTCCTAAGCTGAATTTTAAGGGAACAGTACCATCAATGGAAGAACAGAGGGAATTTTGTAGGTCTCTTCTAACTCTTTGACACTGGCTTCATAGACATTCCTATGTTGCTGTATAATGTCCAGGAAACTAATGTAGATTTAGAATGATTTTGAGGTCCATTTATAGGGTACTGTATCTATGGCTGAGGATTTCCCTTTAATTTTGGGGGGTCTTTGGAGAAAAATTGAGAAGTGAAAAAATCCTCTGTATTGCTAGTCTTTCATGGGGATCTAGCATTATTTTCTCAATCCCAGGGGTAGGGGAATGTGGAGATGAGATATAAACATCTACTTCCCCCCCCCAATCTTTCTATCAGCATAGCATACTGGGCTACATCATGCACACCTTTTTGACAGACTGGAGTCTACTAAATAATCCATACATCAGGTGATGGCATGCTTCTGCCTCCAACTGTAATAATAGCTAATCGAGTTTGAACTCATCATGCACTCTTTGTCCTCTGAACACACATCTTCATGGACAAGCTTAGTGATAACTTCCAGCCCATTGTGGAGGCTGGAGAAAATATAGTTTCTTACTCAAAATCACCCTGTCACTAACAACACATGCCTGGTTTTGAACCTGTTATCTGCCACATACATACACTTCATTCAGTAATACCATAGGAAAGCACTAAAGAAGGCAAGATGGGATTCTTACAGTGTTGTCGTAGGCAAAAGGAATTTTAAGAAAGTCACAAATTATGGACTCAACTCCACCAATGAAGAGTAATACATTACCCAAACCACCATGTCTTTGAGACCTGTGTTTTACAAATTGAAAAATGAATCTACAAGGATTTCTATGAAGATCAAACCAATATCAGGCATAAGATATTTTGAAATCAAAAGATATCTACATAGAAGCTAAGAATTTCTCACTCAAACTAGACCTTGTGGCTGGTTCTCAGAGCCGCTTACCATCTTGAAAAGAAGAATTTGCTTCAAGAGACTCACGGCAACCTCTGCTGGCATGGTGATGCCTGAGCACTTGGCCTTTCTGGGTCTGAGGCTTCCCCAGAAGTAGCAGTGCTGGGTTTATGGTTCCCTAAAGTGTCTGTCATGCAGTATTGTTTTGCATAAACTTCATGATCTTATATTCTAAGATAAGAGTAGGAGGAAAAAGAAGAGACCGGGTTGTGGTAGAGGAAGTCTGGATCTCTAAGAAGGTACACATTTTAGGGAAGCATGAGAGCTTAGTTCCCCCTTTACTTTGGCTAAGGCCGGGAAGAAGATACAGTTTCCCACAAGCAACTATGAAGGAGAAAGGTTCATAACATTTGGTAAAAAGTGAAATATCCCCACACCCTCCTGGCATTTGTGTGCTCCCTTATATTTCTTTAGAAACTTTTAGTAAATACTTGACAACAAACCCATTTTCCCTTAGGAAAAAACTACACTATTATACTCATCACCTTGTATGGGGGGAGGGAAAGATTGTGGAAACCTACAAAAGACATCCTTAGCTTTAAAAAAAAAAAATGGGGTGGAGTGGGAATGTTGGATCCAGTCTTAGAGAAATAAATAGTCCCAAGGCTAAGAATTAGGCGATGATCCCTGGCAGCAGCAGCACACTAGAAACCTCAGAGCTCTTGAGTGTTAACCGCAAGCTACCCACTGACCTGAGAGGTAAAGATGAATGACATAATGCTTGCTTTCCTTTTCTGTCCCAGTGACAAAACACTGACCAGTAATGACTTACAGAGGAAAGGGTTTATCTAGCTTATGGCTTACCCTTTATCATTAAGGAAAACCAAAGTGGAAATTTGTAGGTAGGACTGAAGCAGGGACCATGGGGAATCTTGCTTACTGGCTTTCTTCTAGGCTTGCATTCAATTACCTCTATAATATACCCTGGACCCACAAGCCCAGGGATAATACTTCCCCCCCAGTGGACTTAGCCACCGCAATACATCAATTAGAAATCAAGAAAATGCCCCCAGACACATACATATATATGTACGTACATATATACATGCATAAATACAAAGCCCAATCTAATCCAAGCAACTCTATGTTGAGGTTCCTTCTTTTCAGGTATATCAGTAGACAACCAAGATGCATCATCATATTAACCATTATGACAACCACATACTATGTATAAGGTGCCTTTGACTAGCTGTAGAAAATTAAAGAGCTATTAAGGTTTACTCTTAATATATATAATTTTGTGGCAGTTATTACTAACCTGCTACCATATGAATGGAAAACACAGGCACCTGATAAATTTGTAATAAGCCTTATTTCACCTGGGGCTGGGCAGATATTAACCTCCTAAACTATCTCATTATCTTCCGGTCCCACATCCCATGCCAGCCATTTCCTCTAATCATTCCTATCTGGGCTACTTCCCATTCAAAATAATATAAGTACTTGCACATGGTTTCCACCTGGGCTTCTTCTCTCCAGACATGACAATCCTCAAGAGTAAATTCCTCCTCCTGGCCATGTGGCTACTTTTTATGCTAACCCATGGCAGTACGTCTCTGCTTCCTCCTCCTCCTCTCTTGTACCTGTCTCTCACCTTCTCCTGATCCTTCCGTCCTCCAAGCCATTGAACCTTGTCCCCATCTACCCTTACTTCTGCCCTGCCCAGATGTGGGCATTTATTCAGCCAATCAGCGATAATTTCAAAGCAGGGTTACACAGTATCATTTTGGGTATGTGATAGTCTGCACGTAAAAGACAGCAAGCCAACTCAAGCAGTAAAATAATTAATCAAATAGAAAGCACCAAGCCATGCCATTGCATTTGATAAAGTGATGAGGGGGTGAATAGTCTCCTCAGAGATATACAGAAAGTGAGTCTCTCTTTTGAATTTAGTCCTGCTAAATTCTTGGCCAAAAGGTAAACTTTGATCTTCAACTGAAAACAAGTCTTTTCTCATCACTGACAATACTCTGAATCAAGGCTCTTGAAGGAATTTTCTATAAGAAGCCATGAATATATTTAATTAACATGAGATGAAGAAAAGTCATTCTAGTCCCTTCAGAAGACCTAAGTGAAATCAAAAAAAGTAGTAAGCTAGGAAAACATTTGGAATATACATCACGAAGTCTGACAATTGTGTGAAAGGAGCTTCTGTCTTAATAAGAAATACATTAAAAGGAAATAGGGAAGGACCATTACTAGTTCACACAGAGATAAAATCAAATGGCCAAATGCACATGCTTTTAAAATGTATTCCTTTTCCTTAGTAACCAAATAATGCATGTTAAATCAGTGAGCAACATAGATTGAATGGCCAACTTATAAAATATTGAAACTAGCAATTAGGCTACAGTCTGGGCAAAGATACTGTGAGACAGGCACTTTCATGATGGAATTTTAAAAGGAAGATAATTTTACAATTTATAGCAAAGTCTGAAAGCACACATTTTGTTTTGCATAGTAATTTCTCACGTAGGAATATGTCCTAAGAAAATTTTAAGGATTGGTTGTGTGATTTACAACAGAGTATTTTTAATGCACTGTTATTTATAGAGATGTGTGATGGTGAAGTTTTTTTCTTAAAGATAGGGGTGTAGAATTTGAGTTTTAGAAAAACCCTATGCATGGGGTGAGGGAGCAGGAAGATGAACAAAAAGTGATGTCAGATACACTCTGTAGAATAATTTATTTTCCAAATGGAACACATTTCGGTTTTGAAATAAGAAATTATGCTTCTGACAAAAGAGGTAGTAAGACATATCCATGCTTTTTTAAAGAAACAAAACAAACTCATAACTTAAGAGAGAAAGTATCTACAGCAGAAATAAATGTTAAATCCTTAAAGCCCACTGCAACAATCATATCAACTTGTAAGAGGAAAAGACATGAGAGAGAAGTCATATTTTATGTGTGAAATTTGCAGTAGGCCTAGGAATTAGAGGTAGCCATGTGACTCCAGATGGAAAGGAGAATCGTTGTTCAGAGGTTCTGTAGAAGATGCTGGGAGCTGGGAGCTACAATCGACTTGTGAACAGGTGTGTAATATTCTTTACCTTCCTAGAAACAAAAAACATAACAATGGTTAAGACATAAATATGAGGGATCTAATAAAATTACAACAGACTCGTGGTTTTTCCATTAAAATGATAAAATAAAATGGCAATAAAATGCAATATAAACTTTACAGTCTTACACTTTTATGGTTCAAGTTCAGCAGCACTAAAGTTGTTTGTATTGTTGTATAAAGCACATCAACATGACATCTCACTGCTCTGCATATTAAAATTCTCATCATCTCCTCTCTGCTCTTACTCTCTGGCAAAAGTCACTCTGCCTAACAACTCCTCAAGCCTCAAATAGGTGGAATTCTGTTATATTTGGGGGTTTTTTTTGTCTAGTTTAACTTAGCACAATGTCTTCAATCTCTATCTCTGTAGTAATATTTAATGGGACTAGCTTTTGCATGCATGCGTGCGTGTGCATGCGTGTGCATGCGTGTGTGTGTGTGTGTGTGTGTGTGTGTGTGTGTGTGTGTGTGTGTTATACTTGTGGAAGCTTTCCCAGAAATTTACCTCAGGTTGTCCAGTGTGGCAACATGTACATTCTCCCACTGAACCATATAGGAAACCCTAGACTTTCCTTTTAAAGCTGAATACTCGTCCATAAGTGTATGTGTTGTGCCTTGTTTTCTGTCTGTCTGTAGATATGCAATGAAAACTAACAAAAACAAAGGATCAGAAACTCCCACAGATTTCCAACTGTTTCTAGGGATGTGGAGCAGGTGAACTTTGTGCATTGCTGCTAGGAATGGAAACAGCACATCCCAGTGGGTTGCAGTATGGACATTCTGGTTCATTGTCATCATGACAAAAGAGCTGAGCAAAACAGTTTCAGGGAGGAAAACTTTACATTGTTGGCTCATGATGTCAGAGGTTCCATCCCATTATGATGGCAAAGGGACGATGGAGACCAGCAGCTCACCTCATGGTGGCCCAGAAGCAGATAGAGGATGCCTACATACACAGACCTCCTTATCGCCCGGATTATGGTGGGACCTCCAGGTTACAGCATGGTGCACATTCAGAAGGAGTCCTTGATAAACTTTTCTAGACTCACCCTTACAGGCACACACTTAAGTCTGACTCAGTCATCTCCTGGGATCATCCGAATCCTTTCAATTTAACAAGATTCATGATGTCAGAGCTAGGGGATGGTCCAGTGGGTCAAGCCCTTGGTGAATAAGCATAAAGACTTGAGTTTGATCCCCAGAGCCCATGTAAAAGCTGGGGTGATAGTGTGTACCTCTAACCCCTGTACTGGGGTGTGGAAGAGACAGGCCGATCCAAAGGGTTCACTGGCAAGGCAGTCTTTCCAACATGGTTAAGTTGAAAGACCCTATCTCACAAAATAAGGTTGAGTGCAACAAAGACACCTGTAACTAATCCCTGACCTGTAGCTGACATTTCCATATGTGTACACACACACACACACACACACACACACACACACACACACACAAACTGTACTGAGAACACTTAGTATTGCTCATATGTACTTGTGCTTAGGACTGTCCCCTGGGGGATAAGAGATGACCTCTGGGGATTGAGTAACCAATCAATGGCACCCCTCCTCTTCAACACTGGCTCTCCCTCTTGGCTTCCTTTGACTGCCGTAGCCCTTCATCTAGAAATGGGACCTTGTGAGATTTCCCCTATGTGCACTTGCATCTTAAATGGATGATTCACACAAACTCATTTGAACTCGGTTCCACTGGGTGTGTAATACAGCAGCCCAAACACATAATAAAAAAAAAAGTCTTCAATAATTATTTTTCTTACGAGTTCAATCTCTCATTTATCCCCTGTGATGAAATTGCAGCATTTTAATACAAAGTCAGTTTATTTCAATTTCTTCCCAAGGAGTTCTTATAACTAAATACCACTCCAGTTTTAAGACTCTAAAAAAAAGTACCTACTGTCTTAATTTTATTTTAGCTAAAATTAGACAAAAAGTTTACCCCTTAGACAAAGCTTTTTATTAAAATCGTTAAGTATAATTAGATGATTATACTATGTTATATCTGTCCTAGCTTTCTTTCTGTTGTGACAAAACACTGGATGTGATCAGCCTGGGGAAGACAGGGTGCATTTGGACTATAGGTAATAGTCCAGAATCAAGAGAAGCCAGGAAGAAGCTCCACGCACAAACCTGGAGGTGGTAACTGAAGCAAAAACCATGGAGGAGTTACTGGCTGGCTTAATTACATGCTCACATCCAACTGCCTTTCTTATACAGCCCATGCCCGTCTTCCTAGGGGTGGGCCTGTCCAAATTGGGCTGATCCCTCCCATATCAATTAGCAAACAAGAAAATGCCCTTCTATGTGTGGCCATAGGCCAGTCTGATGAACGCAGTCCCTCAGTTAAGGTTCACTCAAAGATATGTGTGAAAATATCTAATATTTGGTAAGATTAACTTTCTTATTTCATAAATTTTTCTATCAGTTTATCCATTCACAGACTTAGGTGTCGGGGAATTTAAACAGATGAGAGGGAAAGAATTAATTACCTGTGTGTCATCTTAGTATGGCATGATTTTGCATACTTCAAAGACTGACAATTATAAATATATCACAAAATCATGTCAGAAAAACTGAAATAAATGTTAGGACAAATTGGGGATGTAGGTAGAGATCTCATGGATCAAATGTGCTTGTCTCTGCCATGCTCACCAGGTTGAAAACTTCTTTTATGTTCCTAAAATAATTTTACGCTTGTTCTAAAGGTTTTCTTCAGTTATTGTTGGGGTTTTAGAATCTAGGTTGTGGGCTGGAATTCATCTGATTACTTTAAAATGCATTGACTATGACATCCTATTTCCACGTGTCATATTCTAGGTGAAACTTTTAACTGTTTTTCAAATTGAAGTTGTCAATCCTTGTCAAATACATTCTTACAGAAGACTTGTATCCATGGATGCCTTCAAACAAGATTTCCTTATGTTCTGAATGGCTCTCTGCTCCCAGCAAGCACACTCAAGGTTTATTTATCTTCTACTGTTCAACCTTCCATAGGGCCACTGACACATCTTTCAGTACCAGCACTTATTAATTCCCTTCTTCCAGTCATGACCTTTAACCTCTTTAATCCGTAGCAGTATAATTTTCCTCTCAAAATTTCCACCAAATATGAATAAAAATGCCTGAATATCAAAACCCTGAAATCCATCTTTATTCCTTATTCTAATTAAGTGGCTTCTACCATGGGTACCAACCCCCTTTGGGGGAAATCTTATTCAACCTTGATAATAATATTATCTGTGTTCTTAATGTCTTCATGAGCCTTGACTGGAATCTCTTCCTTTTCTCTCTCTATAGTACATATCTTCACTTCTCAGACATATTTTTCTCACATCTACCACAATACTCAACAATCTCATCATTTCTTCAACTACAAATTAGGTGACTTCTTAATCCATAGCCAGACTCCAATAGCCTTTGAACTGTTTATGCCAGCCAACCAGTTGCACTGGGGTACCTGAAGATGTATTAAAATGATCAATCAATTCATTGAACTGATTCTTCTAATTATTGACTTGTTCTCAAATTTAAACTTAATAAATCCCGTTCTCTAAGATACACATTATAGATGAGCCTTTATCATGACTGTTATTTTGCCTTACAGGAAGCTAATAGTTTCAGGGTTAAGAAATGAGTATATTGAGAAAGTAGCAAAACTCTAATGAGATCCAGGCTGATCCTCTCCAGCTTGTTTCTTTTGTTTCATAATCAATCCACCTTCTCTTCTCCATATCAGCTAATAGAATATCTACTCTCCATGAAATCTCTAGAAGAAAAGTTAAGACATAGTTAATTTCCCTCTCTGAATTAAGCGATTGCCTGCACTGACTTCCTTCGATGTTCAGCTGGATCATTGCAATAGCCTTTTCATTCATGCTAGCCTCCTAACTCACACAGGCAATCTCTCTTCTCGTTGCTGTCAACTTAATAATTTCCACTTTAAGCAGTCATTCCTAATCATCCTTAATTGGTGCTTTAACCAATTACTGACCTACTCTTCAGGTTCTGATGGCCTCTCTCTGAGTTACAGAATTCACTAGAATCCCTCACCTCCATTTCTAGCCACATGTCTTTCTTTCTAACCCTGTGTGATAGCACTGTAACTCTAGTTGCTAAAAGGCACTTCCCAAGCGTGGATAGGTATCAGCATCACCTGCCTCATTAGTACATAGACTTCTGCCCACTCCCTACTTCATGGAGTTTCCGATGTAGTAGGTCAAAGTAAGCCTTCAGGACAGAATTTCAATGAATCCTCAGAAAGCATCCACTCTACTTTGAGGGAGCGTTATTGTGAATACTACCAATGGGGTGTAACTTGTCACATGCTTTCCTTTAACATATCTTGTACTTTTTCAAATAAAGTTCTCTCTCTTCTTTATGTCTCTCGAGTTCCCTCTTGCTTATCATGTTTTCAATGTATAATTTATAGGTATTTTTTCCTATTTTTTTCTTCAAAACTATTTCTTTGCTGCAATCTCTTCAAAGCTGTATTCTTTTGCTAGGGTCTCTAGAAGAGCTTATTCTCTGGACTCCTTGTTCTGGGTCTTGTTTATAGAAATGTGCTCTTCAAAAGTATTCTTTCTCTCTCAATAAGCACAATTAAAATAGCAAACACCAACCATTTCTTTTAAATGAAGAAAGCATGGTATAAATATGCGATCCTATTAAGAAATTAATACTAGAGGTTCAGTGAAATAAGATTAAATTCCTCTATTTTTGTTTATATTATTTTTTTGGATTCACGCTATCAACATAAATCTAGTTTAAAAGGGTCTGTTTTTCAAACAATATCAAACTACTTAGCTTCTGTTTTTATTGATCAGACATAAAAGCTTTAAAGCATCAGCTTACTGGTCTTTGGTGAGAACTCAGGTTAAAACCACAATGGAGTATCAGTAAAGTGATAATCAAAAAGAGACAATTGTAGAGAAGCCATGACATTTATAAAGCACTGGTAGGGGTTTAAATTAGTGCAGGTGCTTTAGATATCAGTGTGACAGTTCCTCAGATATTATACATAGAGATTGTAGCAATTCTACTCCTAGGTTTATACCTAGAAAAACTCATGTTCACACACAACAGAATTCAGAACAGAATTATCATGAAACCCCAAAGTTTAAATTTTCAAATGCCTATGAATACATGTCTAAATAAACTGTGATGGTAAGTTGTTCTGCAATCAAAAGAAATGGATTCCTGGAGCTGGAAAGATTGCTCAGCCATTAAGAGTATATGGCGTTTCTGAAGTTTAGTTCTCAGCACTCACATTAAGCAGTTCACATTTCCTTGTAACTCCACCTCCAAAGTTCCAGTGCCCTCTGCTGGCATTTGTGGGTACTTCATTCACTCACATGTACATACTCTCACAGAGACACTTCCACACGTAATTAAAAATAAAATCTTTTTAAAAGATGGGTTCTTGATATGTGCTATGACATGAATGAAACATGAAATAAAATAACAATAATAGACAAACAAATAGAGGTAGAATATGGTTCAGTAGGTGTCTAAGTTTGAAAATGTTTAGGAAAACTGAAGATAGATTAATAATTGTACTTGGGGCCATTTTGAGGGATGATGAATATATTCTTACTAAAGTCTGACCATACAACAAACTATTCATTGGTATACTCTGGGTCAGTTGATACATGGTTTATGGCACCTAAAAGATGTTAATTAAGAAGATAAAATAGGAATTACCTTATGGATCACAGGGGTGCTTCTGGCTCTATCTGGGAAGAAGTAATGTCATATTTAGGTTGCTTGACACTCATACTGATCTTAGTGACTTAAGTCAGATATTTTTATGTAAATTAAATCATGTACTTTTTCTCATTTCTCTAAACCAAAGATAATTGACAAAAATCTTGAAATTTCCTTTTGTATAATCAAGTCTATAAAAGGAAATATAACTGCAATTTCTGCATATTACTGAGTATTTGGTTCTTTTAAAGAAATCTAAGCATAATGCAGAAAATGAAAAACTTTGTGTTAAAAAGTATGAAAATCTGTTACATAAAATACTTAGACTTTAAGCTAGGTATACAGCAGATACCTGTGATTCTAGCACTCAGAAGACAGAAACAGGTAGCTCATGATAGTTGAAGGCCAGCTGGTGCTAAAAAAAAAATCTAGGTTGAGTTATCCCTTATGATCTCAGAATTTTTTAGTGACTGATGCAGGAAGATTTTGAGCTTGTAGGCCAGTCTGGGCTAAAGAACAAAACCATAACAGAACAAGTAGGTTTTATAGAAAAAGAAAACTGCTGTCTAAGTTGTTTTCTTGTTGATGTGATAAAGTACCTTAACAATGTAGTTTACAGGAGAAAGGATTGATTTTGGGTCACAGGCAATCATGGCAGGTAAGAGCTTAAGGTTTTGGTCACATTGCGTCCAGAGTCAAGCAGTGAAGACCAGGAGTGGCCATGCTCAGTCCATTCCCTGCTTTTTACAGTGCATCCAGGGTATGACTGTATCAAAGTAAAAATGAGTATCTTCACACCCACTGATGTACTTGAGATAATCCCTCAGAGACATACCCAGATGCTGTTAAGTTGACAATGAGCACTGATTGTCACAGCTATTGAAAATACCTTTAAGAGCTGAGTATTTCCAGTCAGGAATATGTTAATCTTCTAAGACTATATATATATATATATATATATATATATATATATATATATATATATATATATATATATATATATATATATATACTTAACATATATCCATAGTTCTTCTATTTGTAAAATTTGCCAAACAGGAACTCTGTGTTATCACAATCAGAAGTGATACCCTCATAGAGCAAAATATGTATGTAGCCTTTGAAGTGAAAAGAGTGTACAAACAAACAAGCACAAACTTTCTTAAAATATCTTTTTATCTCCACAATAAAAGTTATGGATATTATTCAGTCCAGAGAAAAGATGATACTTGGAGACTTCTACAATACAAGATTGTCATATGACAAAGTTTCACTTGAAAGCTACAAAAGAAAAATCACTGGTGGACAACATGGAATCCTTCATCACTTTAGACTAAGTTAACGCTATATCAAATATTCACATATAAAAATTTAAAGGATAGATTTCCTTAAAATTTATATCTCAACAGGTTCAAGGAGCAGCCATCTTCAAAATCAAATGCATAAATTACAATAATGCAGAAAAGGGGTTTAATATCATATTTTTAGCTTATACATAAAAGACTAGAAATAACATTGATTAATATTTTCATATGAATTGATGCTATATAAATGCAATTTCAATAAATATCTGTGAATTTGTGTTAGGTACATATGCTCAAAAGAGACTAAGATTTTTTAATTTTTTTATTATACGTGTGTGTGTGTGTGTGTGTGTGTCTTGTACATATGTCTATGTATCATGTTCATGCCTACAGAATTCAGAAGAAAGTGCTAGATCCCTCAGGGAGTTGAATGCTAGTGAGCCACCATGTGGGTGCTGTGAACTGAACAACAACTCTGCAAGAGCAACAGGTCCTCTTAACCACTAAGCCTTCTCTCCAGACTCTAGGCTAAGATATTTCTTAAGTAGATTGCAGGGTACATACAAGCAAATGGTACTGTTTAGGAGAAAGAAGTCACTTGGTTTTCTGGGCATCTAATACTTGAAGTAGCCAGGTACAATGGCTGTACCATATACCTGTAACTCCTCTACACAGGTACCATATACCTGTAACTCTATACAAGAACCATATACCTGTAACTCCTCTACACAGGTACCATATACCTGTAACTCTATACAGGTACCATATACCCGTAACTCTACACAGGTACCATATACCCGTAACTCTACACAGATACCATATACCCGTAACTCTATACAGGTACCATAATACCTGTAACTCTAGCACTCAGAAGGCAAGAAGATAGAAGTTCAGGATCTTCCCGGGCTATATGGTATAATCTTCTTAGGAAAAAATTTTTTCCATCATTTAGGATTCAAAACCTTGTCCATAAAATCTAGAGTTTCCCTTGATCTTGAGAAATGAAACTTCTGGACAGATGTGTGAAAGCACAGTATGGTTCATTTCCTGTGACTGGGCCTCTCAGCTGGGCAGGTGTCTCCTTTCTCTGGTATTCTGACTTGCTAGTTTCATTACTCTGGGTTATTTGTCTGGCAGATTTAAGTTTGTAGTAAAATCTGCTTTTGAGCAAATACTGTAAGTCCTATACTAGAGTCCTTATAGTAATAAGGACTAAACCTGATCAATAGTCACCAGATCTCGTTATTCTTCTGAGCCTCAATTCCACGTCATTTCCAAGTCTCTGGTATTTATGATTGGCCATGTGTTTATAGTCTAGGAAACAAGAGAGAAGTTTGACCCTCTTTATGTCATCTGCCATGTGATATTAGGGTACTCTTTGTGATCTTGGACTCTACTTGTGCAAGATACAAAGATTGTGCTAACCTGGAATCCTGCTTATCTCCCAGGACTCTCTTGTTTTCCTCCTCTCTCCCATAGGAACCTGGGTTCTAATAAACACTTTATTAAGCCACTAATACTTGAAGAGTCACTTTAGTTAAAATTACCACATCTACTGCTTTCTCTATCTCTGTGATCTTCCTCCTAGGAAATCTAGCTGTCAGTCTTGGAAAGAAAAAGGGTAAGGAGGGAATAGTTTCCTCAAGTTCTGGTTTTTTTTTTTCCATTCACTTGTTGACATTGCTTCACAGCTCTGCACTGCACCACTATATATAATCCATAATGCTTTGAACCTGAATATCAAAAGGTTCATTGCAAACTACTTTAAATAACAAAAGGAAGTTTGGGGCTCCCTTGACTGAAACAGTACAAGTTTTAGGCATACTTGAATAGGGCTTAGATCTGCTTCCCTGCAGCTCTCTACCTTTTTTCCTCTGGCCAGTTTTCCTCCTGATAAAAAAAAAATAGTCGCTGTAGATCCCATCTTGCATCTGTACACCATCTCCTGATGCATAAGTTACTCTCTTTCCTTCTGTCTTATACAGAGTCCCAAGCATTACTTATATTGGACCATCTCATACCTGTGTCCACCCCTAAACCAATCACTTTGACCAAGAAATGTCTTGTACCTGGATAATCAACCCTACACTGACAATTCACAAGAGAGGGAGGCTTGTGTTGACTGGGTTGACTTATGCCAAGTTGGAAGTTTGTCATGAGGACTTGGTTGCCTGGGTAATACTCAGGACCCAGAGAAGAAATGCCCATTGCATAGAGACTAGGATGTGGTGGAGAAAGGGATGTACAATTCCCTTGCTGCTGTAACCTAGCTCTCCACATGACAGTCTTGAATTTCCCAATGTTTTCTTCCTTCCTAAAATTGCATTAGTATATGTTTTATTACACATAGTTCAAAGGTCCACAAGCAATCCTTTAGAATGTCTGACAGTGCTTCCTTGTACTAGTTTTGCATATAATCTTCACTAGCAAAGTTGTTTTTGAATTTGTTCAAGATGACACATAAGTCAGTGGCAAAACTAGAATTCGATCCTCATAATGATTGGCTAAGCATTGATTCTACTACCCTAGGATGCTTCCTTTTTTTTTCTGGGCTCTCTTTGAGTCTATACTAGATGAAGATTTGTTGTAATTGGGCTTCAGGTTCAGAAAATCAAAACCGTTATAAGGATAATTGCCCCTATAAAGTACCACTGTGGCTTCCTTTTATTCTAAATTGCTTAATCTTTGTGAATTTGGGTGGCCAAATACACTTTCAATTAGGCCTCTTACCCATGAACACAAGAAATCCAGCCTTGTTATGAGCAAATCCCAGGGTTAAAGGTAAATACACCATTACAGTTAAGAAAGCAAACAGGCTTTCATTCTTTTATGTTCCTTGGAGAAGTCAGTGTGCTGCAGATTAAAGGGAGTGATAGTCTGGCTGCATACAAGCATAAGGCATTGATTAGAGTATTACTGCTGTTGAACGGTGAAAGCATATAATTACTCTTTGTAGTGTGCACTGCATAGGGAGCAAAGAAGCACATTTCCAAGCCCATACATTTAAATTATAAACACAGAAAAGAAAGAGTAACCATGTGGTGATTTTTTTCATGCTTAAATATATAAGAATTCACCAGGACATAGACAGAAAATCTTTCATTAAGAGTCATATTACCATCTTCAATGTAAAAACTATAGAACCAGTGATAGTTGGGGAAAATGGTGTGTCCACATTGAAATCTACTGAGCCAAAACCCACAGTGAACATACATTCCCCAAATTATTGGGACACTAATTTAAAAGAGGTCCAGTGTCTTTAGGCCAATGCTTAGGTGGAAAAGGTTATGGTGAGGCAAAACCATTCAATCCAAATTAGTCATAACAACCCACAATTGGCTTGATTCCAGGGGTGATGAAAGTGTTTTAAGAAAGATGCCCTGAAAAGCAATTATGAAATCTTATATCTACTAAAGATTCCTCAGTCAATCAACTCCCTGTCTAACACTATTATAAAAGAACACCAACCATGATAGAATATTGATCAATTTTTGTGAGTTTTAGAACAGGTATGTTCTGCTCTAAAGCAAATAGACATTTTCTTATGCTAGTTCAAAGATAGGAAAAAAGGCAGCATGAAGAAGTTACAGAGAGGCTGGACAGGTGGTCCAGTGGTTAAGAAGACTTGCTGCTCCTGCAGAGTCTTAGTTTGGCCCCTAGAAGCTATGTAAGGTAGCTCACAGTCACCTATGACTTCAGCTCCATATGTACATAATACCTCTAGTCCCTGTGTGTACCCACACAATATACATAATTGAAAATAATAACACTAAATAAAGAATCTATTTAAAATGAGTATAAAATTTATTGATTTCATTATTTTTTAAAATACTGAAATTCTAAAGTTTTGGAGTCTAAAACAGTTTAGCACCCTATAACATTTGTATCAGCTTTAAGTTTGTTCACTTAAAAAGATTTCTTCAATATGACATCCAAAGTTACACATGGAATGATGAACATAAGATAATATCTGTGAAGCATAGTCTAGCTGTTTTTTCCCCTTCAGGCCTGCTACCTCCATGGCTCAGGAGCCACACATAGAAAGTGACCCTGGGCAACTCAGGCAGAGATGGAATGTGTTGAAAAAATGAAGAGCAGCATACCAAATGCAAGGAAGATGACAAACTAGGAAGAAACAGAAGGCATGGTGGGTGGGTGTCTTAGCTAAAGTTTCTATTGTTATGATAAAAATAATGAGCAGTAACAACTTTTGGAAGAAAAGATTTATTTCAGTTTATACTTTGCATTAATTGTCAGTCCCTGGGGGAAATCAGAGCAGGAAGTCAAAGCAGGAACCTGGAGGCAAGAAGTGAAGCAGAAATCATGAAGGAATGCTACTTACAGATTGCTCCCGGTGGGTTGCTGAGCTTGCTTCCTTATACTACCCAAGACTACCTGTGTAGGGGTGACACCACCCACACGGCTGGGTTCTCCCTCCGTCCATCAAGAAAATGTCCTACTGAATCACCTACAGGCAACCTGACAGGGGCATTTTTTTTTCTCAAGATAGTTTCCTCTTCTCAGATAAATCTACCTCATATCAAGTTGAAATCCTATCAGGACAGTGGGTCTCCCAGATTTGAATGCCAAAAGAGAAAGGCCCGGGCGCGAACTAGTCTCTGGCAGAAGGAGAGCACTGGCTCTTGGGAGGCGGTCTGTATAAGCTGTTGACAGTTGGGTAGATGGGATAAGAAGGTTCTGATTCTCCAAGAGGAGTGACTATTATGAAGTCCCAAGAAAGAAATGCCATGAAGTCTACTTTCTGTTTTACTTTACCTACCTTATTACAGAATATGTAGCATTGATTATTGTTTTATCCTGGCTTTTGTCATCCAGCCATTGCTCAGGAGAGAGAGATTATTCTAATCAGAGACTGTGTGCTAGGAATTGCTGAGACAGTCTGAGCAGTTGCCTTAAAAGGAACTAATGTTCTGCCATTGGTAGACACACTACTTTTAACATGAGGACATAATGGTTAGGGAACAGCAACTTGTACTGGCATTATGTCAAACAATAGGAACAAAACAGTACCTTGTACCATTCTATTAATAAATGCCTCGCTGCAGAATGCATTATGTCGAATGAACTTCATGACATGTTGATTGCATGTCATTCTTTTGAGCATGAACTGTGGGGCAGAACCTGCAGAGGAGTGCTCCCCTGCAACTCCCACCAGGTAAATAGAGGTGACTGGAACCAGATGTCCAGCTATCTGTCCTCATCCAGTAACCCAGGGGACAAAGTACCTTAAGACAGTAAGCTTTCATATGGCTGCCATTTAAGAATAGAAGCAGGTAGGTGCCTCTAATTTCTGCACAGTGGGTCAGAACCACTACCGGCAATTTAAAATGTTTTTAAAACAGGAGGACAGCCTTCAAGTCAATCTGTCCATCAATCAGTCTTCAGAATTTACATAGTGTTCACAGGAAAAAAACTGTCTAGAGCTCTTTACAAAATAAAACAAACTCTGTGAAGAATAAACCCAAATCTCACACTAGTACGAGTGTAAATCTCTATCCTGCTAAGAAAACACTCTACATGCAGAGAAAAAAATTCCAAGACTATTCACATGCAACACAGTAGTATGTAATGAGCATCACAGATAAGCTTAAAATGATCTCCCAATTTAAAAAAAAAAAAACAGGACCATCATTTGCTCTTTCTTTGCTGTATTTATTCTTCAATATGTTCACTTCTTTTGTTGTTGTTATTTGTTTTTTCTGTGAGATTTTTCCTGGGAAGACAAGAACAAGAATCTTCTCAGCCCAGGTAAAACACCAAAAATTGGCCAAAAAGAGAATTCCACCAAGTCCAACTACTAGAGCTACTTAAAGTGGTACAAGTGTAGAGTTACTACGTAGCAGCAGCATCCATCCTTTCAACAGCCCTCTCCATCCTGGATGCCAACTTATGAAATCTGTATCCCTGGAGCTCTCTGTGTAACTCGCAGGTAGTTTAACTAGTCAGAGTTGTATCTCTCCCTTATTGCTTCTTTATAATCTTGGAGTTGGAGTAGCCTTATGAATCTTGAAAGTATCAAGGAACTCTTGAGACTTGTAAGGTGTTTATTTTCTGAGTCTTATAGAGTCTCCCTCCAGGATGGAACTTTTTAATTCATACAAAGTTTCTACATACATTGTACTATCTCATTTTTTAAATTTTAACTAATGTGATATTTTTAAATATTTATGAACTATTTAATCTATGAACATACTGTGCAATAATTATCTAAGGGTATGTAGCATTTCCATCTCTTTAAGCATATATTATTTCTATGTGCTGGGAACCTTCAGATACTTGGTACTTATTGTCAATAAAAAGATTCATAAATCTTTGTGGACTAGAATTCTTATTGTGATATAGAACTAGATCACCTTCATTTCCTTCATCTATCTCTTCATTATTTCCTTTTATCTTCTTCTTCTTCTACCACCAATAATATAAAAAAAATCATGGTCACCTCTGTACCTCTCAGTATGGGTAAAAAAAAAAAGTTTAAAAATTAGCATGAAAGAAAATTGCCTTTGAATCTAGTGGTTTGAATTAGAATGTCCCCCATAGGCTCATAATTGAATGCTTGGTTCTCGATTTCCTGGAACTCTTTATGAAAAAGTAAGGGCATGATCTTGTTGGAGAATGTGTGTCACTGGGAGTGGGTTTTGAGATTTAAAAAGCCATGGTATGCTCAGTCTCACTCTCTCTTCCTCCTGCTTGCTGACCAGATGTAAGCTCTCAGTTACAACTTCAGCACCATGCCTGCATAGCTGACACCACATTCTCTACCATGATAGTCCATACCCCTAATATCTAGAAGATATTAAGAAACCTCCTGTTATCTTGGTCACAGTGTCTCTTCACAGTAGTAGAATAGTAGCCCCAACCCAGCATCAATGTATCCAATCGTACTATCTCTCTCTTCTCCTCGCCTGTAACTCTCTTCTCTAGAGAATGACTTTACTGTATAGAGTGAACAACCACAGTGAATGGTGTACTAATAAGCGACAATGCTACCCAAAGTCTTTCTAGAATCATTAGTCCATTTGCAAGTAGATGATGAGAGCCTATCCTTCTATTTAGAAGCATGGTCAGCTCAAAAGCCAAATATGCCTCTTTATTTTGCTTAGTTTTTCGTTTGTTTGTTTGTTTTTGTAAGTGTGAGCATAATCACCTCATTCTGTTTGCCTGTTCTCTGTGGCTACTTCTCTCTTACATCAGCAAGGATGAATTATCACAGCAGGAAATTTGCGCTGCTATCTGGACTTTTTGTTTTTTTATCAGAAGAACATGGGCATCTCCTTAGCCTAAGACTTTGCTGAATATGTGCTGAAGTAATGTAAAGATAGAAGGGCCTCTTCCTTTCTCTTCAAAGGAATATTATCTAATTGAACATAGAAGTTGATCATAGAGATATTTGGGTGATTGTAGAAGATAAAGTCTTAGAAACAGCAAATCTGTGCAGCATTGATTGGATTTATATAAATAATTCAGAGATAAGAGATTGCTCGTGGTGCTGTAGAAAGCTACGTAGTAGATTTTTTAGAGCAAGCAGGATTTGAATGAGAATATCTCAGACCTGAAAATCACCTTTGCAGATATCTGGTCAGGCCTTCCTAAGCATGAGGCTGCAGAATAGTGTTAGTCTGTGATAGGTTTCCCACTAATTACTGATGGTGAAGGACAAACAAATCACAGATAGCTGGGCATTATAAAACAGAACTTGTCATCAGCCTGTTCCAGACCATGTCTTCCTATACGGGTCTAGCTTTATAAAGCTAGAGTTGTTCACCCTGAGAAATGTCTACATTCATGATAAAATTGCTTCCTCTCTCTTTTTTCCTTCCTCTCTTTTTCCTTCCTTCCTTCACTGTCACTCTTGCGATGACATTGAGAAAGGAAGTGGGTATGTTCTTAGTGCAGTTTCTGGAACTTGACAGTAGAATAAAACTTGACCATTTGGTATTTGTTTCTTCCATACATTTTAATGTTCATTGTGCCATGAACTTGATACAGAAGCTACACACTGAAATAGCTTCATCCACAGATTCAACATTAGACTTAGCTAATGATTCATAAATCAGTGAAATGAGAGAAATTAGTTCGTTGATTTTTTTTTTCTGATTCAAGGCTTTTTCACTGCTTTTAGTTTTTGTGCCCACAATAATCCATGTTCTAAATCTTTTATTTCCATTTGCTAGTGCTCTGCAGAGCCATGTAGGGCCTATCATAGACTCAAGCAAGCATTCAGACTCATGAACTCACCATGAGGCATCTGTGGGTTCCATACACTGACTAGGTAGAGATTTGAAATGCCCAGCTCCCAGGAGGACAACAGGAATTCTTTTGATGCGGGGGAGGGGGAGAAGAATTAACTAAGAGAGTAAACTCTTCTCCAAGAGGGAAAGAGTTAATTGAACAATTGCTTTCTAAGCCCTTAGGATGGCAGATGGAAAGAAGCATATGGTCATCTTGAGTTATGGGAAAGCTTGATCATAACACAGCTATACTAACTCTCTCAAGTAAGAACACGTAGATCCTAGGTTTGTGTGGGTGCTAGGAACAGGAGGATATTGAACCTACCCTCCTTTCCTTCTTAAGATCTCACCCTGTATTGGTCATCATTCTATCTCTACTTAAGGTAATCGATTTACAAACATAGAAAGTGAATTCGGATCACAGTTTGGGGGATTTTGGTATATGATCAGTGCCCTTTGCTCTGAGCTCTGTGATGATCTAGAATATAAGGGCAAGAAGCACTTGATGGAACAAAAGCACTATCAGTGTGGCCAAAGAGCAAGTGACATAGAGAAGGGCGTACATACCCCCAAAAAATCACCACCGGGGGGCATGGGCCCAGTGGTCTAAAGATTTCTCATTAGGATCACTTCTACAGGTCCCCAAGCATAGAACCAGGGCTTTAATAAATGAGCATAGGGGTGACATTCTCAGTCTGAGCTATGGCACTTCCAAAATACATCCATTTCTTAGCATCCTTTTATCAACTCCCTTGACATCCTACTCTTTATATCACAGCATCTTCTTGCCTTCTCTATACGTCTTACTTAATGGTATCTAGAAACTATTTGTCTAATTTCTATTGCAAAATACTTGACAAAATTATCTTAAAGCAGAAAGGTTTTATTTTAGTTCATAGTTCAAGAAGACATTCTGTTACCATGACAAAGTCAGCATAGCTAGAGCTCAAGGCGGCACCTGTAGTTGGCAGTGAATACTCATGTTTAATGTATTTTTTTCCTTTCCGGTCCTGTCCAGGATTCCACCTGCAGTGTTACTCATGTTTTGGATGAGTGTTCCCACTCCAGTTATCGCATCCTAGAAATTCCCTCGTGGACCTGTCACAATGTCAGTCTCCTAGGTGATTCAAGAGTCCATCAAGAGAAGACTGAATTTTAGCCATCACATGCTTATTATAAGATGTTCCGTTTATTTGCACTTTGGCTCTCTCCTTTAATAATGTATGATTGCTTTATGCAGCACTTCAAGATCATTCATTTGATAACAGATCCAATAAATGAAGCAGTGTCCTCAAAGACCCATTTTGTAGTTAATACGATGAGCTTTTTACAAACCCAGATAAAGGTTAAGGCTTAGGTAGTTTGATCTCTTCAGGGGAAGCTTAGATCTGGCCCTATCATTCCAGCTGCCCAGAGGTCTGAGGAAGGTCTGCAGGAAATCATCCTAACTACATTCTAAACAGTGGGGACTGCCATTTGACTGTCATTTTAAATGCAGAGGGGATACAGTTTGGCACTGGTGTGACATTCCTCTGGGACAGTTCAGCTGTGGTTCTCATTAGCATCTATAGAGGTTAAACATAATAAATTTGTCTCAGAGAACAAGAACAGCTTCTTAATTTCCATAAAGCTCCCTGACCCAACCTCAAAATTCAGCAAATCGAGAATAGGAAAAATGTTAGTGCCCCTTGCCTTTGCCTCAAATGAAAGCTAGGGCTATAGCAAGAATCTGAAAATGAGGAGCCTATTTAAAAGACCACATAACAATAGGAAAGAAGTTTTCTTTAAAAAAAAACTTCTTAAATAGAATCTAACTTTTCAAGAAAATTCATAGAGGAGAGGAATTGTGAAAAAACATTAAAGAAAAATTCTCTTCTTGCAGGCTCCTCAAGCTAGCTGATATCATAGTGTTGTGTCTTTGATGATATTCTTGTGCTAATAAATTTTTAAGTGCCTATGAGAAGTTGGCTTCCCAAATTGAACACCAACCCTGGGTTTCTGCAGCCAGAATCCTGATGTGGTGCCTTGAAACATACAGTAGTGCCAACGAGGGCTGTGCTAGGCGTGAGCAGCATGCTCGGGGATCCACTGTCTAGCCAGGATGCCGAGATGTATTGATTCTCACAGAATGTCCTTGCTCTGTGTGATGGGCTCGAATTTCACAATTCCAAGCTAAGATCTCAGCTATCCATGCCCAGTCAATTTTGTCTTAAAAGTCAAGAAAGGGGATAGAGATTTTTTAAAGTCAGTATAGCATTTCTCACTCTATTTGCTTATACCTTTTTAGTCTAGAAACAAAGATTAGTAATAAAATGAGTGACCCTTTCTGTGGATTTTGTAATTATGGTTTCATCTAGCCATAAATAATACTTTTAGGGAAAAAAAAGAAGCATCTTGTTCCCTCTGGATGTGTGTGTGTGTGTGTGTGTGTGTGTGTGTGTGTGTGTGCATGCATTTTCATGCAATTGTTCACTAAACAACATAGTATAATAACCATTTCTATTGCATTTACACTGTATTAAAGGTAGCTTTGATATCATTCAAATATAGAGGAGGATGTGTATAGGCTATGGGAAAATATCAGATAAGGGTATGAGTATTTTGGTATCAGTGAAAGTAGAACAGATCAGTAAATACCAAAGGACAACCATGATATCTGGAGTTGGTAAAGTCTTGCAGCCTTTGTTAATACAGAAAGATGACACTATCATATTTAGCAATGATATGGATGAGAAGCCTTTGAAAATGATGTCATAGGGAAAAATGGCCATGATCCTTTTGTAAAAATTGGCTAACATTAAGTACGCAACCAAAAGAAAGCATATTTCCAATCCTCTACCAAAAATAAATAAGTTAATAAATGCTACATGACTGTCATGATTATATAGATTTGGAAAGAAATAAGAGGATATACTCCTTAATAATCACATTGCTTATCTTGGCTAATTGTCTGCATAAACACTGTGACTTTTCTGTATTGTTTTCCTAATCAAGTGTAGAGGAGTTTAAAGTTCAGGAAGCAGATAGCTCAAACAAGCCACTGAAATCTCATCATTGGAAGCCTGTCAATGGGATTTGGCATTTCAGTACATCTCAGCACCATTTCCTTTTGGGACAAATAGTTTTCTCATCCTGCTCCACTGAGAATACAAAGAAAGGTAGAGAGCAACCCATGCTTTTAAAGATGATTTCATTTGGTGAAGAATTCAGATTCCCCCTGCCAAGAGTAGGAGCTTGCTCAATTCATAGTAAGTGAGGTGTGCATTTTGTGTATGGCGGATGCTCTCTGGAGGAATCTGGGAAATATATTATCTTTTGTTCTTATGCCAAAAAGGATGTATTTGCTTCTGCATACTTCCTACCTGAGTCAAGAGGGACCATTTTGATGGTTTATAGTGTCCAACAGTCAAGCATATAACACTTAAACTGTCAACTGAAAATATTTTATCCATTTGAATTAAATTGAGCAATCCTCTTGTTATTCAAAAATCTGAGTGTTTTTATCATAAGTGTTTTGTGTTGATACTTCTGGGACTCCAACGCTTCTTCGAGGCACAAATTCCTTTTTATCTTATTACGAAACAATTCTATTTTCATTTAACTTCTATGTTTAGTGACTGGAAGGGGTTTTTTAAAAACATTTTTATAAGGAGCCAAGTCAAGAAAGCAAAAAATGACCAAATTGTAAAGACACAGAAGTGTTGTGCAAATCCCTCTTATTTCAGTGCAACTCTTGAGAAAAGGCGGGTCAGATTAACATAGAAAATAGTTCTTCTAGATGCTTAAATCAAGCTCCCTTTCTAACTGAAAGGTACAATGAATAGTTTGAACACCTGTACATTTTTAAAAGCCCATTTTTCTGATAAAGTTTAGGGAAGTAACTAATTGGGAACAAAGCACATTTCAGTTACTTCAGTGAACACTATCAATCCATGCATTGATACTTATTTTAAGACATCCTTCACAGCTCAGCCAAAGATCAACAATAACACATGCAATAGTACTAATACTGGTGATGGTGACAGTCATGTTCTGGTCCTTTTCTAACCTTGTCTTCACAAGTCTAACGAGAAATGCAATGCTCTTCTCGGTTTACATATGAAGGAGCTAAATATTTGACAAGGCCATAGTTCTTGTGGTCTCTCCCTTTGAGGTCAGCATTTGGAGTAGCATTTTCACACCAAGTCATATAAAGGCTACTGTGACATTCTCAATTTCTCTTATCCACTGAGCCCAGGAAGCTTGCTGGACACAGGAAAGGGACACAGTTGCCATGTGGGAGCAGTTACTCTGGTATCCCATGAAACTCTTTCTCTGAGCTGCCTTTACTGATATGTCTGTCAAAAGCTGAAGTCTACCACAAACCTTGATCATTTCTAGTTCTGAGGAAGTCTCTTAATATTTCTGAGCCTAAAGATTCCCAAAAGCAAAATCTAAGAAGAAAGACGTGGTGACCCTTTGGGTCCTTTGTAGTTGTGACATTGAAAAATGATCACTTGGTGTCTGTCCCTAGGATATAAAGCCTGTGTAGCTCATCAGTGAAGACTAAGATTTCTGACACTATTAATAATATTCCGCTATACTTGCAGACAGGAGGCTAGCATAACAGTTGTCTGAGTGGCTGCACCCAGCGGCTGATGAAAACAGATACAGAAATGCACAGCCAAACATTAGCCAGAGTTCGGGCAATCTTATGAAAGAGGGAGAAGAAGGAATGAAGGAGCCAGAGATGTCAAGGATACCACACACACACACACACACACACACACACACACACACACACACACACACACACACACACACCCTATAGAATCAACTAACCTGGGTCTATAGGGGCTCACAGAGACTGAAACACCAACCAGAGAGCATCCATGGGATGAACCTAGGCCCTCACAAATATGTAACAGATGTACAGCATGGTCCTTATGTGGTGCCTCTAACAACAAGTCTGTTCCCTGCCTTTGGATCCCTTAACTCTACCTGGACAGCCTTGTCTAACCTCAGGAGTAGAAGATGCACCCTGTCCCACTTGATATGGCAAGGCAGGTTGATATTCTTGGGATGTCTCCCCTTCTCTGAGAAGAAAGGGAGTGGCACAGGGAGAACAGAGGGAAGGGGAGAGTGGGGCGCTGGTAGGAGAGGAGGGAAGGGAAGCTCTGACTGCAATATAAAGTAAATAAATTAGTGAATGAAAAAATATGTCTCTGTACTTCACATTTTCATTGTTTTGTTCATAGAGAGTTTTGCTGTATCCCAGGCTAGCCTAGACCCTGCGGTACAGCTCAGGATGGCTTTGAACTCAACCTCTCAGTACTATGATGTCAATCACGCACCCCTATGGCCCTCAGCATTCCATCTGTTTGTGTATGTTTAATTCATTACAAGACCCAAGACAAGGCTGAGCTGAGCAGGAAATGAAATCAATAAAGAACTGCATTTGCTCAGAAAGGCGATCTTGGAAAATATATTTAGGAAGGACTCTTGCCTTCAGTTGCCTTCAGTTTCATTCTTTAACATATCAGTATATGCGTTCTCTTGCAGTTTTATAGTGGACTAATTTTTGGTGACCTCTTAAATACCAAGTACCTGCTGGTAGGTGATCATTTCTGTGTTTTACCTTATCCCTCCATTCTAGGCTTGAAGCTTTTGCATTATTTAAGAATCTTTCTAATGCAAGTAAAAGTAGATTAGTTTGAGCCCAAAACGATTTCGCAGGCTCCCTAACCCAATAGTCGTAGAATATAATTCACTTTGGTAGGAAGAGTGAGGATGCAAGCAAACCATCTATCCTTCTGTTGAGCTAGTTACCTCCTCTGCTGAGTGAGTTACTGCTTGGCAGATTGATTGATTGATTGATTGATTGATTGATTGACTGATTGAAGTATTGAAGTATCTGGGAATTGAACCTAGGGCATTATTTATGTTAACCAAATGCTCACCTACTGAGCAACGTAACTAGCACCCAGTTCCCTTTATTTTTCTTATTTTAAGACAAACTCTTGCTACGTTCACCAGACTAGCCTTGATCTCACTCCACAGCCTAAGCCTGTCCTAAATTTTGATCCTATGGTGTCAGTCTCCTGAATAATTGGGATTAAAGGCCTGCATCATCAGGTCCAGCAGTATGCTTATTTTCTATATGTTGGCATATGACTGTTCTTGAATTCTTCTCTTCTTATGGAAAGAAACTCAAAAAGCAACATGAGAATTCTCCTACCTTCCTTAATTGGTTCTGATTAGGTCATCTACCTTTCATGAACTGATCAGCGTACAGGGTAACATATAGTGATCTGTCCTGATGCTCTATAGTGAGCCACACCTCAGCACCCTAATTGTAGGCTCTAAGGAAGAAGCACCTAGAATGGTCATTGCTAACAAATGGGTCCTCCTCAGCAGAAGAGAGAGACAAAGACAGCCAAGCAAATGGCAGGAAGCACAGCTACCACATGGGCCCTCTACTGTTTGCAGTATGAGGGATAGCTGCCATGTTGAGAAGTGCTACTTTCAGATCCCATACATTCAGATTTTGGTGATGTAAAAGCTGATCATTGATTAATTGCTTCGTTTATATGGTAGAAATGTTTCAACTGCTATACTTTGATTGGCTTAAGTGTTTGGGTTTTTTTCATTTTTAAGGACGGGACTACTGAATGTAGTTCAGACTGGCTTAGAGGTCATTAGAAGCCACAAAGTGAAGTCTTCCTACTTTAGGGTCCTAAGCTAACAAATGACACAGACAAACATTTGGGGCCACCTTGTCTTTGCCTGGCAATATCATATTTAAATTATTTTTTAATCTTGGAATTTATAGAATGGAGTAGAAGTAAGATATTGTATCCTCTTGACATTGGCCCTTGAAAACAAACATCTGGGGAAATCCACAAAATTTCAATGTATTTGTTCTAGTCCTGCTAGGTATTGGCTCCATTCATCAACTAGCTCTAAAGACCAGCAGCCATGTTCCTACACACTTAGACTATCCTTTCATTATTTCCTTTCAGCCTATTGTATTCTTTGGATGATTCAAGAACTGACGTGAAAACATAAAAATAATTCGGGGCAGGGAAGTGAAACAGATATGTAATATCTGGGAGTTATTACAAAGTACATATGTTTGGGAGGGACAATGTGTGTACTGGGAATCAGACCTGGGTCCTCCAGAAGAGCAACGGACATTATTAATTGCTGAATTTTCTCTCCAGATGGCAAGCTACTTTGGGCAGAAAATAAAATAGCACTCAAAGAAAAGATTCTAGATTACACCAAGAAGACTCTGGCAACTCACTCTTAGAATACAGCTGAGCTCCAGTCTACAAAGAGGCAACAGGAGATTGGCTGGATCTTAGCATTATAGCGGACCCATAATGGCAGTCTGCCTCTTATTATCAGAGATTTGATGAGTTTGTCTAGAGATATCAGCCAGCATAAGGCTGCTCTATCATTATGGGTTGGGTACAGAGATGGAGGAAGCACTCTTCAGTTTACAAGTCTTTGGATTGAGGGTAATAATACCGAAGAAGCTTTAGAATACTCAAGAAGTGATATGAGGCTGTGCCCATGGAGTCTCACTCACACTGGAGTTGATGTATAAATAAGAGAAAACCTCAGGGAATTCTTTGGAGAGGAGGTGACTGTGGGGAAGCTGTGAATTGTGGGCAAATAGAGGATTGTTAGCATATTGTACTTTCCACAGATAATTAATACATCTCTTGTCTCACGTGGTATTTTGGAACTGTACTACTATGGCATCAAATAATGGTGAGTCTACAGATTTTCCCTTGAACTTGCATAGACCGTTCTGATTAATTTGACTGTATAAATACAAAGAATTCCTATGGAAATATGTTTTTGATGCCAGGTCATTTTAAAAAGCTATATTTGGGGATGTTCACTCTGGGTACAACTATAGCAATATGCAAAAAGGTGCATGATGCATGGAAGAAAGTGGGTCTTAAGGCTTCCCGGTATCTGTCTTCAGCTAATGCTGCATGAAATAGAAACATGCTTTCATTAAAAAGAACAATAGAAGAACGGTGCCAACTGAATCCAACTCAAAAGGCAAAGGCACAGCCCAAGATTCCTTTACATAAGTAAGTCCCTTGTTTTACTAAAATTAGTGTGCCCTAAAGCTTAGCCAGAGTCTTGGCGCCTTAGCAGAGTTCAGGAGTTAGAGGACTTGAGAGGCAAGCCAACCAGATCTGGAGATAGAAAGAGGGTTAATGCCGCCGTCAGCAGCAATTCTGAGGCCAGTGCCCCTGGGGGCCTTGCATCTAGCAGGGATTGCCCTTAGGAATCAGTGAAAGTCAATGCAAATCCGGGCAGTTTCCTTGGCAACCACAGTTAACCTGTGGGGTCTTTTGGGGCTTTGGGACTTTTTTTTTTTTTTTAAGAACAGAAATACAGACATGAATAGGGCTAAGCTCCAGAGAGAAACTAACAAGGTGCTCCTGATCAAAATAGTTTAAAATCAAGACTATCTCCGGTGCTGGCTCCTATTTTGTCATCTTGACAGAGGCTAGAATCACGTGGGAAGAGAGAACTTTCAACTGAGAAAATATCGCCACCAGATTGGCCTGTGGACTAACGTGGGGGATATTTTCTTAGTTAATGATGCTGTGGGAGGGCTCAGCCCATTGTGGGTGATGCTACCCCTAGTAGTTCTGGTAGCTATAAGAAAGCAGGCAAGCAAGCCATGAGGAATAAGCCAGTATGTAGCACTACTCCATGGCTGAGGTTTCAGTTCTCGCTTTCAAGTCTTGGCCTTGAACTCCTCCCCTGATCGCTCTGTGATGCAATGTTATTTAGTAGTATATGGTGAAGTAAACGCTTTCCTCCCCAGGCTGTTTTTGTTCATGGCTTTTTATTATAGATAGAAACTCTAATTATGACATCCTCCCTAGCTCATTCTGCCTCACTTTGTGTACTCTCACTGTTTGCATAATCTTCCACTCTTTTCTTCACTTTTGCTACCAACTGTGTTTCAACATTAGAGGACTGTCTCTACGCACAAACTAACTCAACATGTTCGGTCTGGTTGAAGAAAATTCTCTATGTCTCTGTATCTAGCTATCTATCAACCTTTCCAAACTGTAGCTCTGGGTAACCTGAAACTCATTGGTTGGCCCAGGCTGGCCTCAAACTCCCAGCAATCCTGATGCCTCAGCTTCCCAAGTGCCGGGATTGCAGGTGTAGGGCTCGTCATCTTAAATTCTTTTTTAAATATATTTTAAAAGTGATACTGAACAACTACAATGGGAAGGTTAGTAGAATTATATTTATTAGTGAAAGAGGACATCAAAACCCCATATTTGATAGTTTCTTATGTTTCCTTAGGACAGCAGTTCTCAGCCTTTTCACAGGGTTGCCTAAAGCCATCAGAAAACACAGATATTTACATTATAATTCATAATAGTAGCAAATTTGAAGTCATGAAGGAGCAACAAAAATAATTTTATGGCTGGGAGACTCATCACAATGTAAGGAACAGTATTAAATGGTCACAGCATTAGGAAGGTTGAGAACCACTGCCCTAGGACTTGGCTTCTCAACCTGGGAACTTGATCCACACTCTGCTCTTCTTACACACTGGATTTTCACTCACCAGAATCCAAGGGAAGATCAACGGCCTGCAAACCTCTTGCGTCATTCTCAATAACCAGTACTAGCATGGTTCTGAGCCTAGTGGGCTACCCTGGTGCCCCATTTCAAGCAGGCTCCCAAAGCCAGTGGCAGATGGACATATCTAAGGCTTCTATGTGTCTAATAGTATCCACAGAGGGTGTAAAACAAATTTCTGAGTGATGGGCTCTCTCAAGTATGCCAACTAATCAGTTGGGGGGACTCCAGCTATTAGCTATATTATGATAAATGTGTAACCCATTTTCTTCAATATAATTTTTTTATAAAATATTCCAATGTAGCAACATCTATTTCCCCTCCGATTTTAAATAAAAGAGACAGCTGGGCTTATTTTTCTATGAAGAATTATCATAAACCCCAAGCTAGGCATATCTTATGACCATTGATAAATGGACAGTATTTTATACCTTTCCTAAATATTACTGTAGCATATAAAATTTATTTGTGATCATCAGAATTTGAAGAGGAGTAATAAATAAATTTATCAGCTTGAACTAACACATGTGTATACCTCACAGTCTTCCTACTCCTTTTCAGTGGCAAAAATTGAGAAATACACTTGGAAAAGGTTTCTATGGTGGTACAGCCTTTGTCCCTGCTTCTTTGTTCTATTTGAATCACTCTATGAGTGCAGCAAAAACCCATATTTAAGACAGGATTTTTAAAAAAAAAACATGTAAAGTTTCTTGATTGTTTATTGCTGCTTAAGGATGAGCCAACAAAACCACTAGGGCGTTTTAAATAGTCTTAAGATTTATGGAAGTATTTTTATTGCTAACATGGTATGTGTATTTTTGTATCCTCATTTCTCACTTTTCCATGACCTTATCATTAATGTTCTCTCTCACATACAATATTTGATTTTCTGTTTAATTCACTTTGTCAGTCTTTGCCTTTAACTATAATAATTAGTCTGTTTACATTTATCTTATTTCAGCATAGATCTATCATTTTATATTGACTTAACTCAGTGTGTTCTTGATCCTAATGCTTATTATATTTCCATGCCAATGTTATTAATCTTCATAACTATCTCCTTGATTTCCTAAAGTAAAGATATTAGAGTTTAACTAACCTGCATTAGAAAATAAATTGAAAGATTATTCATTTCAGATATTTTGTTAAGCAATTCAGATTCATTAATTATTGTAACTCACTTATCAATTGCATGAAACTGGTGCTGCTTCATTCCATTTCACAGAAAACCAGTGGTTCACTGGGTACAAGGTTGCCTTCTTAAGCTTACTCTAATAAAATATGGCACAATACAAAGAAGTCAACTAATAATTGTTTTCTTAATATAAAAAAGAATGGCACATGTACAAGAGAACCTTCTAAAGCCTTTGTACAAGTAACTTATCTCTATTTACCTTATTTCCCTGGAGTTTAATTTATGTTCATTTAGAAAGCTGAACTTATGTTTATTTAGAGAGCTTGGGGTTATTAATGGCAAAGGATGAGAGCTAAGGAGTTCACTGAAGTAAGAAGAGCTTTAAGTTTGCCACTCAAGCCAACATGTAAAACATGTACAAGATAATATCTGTGCTACCAAGACTTACCAGTTCTTATGAAATGTTCAGACTGAGGTGTGAGCTGCTTGGTCCTTATTCCTGTGCCAATTACCTCTTCCATATGTGCACTTCCTGGTTCCTCTCTGTTTCTCCTTGGAGACTCCCAGTAGTCAATTGGATGGCACTGTTTCTTGTGTAACTTTGAAGAAACTGCAACTGAGGTTAGGAGTTATCATTTCTCTTGTTCCTCCAGGGCTCGGTACTTGAATCTTTATCTAGTTTACTGCACACAAATGTCAGTTTGCCTCCATTTCACACTGTGAGCCAGACAAATGTATAAAGCACACACACACACCATTTGATTCAAGATGACAAATTGACTTCATTCGGACCACTGTACTTCTATAAAGATGACACTGTTAAAATCATGGTGAAGATTTTGAAAAGGGCCAAATTCATTCAATTGTTAAAAGCATAAAAAAAAAAAAAGCATCCAGAACAGGCAAGATAACTTGGTATATTTCAAAAAGATAAAGATGAAAAAGTTGGGAAACAATGATGAGGGATGCAGTAGAAGAAATATAAAAACCTGGAAAGGGACAGGGGACACTAGTAAGGGTAGATGAGTTGACATTGAAAATATTGGAAAATATAGAAATTGGTGGTTATTAGACTCTGGAAGAAATTAAAGAGAATGAATAGGTTAAGTTAAACTATGTCCATCTCTAGATCGGGGCATCAGGGGATCATTGAGGATCTATTGCCCTGGAGGAAGGCTGAAGGTCACTCTAGAAAATGTGAGGAGTAAGTCTGTAGATTTGCTGATGCCCTGCACTAAATATCAGGATATCTGGTATTTAGAAATCCTGAAGTAGATAAAGAAACTTTCTTGTCTGTCAGCCTATATGGAAGTCGGCCAGCCAGCTATCTGCTCAGGAGACCCAGGCTTCACAGTGGGGGGTTGTTGGCTCATCCTTAAGTAGCAATAAAAAAATCAAGACCATTTACATATTTCCTGAAATCTTGAGGCCTGAAAGGAAAACCAAGTAAAACAGGAAACTAACACACACATACAAACACACACACACACACACACACACACACACACACAGAGAGAGAGAGAGAGAGAGAGAGAGAGAGAGAGAGAGAGAGAGATTCTAATTATTTCTTATAAGGAAAACCATAAGCCTATTATAAATACAAAGCCACAATAGTGTGTGACTGAGAAGAAAGTTAAAAATACACACTTATAATTCCAATGACTTATGCGGCTATGGCAAGAGGACTCTGAGCTCAAGGTCAACCTAGGATACATAATTCAACCTTGTCTCAAAATAAGTAAATAACCCCCTTTAAAACCAAAATATTTAAGAGACTTTTATTAATCATCTGAATTTTATAGAAAAAATTAAAGAGGTAAAAAATACTCAATGTTATAAACAATGAAAAAGAGCCTAATGTGATAGGCTACTATGAAATATGATAATATCACAGGTTGAAAAACCCCAATAGCTTCAATAAATAAAACATATTTCTTTTTCCAGACAAGGTTTTATGATTCTCAGGATGGTCTCAAACTCACTCTTTTTCAAAGAATAATTCATTCTTCTGATCCCTCTTCCTCTTTTTCCTGGGGTTATAAACATGTGCCACCAAAAGAATCTTATTTTAAGTACTTAAAAAATTTTTTTATTTTATTTTATTAACTTATTCATATTACATCTCAATGGTTATCCCCTCCCTTGTAGCCTCCCATTCCTCCCTCCCTCCCATTTTCCCCTTATTCCCCTCCCCTATGACTGTGACTGAAGGGGACCTCCTCCCCTTGCATATGCTCATAGGGTATCAAGTCTCTTCTTGGTAGGCTGCTATCCTTCCTCTGAGTGCCACTGGGCCTCCCCATCCAGGGAACGTGGTCAAAAATTGGGCACCAGAGTTTGTGTGAAAGTCAGTCCCCACTCTCCACTCAACTGTGGAGAATGTACTGTCCATTGGCTAGATCTGGGTAGGGGTTTGAAGTTTATGGCCTGTATTCTCCTTGGCTGGTGCCATTGTTTGAGCAGGACCCCTGGGCCCAAATCTGTCTATCATAATGTTCTTCTTGTAGGTTTCTAGGATCCTCTGGATCCTTCAACTTTGCCATTCTCCCATGCTTCTCTCATCTAGAGTCCCAATAGGATGTCTTCCCCTCTGTCCCAGTTTCCTGGTTAGTGAAGGCTTTCACCATGTTCATAGCAGCCTTATTCATAATAGCCAGAACATGGAAACAACCTAAGTGTCCCTCAGTAGAAGAATGGATAAAGAAACCGTGGTACATTTACACTATGGAATATTACTCAGCTATTAAAAACAAGGAATTCCCGAAAATTGTGGACAAATGAATTGAGTTAGAAATGATCATAATGAGTGAGTTAACCCAGAAGCAGAAAGAGTCAAATGGTATATACTCACTTATATCTGCATACTAGCTCAAGGGGCATGTCCCATGAAAGTCTTCACTAACCAAAAAAAACCATTTTTATAATGTTCCCCAGACAGCATCACTGAAGGAGATCAATAGTACCATCAATGTCCAAATAGATACTTATTTTCAGTTTACAATTTGATACCCTGCAAACTTTATATAGAGAAGGGGTATATTTTTTGAATATATAAAATTCAGTTTCCTTGCTACAGGGAATTAATTGGTAGTCTCTAAAAGATATGCCCATGTCTTAATCACTAAATGTTGTACTTGAGATCTTGTTTAAATGAGAACTCCAGGATTATAATCATGTCAAAGGTCTTAAAATGAAATTATCATCTGTTATATGAGAGATCCCAATGGCAAGATTCCTAGAAAACACCAGATAAATAAAACGTAGATCCATGATAAAACTAGATTGCAATGATCCAGGGTAGGAAATCAAAGATTCCCTGAACTCACCAGAAGCTAGAAGAAGGAAGGCAGCATTTTCTGGCATCCCCTGGAAGGGAGCCCAAGTCTGCTACTTTTCAGCTACAAAAATTCTGGCCTAAACACCTAAGAGATAGGCAGTATTTTAACTTATCAGTTCAGGGTGAACTTTCATAGTATGTCACTGGACATCGTCAACAGGGGAGAGTAAATCACTAATGCAGACCCATCATCATCCTTGTTGTCATCATCATGATTGTTATCATCATCCTACTTAGTCATTTCATGGAAACTAATATGACAATGAAAATAGGATGAAACACAATGCAGTAAAGAGATAAAAGAACACTAGAATGCAGTAGAGAGCATTGATGCAAGAACATCTTCTAATAGAAATGTGGTTGTTTGAATTAAAATGGCCTCCATAGTCCCACGGGGAATTGCACTATTAGAAGATGTGGCTTTCTTCAAGTAGGTATGGCTTTGTTGGAGGAGGTATGTCACTACAGGGTAGACCTTTAAGTCTCAGATGCTCAAGCCAGGACCAGTGTGCCATTCACTTCCTGCTGCCTACTGATCTAGATGTAGACATCCCAGCTCCTTCTCCAGCACCATGTCTACCAGCATGCTGCCATGTTTCCTGCCATGATGTTAATAGACTAAACCTCTGAACTGTAAGCCACCACCATTAAATTTTTCCTTTACAAGAGTTGTCATGGTCATGGTATCTCTTCACAGCAATAGAAACCCTAAGACCAAAGAATAAGCATAAAAAAAGAAAGAGGAAAATTTGTAAAAGAAATGAAATATAGTCAAAAGCAATTTGTAGCGAATAGAATTTGTAGATAAATAAAGGTGAGCATACAGAGCTTAAAGTTGTATGTGCTACACAGAATAATTCTACCGTAGTTAAGGTAGAACATGGCATTATTAAGCTCTTATCTGTCATGTTAGGGAAATACTAGATAATGTCTAAGGCTAGTTAACCAAGAAATAGTTATATAGGCATATATTTGGCAATATAATCAATTAACCAATAATAGTAAAATAGAAATAACAAGATATAAATTTTAATAGCAGTTATAAAGGATAGAAGGAGTGTTTTTTTTTTCATTCTAAGTTCTTCGACAGTTTTTCATGAGCTTAAAAATTTTGTGAAATGATTTCGACCTCCTACTTAGGATGTAGAAAGTAGAGAAGAATGACTTTCCACATTTATAAAAAGCAAAACACAAGATAATATGTCCCTTCAAACCTTCCTTTGAACCCACAGACAGCTGTAACAGATATAAAATTTAAAGAGACACTGCTATCGTCAAGATGAGATGGAATATGAGCATGCAGCTGTGGCACATTTGGGAGGCCAAGCCAGCTACCAAGAAGTCAGCAAAATCTGGCTCTTGGCCCAGGATTCACAGGGAAGTTCAGACACTGCTTTCACTGATGTCAAAACATGCTGAGAGAAGATGTGAAATCACAGCAAATCCATAGTCTCCCTCCTCTCTGTTGCTAGCCTGGGGAAAAGTTGCATGAGACATGGAAGGCTCACATAGTTCCCTCACCCCTGTCAGCCTGTGGAATAAAACTCTTGAGTCACCTGGTGAGGGTGGAGTCACAAACGTTGACACTCTCAACACATACATGAAGATGTAGTGATTCACAACAATCTAAGCTGAGAGTATTTAGAAGCCCTGAACAAAGAAAACAATGCGATGTCAATAAGAATTCCCAGTGTCTTTGGCCCAGAGATAGTATCTGCTATGTCTTTGCCTGACAAGGAAGCACATGTAGACCTTTCCTCTGTTTCTACCATCTGACCTGCAAGTGATCATGGCCATCCGTAGTTGCAGCAAGACCAAGGACATAGAAGAAGGAGGCCTTCTCTGAAAACAGCTGTATGGGAACACCTCACACAATGTGTGGAGGAGATACTAAAAAACAACAACAACAACAACAACAAAAACTTTGGTGCTAATGTTGCCCTGAACTCAGGGCTCACCAATAGCCAAGCACCTGTCATCATTCACTGGTGTCTGAAAAACCTGAAACTAGGGCAGAGTGGAGAACAAGGTTGTTTAGCTGGATGAGGCAACTGTCATGTGAAGAAGATGAATCTCTGCCTAGTATGTAGCATTAGTGATGGTAGATTTCCTAAGTAGCAAGATCACATACTGGGTCTGCTCTGCATACTTCATCCTGCACCCTGCTCAAATGTCTTGCTGAACTTTTCTGTAGTCACTTGAAATTGCCTTAGTTAAGTAAGAACTAACTCCATGTTCCTTGTAAAGACAGTGTATGTTTTAACACTGTGTCTTTATGTAACTGAATTTGTAAGGAACGCAACCATGGTAGAATTGAAGGAATGTTTGACCTGCACAAGTCTCACTATCTTTTTTATATTTGAAAGTCATATTGCTCATGACAAAGGTCCCCTGCCTTTTGAACTATTAAAACAAAACGTGTGGACAGATTGTGTCTGAGGAAGTATAGCTGAATTCTATTTGCAAGATGAAATTCTGTTCACATGTCTGTCAGCATTTTTTCAAAAAGCACTTGGTTGTTTTTTTTTTTTTTGAAAACACCAAATGAGGAATATATATCAATATCACTATTATGTAAAATAGAATGAGGTTTCTCAGAAAATTAAGAAAATATAACTATCATATGATCCAGTTATTGTCTACTAGATATGTATTAAAAAGAAATAAAATTAGTATATAAAAAGGTAGTTTCACTTCAGTAGTTTTTGAAACCCTCTTCACAACTGCCAACCAATGAAAATGCCCTCAGTATTGATGGATAGTCAGATGGATGGATGGATGGATGGATGTTGAGTGAAATAAGACAGGCATGTAATGCCAGATTGCTACCACATGATCTCAATCAGATGTAGAATCTACAACACAGACTTCATAGAAGCTCAGAGAAGGATGGTGACTATTAGAGACTGGAAGGGGAGGGATGAGTAGGGTCAGGCAGTGGTCACTAAGTTATGATTAGATAAGGGAAAGATGTGTTGGTGCACTCCTGTACAATAGTGTGACTATAGATGACAGTACTATGCTGTATACTTTCAGAAAACAAAGAAATTCGAATGCTTTTTCAATACAGAAATGATAAATATTTTAAGAGATATCCATGTTTTACATAATTTGAATATTATAATATACATAAGCATATGTATATTATATATCACATATATATATATTTGAATGTAAGTTCTTAGGCGTGGTACCTCATAAATATATGCATTTTCTGTTTTATGTCAGTTTTTAAAAAGAGGTCCTATTAGAATCTTAGAATTTGGTTTAAAAGGAAAGAAAATACCACTAGGGCCAACTCGATAGATCAGACAGTAGAAGCAGCTGCTGCCACATCTGATACCTTGAGTTTGATCCCCAGAATCTACATACCTATGTGGCACATGTAGCCACACAGATTTATGTTCCTCCCCCCTCCTGCCTCTCCCCTCCTCTCTTCACACACACACATACACACACACACACACATACACACACACACACACACACACATACACACACACACACACCACCACCACCACCACCACACCACAAGATCGTGTGCTAGTTGTTCTTGACAACATACCTTTGAACTAAAAATATGTAAGTGTTACATAGACTCTCCTAATTATATTAAAATAGCATATTTGCCTTTTATCTTAGTTACTGATCTGCTGCTGTGAAGAGACACCATGACCAAAGCAACTCTTATTTAAAAAAAAAAAAAGCATTTATCTGGGGGGTTACAAATAGTTTCAGAGATTTAATCCATAATTATCATTGCAGGAAGCACAGCAGCAAGCAGGTGCTGGAGAAGTAGATGTGAGCTACATCCTGATCTGTAGGCCAAGAAGGAGGAGCAATACTCAGCCTCAAAATGACATCCTCAAGGATGCTTTTCTTCCACAAGGCCACACCTCCTAATCCTTCTAATCCTATCAAAGAGCTCCACTTCCTTCTGACTAAGCATTCAAGTACATGAGCAGAGGATGTCTATTTTATTCAAACCACCACACCTTCCGGTTGATCATTAAACTGACCAAAAGGCTTTTAAAGATGATTTCATTTGACTGCATTTTGCTTATTACTATATTAATTTTGTAAAGAATTTAATAAGTACTAAATACGAACTAAACAGATTGCTTAATCCTAGGTGGAGTTAGGGGTGCGATTTAAATGCCTGTGTTAAGTTGCCTTAACATAATTTGAACATTAGATACCTAGTCAGTTTCTTAAAAGATCAAAGGAGTGCTTGGTTCTCATTACTACAGTCAAAGCTCTGATGGCTCACTGAGTCCAGGCATGGCTGTCTGTGCTGAGAGTTTCGACAAGTAGGTTTATTTTAAAACTGATTTTTTTTTTTGCATTTCCCACCTGTGATGAATCATATTTACTGTCAGCTTGACTGGATCCACATTACCTTGAGGACAAGTCTCTGGCCATGTTAGTGAGAGATTTTCTGGGTTGTATTAATTGTGATGGGAAGGCCAAACTCTGCATGGGCAGCCTCATTCCTGGAACATGTGGGAAGCAGAAAATAAGCTAAGTGCAGGCATCTGTTATTCTCTGCTTCCTAATATTTGACATAGCACGACCAGTGTCCTCATCTTCCTCATGCTATGTCTTTCCTGCCAGGATAAATGTTATCCCCTCAACTTGTGAGCCAAGATAAACCCTCTCTTCTTTAAGTTGCTTTGGGTCACGTATTTTGTCAAGGTCTTGGAGAAAGTAAGTAATATAGACCAAATCTCTATTTTGTGCTCCTCCCTAGGAATCTTCAGCATAGATTAGTACTTCAAATGAAATCTTTTACTGATCTCTGTCCTATCTTTTCATAGTGCCTTGGCATCTCAGTTTTCATTTGACTACAGCCCCTAGACTTTGGTGCTGTCTCTAACTTTCATCTTGGCCTTAGGTTCTTTCTGGCCAAGAGTAGTTAACCAAAGAGCTTTTCCCAACAGAAATCTCTCCTTAGTGGGCTGAAAGCAGCAACTTCACAAGGCACTGGGAGGCATCACAATTTCTGTAAAGGACTCAAGGTTTCTAACTAAAGAACAGGAAACCTCAGTTAATATCCCTAAGAGGCTTGTTCTTTACTAATGGGAACCATGAGAGCACTGTATGGAGGAAAAAGGGAAAATGGAGGTGATGCACTAGGAGGAGTAGAGGGAGACAAAGCTTTATTATATGAGATAATAAATGAATAAATAAATAGGAAGGGGAAAATGCCCTTAAATTTCAATGCAGTCCTATCCTCTCTAATTAAAACAAAAGCTGAATGAACTCATATTGCAAAGGTGTTCCAAACATGGACTAAGGAGTTTATGGAAGCAATTTTTTTTAAAGTTCCCCATAATCTGAGCTGCTAAAGTCTGACCAAGAAAATGATTTGGGTCATTAAGATTTGCACAGTGAAAAATGTCAGCCTCCATTTTTTTCCTATTGAAAATACAAATATATTCTTTTCATGAAGTTTTTTTGGAAAGCTGCTGACATTGAACATAATGATTGCACTCAACACGTATTTAAAATTTGTCATTGAAATTTTGCTAACAAAGACTTGGAAATATTTAAGAGAATAAAGCTGCAGGGAACAGAAGAAATGGGCTGTCAGTTATGTGGGCTGTTTAGTCAGTATGAGGCCAATTTAAAAATAATAGAGAAATAGCAGAGAAAATAATAATAATGGTGATAATGATAATAATGAAGTAACTATCATTTATTGGACTTTGCTAGACTGGCAACTGTACTAAGGATCTCATCCTTCCTCATGTGCAACCATTTATTGAGCACTGCTCCATACACAAGGCACTGGAACACATGAGTGGGAAAACTGACATTTCTTGACTTTGTGATGTTTAGAGTTGATTCAAAACCAAGATGGGGGAGGGACTGTTATCTGGGGGGAAGAGATAAAGATACTGAAACTTACACTCATTGTGGATTTTTCAAGGCCATACAGCTTATTAATAATGGATCAGAGAGAGGTTAGAAGCAAAGGCAGCCTGGCTTAATCATGAATCTACCCAGCTATAGTTAATTTGTGGTTGATGTTTACCCACCAAGCTCTGCCTACTTACTGCACACAGCTCCCAGTTCTGTTCCATGGATTCCTTTTTCACTCCCATTAAATGAATATAAAACAGCATCTTCAAAACCAACCACAGACTCTACATGAGAAAAAGGTCATTTTCTACTCACTTGCTTTGACAGTGTTCTGGATTAATCTGCATGAGAAAGCATGGCATAAAGAATGAGAGAGTTGCTTTTATCTTAACTAAAGATCTCACAAACATGGGGTGGGGGTGGGGGGATGGAGGGGGGGAGGCCCAGGCAGAACAGAACAAAATCTTGAGGGAGAAGGAAACAAATGAAACGTGTGGAAGCTGCCAACTACATTTCCTTTAGAACAGGTATGTTACTCATTTGAGCTAAAGCCACGTAGCACAGGGGGTTAAAAAAAAAAGAATTCTATTTATTTCAAAATTGCCCAACAGTAAATTTTGTAAAGAGTTTCGAAGTGTAGATGAGTCATCTTGTCCTAAAATCTGGGGACATTTATATCTAAATCCTGACCCTCTACTTCAAACTACCTGCGATGTTCAACGGGATATGAAATGCTGTCCCTTACAAGATTTGTATAGATTTTTTTTCCAGGAGTGACAATAAAAAGAGAAATGATGTCTCAAGACTTTGCCTAGCCCAAGGAAAGAGAGCATTTCTTCAGGTCCTTCTTCTTCCAAAAGCAATGAATATAATTATTTAATTTCTAATTTGAGACCTACTTGTGATGGCTAAAACTCTATCAGAATTAGATAACAAGTAAGTTACTTCTAATTTTTGAAGATCCCTTACTGAAGAGCCATGGTCACCATGGTCACCTCTTCATTGCTTCGCTGGACGTATATTACCAATAAACTGAAGACCACTTTACAAAAACTTCAGTAAGGCTCCAGGGCAGATGTTGAACCCGACTCTCTCCCGGGTGGCACTCTTCTGTTGAGGTTTTTCTCAACTTGACAGAAGCTAGAGTTATCTGGGAAAAGGAGCTTAATTTAAAAAAAAAAGGTCTTGGCAGTCCTAACGAGACCTGGTAGGCTGGGATGAGAAGGATAGGGGAGGAGGGCTCCCCATTTCAGATGACTACGGAAAGGGGTTAGGGGGAAGAGGGAGCGAGGGTGGGAATGGGAGGAGATGAGGAGGTTAAAATTGGCATGTAATATGAACAAATCATAAAATTTTTTAAAGGTCTCCATAAATTGGCCTATACACAAGTCTTGATTGATGATTAATGTAGGATGGCCCACCACACTGGGGTGGTGCAACCCCTAGGCAAGTTATCCTGGGCTGAATAAGAAATCAGCCTAAGCAACCCGTGAAAAATAAATCAGTAAGCAGTGGCCCTCTGTGGCTTTTGCTTTAGTTCCTGCCTCCTGGTTCCTGCCTTGATCTTCTGCTGTAACTTCCCTCAATGTTGGAGCATAACCTAAAAATTTGTATAAACGAACAAGCAAGCAAGCAAGCAAACCCTTTCCTCCTCAGGTTGTTCCTGGTCATGGTTTTTTATCAAATCAGTTGATACCCTACCTCAGATAGGTACTCAGTTTTTGTGGTTTGGGACTGACCACATAAAATCTGTGGGGCCAAGTCCTGGGAAGACGTAGATATCTGTTCATAAAAGAGATGCTTAGCCAGACTTTACTCTGAATAATTCACCAGGTAAAGTATGGGATGATAAACTGAGTCACTTCTCAACTTTTTCTAGAGTTGTAGTACCAAAAAAAAAAAAAATCTGGTATAAACAACACTCCAGCTCAGGTGATGAATGGCCAATGTTACGTACAGGTATGTTTTATCCTAAAATTAGAAATAAAGTGAAGCTGGCCTCCCACTGCTAAGATTAAGTAGATAATTACTGAGAAAAATTGAAGATTTCTTCTAGCTCATTTCCATCTTCCTGTTTTGGCCTGAGGAGACTGACAGATCACAGAGGAACTCTGTGTAGTAGATTAATGTCAGATGTGGGAAGGACTCGAATTATCCTGTCTCCCAGTTGTATAATCTTGAGGACATCACTTCTGAAACAAGGCCTTCCATCTGAGACCCAGCTCATGAAGTTGCCGTAATAGGAAAGAAAATACATCTCAAAGCTGTTGTAAAATGATGTCTCTTCACTTCTCCTCTCTCTCTCTCTCTCTCTCTCTCTCCACATTAGACTGCAATGAAATATTGTGTATAATCTAACCAATCATTGGTTATTTGTTAAAATTCAATGAATTCATGATTCATATTTCCCCCAGTGGGGTGTGACGAAGCATCAGCTTTGAGATTAGAAAGAGCTAGAATCTTGCCTGTTTCTTTCTTTTTCCTTTTGCTACATACATTATTTCAAGCCAAATTAAGTATTCCCTTGAGTCTTGTTTTTCTTCTTTAGAATATGCATGTAATTGTGACTCTTACTCCATAGACAGGTTAGTACTCGTTAAGGAACCATGAGCATGACATCAGAACAAGTAGAAAGCAGTAACTTTCTGGTGAAATACAGCATTGTTCTGACAAGTATGGCGGAGAACTAGATATGAAGTGTACACAGGCATGGGCAGAATGAAAACCATAGTGTCAGCAAGTGAGGATGTAAGCATGTGGATGAGTAAGGCTCAGATAATGCAACTCTGCGGTGTTCAGAAACTACCTTATAGCATGGTACCCACACACCTGCCTATATGCAGAACATTACCCAAGTGCCCCTTAGATCCGAAGCCTCTGTTGTACACCATGAACTCAGCTGAAAACACAGCAAATGCAGCTTGGCTTTCACTCATAGAGCGGAGGATCCAGTTGACTAGGAAAATGTGAGTGAACAATGGTGAAGAGAAAGAGTTCGGCAGGGAGACTTGCATAAGACAGGAAGACCTATGGGCTTCTGAGCATGCTGGGCCAGTTGAGTGGACAGTAATCTTGCCTCAGCTTTCCTACTGTGTCCTATAAGAAACCATAGTCAATAAACCAGAGTTGGTAACATGGAACTGTCAAATAATTGAACTCACACAGCTTGGGTATATTAACCTTTTATTAATTATAAGACTTTATATATGGGAGACAGGGCTGGGATTTCTATGTGACAAAGACCAATCCATTCATCTTATGATCAAATACCACTTAAACCAAATCTTACTTAAAATTCCCCATTCCATCTGTGCTTCATAGCACATTCCTACCTATCTTCCTTTCTTATTTCTTTTCCTTTTTTCATTGTTTCTTCTTCCTCATTCTCTTCTTCTTCCCTCTTTTTTTTCTTCTTTTCCTCCTTTTCTTTTGTAAATACAATTGTGTACCCCAAGCTGGCCTCGAATTCAGCATCTTTGTACGTTAGCCTTCTACTTCTTATAAAGATATTAGTCACACCATAGTCCCACCCTGTGACCGTTCTTGATGCTGACTGTTCCTTTAAGGGTTTTGTTTCTAAATTCAGTTGCATTAAGGATGATGTATGGCTGTGGGTTCAATCCAGCAAAAGACTCCTTGAGAGAGACCATTGAAAGCAGTTCACAGTTAGAAACAACCCCCAGATGAAATTCTTATGTCTTCCTAATATTGGCTCTCACCATAATTTTGACTCTGTTGGCATCGACATTAGGCAGAGCTTCCACTGATGCTCTGATGGTGTTATCCCAGAGAATGTACAATGTACCTGATTCACATTCGGATATATCTCAGCTTTGACCTGAATGCCAGTGACATGTGACTTCCCTCATTTTCCTGGGTAGAATTTGACAATAATCAAAGTTGGATGATATACTTGCCCTCCATCCTGAGACTAGTAAATGGAGAGTTTGGTGCTTTTTGTAGTATAGAGCTCAGTAGGCATCTTACCTACTGAGAACCACTAGCAGCTCTATTATAATATAATATGTATATATGTATATATAATATATATTTAGAGTTTGCAAAAATAGTGTAAAGAGCTTCTCTGTACCTTCCAGCCATGCTCACTCACGAGCTTTGACATTTGCCTCCGTATCCATTCCCTGTCTCTATTTCTCTCTGTATCTCCATATGGATAAATATGTATATATAGGCATATATGCATAATTTGCTTATATGTATATATTAATGTGTCTTTGTTGCAATTCTACTTTCTACTGCATTTGAAAAGTAAGATGTTGAAAATTGTCTTGCTTGAGAATATCTCAATTTTCCAAGTGAGTGTTTAGCAGTAGTTAAGTTTCTGGAGCCACTTTGGAATCATTTAACAGTTAGTTTTCCTAATCACAGCACTGAATAATAGAAACTCTAAAGTTATAAGAAACACGAAAGGGAATATGTGTGTCCTTTCTGTTGCCTGCTTACCATTTTGAAGTAGGAGTTTTTACTTTCTTGTGTTCCTCTTATGTCCTAGGAACATCAAGAGATCAAAAAAGCACCCAGAGCATCATAAGAGTCCTCTCAGACCACCTGCCTCTTGGCTGTTCATATTCTGTGGAACCTGTCTGTCTCTTGGCCTCAAGTCCATACTCTAACTGACGTTTCCCAGTTGTTAGGAAAAATAAGCTGACCAGCCTAGTTTTGTTTCCCTCATTGTAAGAAGGGCACTGTCTTTTCAGAAGCTGTCCTTTTCCAAAAGGACTTCCTTGACACAAATTAATTTTTCATGTGAAGATAGGGGCAATATATATGAATGAACTGAGAACTCAAAACAATTGACTGTGGAAAGATGTTGAAAACCAGCACCTAAAACTATGGACCCCCTCTGCCTCTATAATCAACTCTTGGAAACTGTTGCCATTTTTCACATTTTCCCTTCTTCCTTCCAGATGTAAATCAAAGGTATTGTCAAAATATTCAAGATTAACTAGTGTTTTCCCATTTATGAAGATCAATAACTTGCAAATAATTGTTTTGCATTGATTTAGTGATGGGGTAATAGACTGATAAGAGAATGGAAAAAACAGGAAGGATCCTCTCAAAGTACTGCTCTTATGAAACAGTTGTACTCAGGCTCCATTAGCATCCACCAGTCAGCCTAAATAAAGGGATTGCCTTCTTAGAAGAAGACTTACGGAAGAGTCAATGATTGCTAATTACTGTGACTCACCCATATGTCTTGGATACACACCCCCATCCTAAATTCCATCCTGAAACTACACACCATGCTCTCACAGGCTAGATGTAAACGTTTCCTTGCCGGCACCAACCTTCTGCAGCAGAGGTTTCCAAAGCCTGTCCACACATATGGGTGCAGCATGTTCAACCAAGCCACTGATCTGTGAGAAACTTGTGTCAGATTGCTGCTATAGAGAACATGGACTTCGTGGCTGGGATCTGGTGTCACTATGCTTACCTAATACCCAGAAGGCCCTAGCTTCAAGCTCCAGCAGCACTATCAAAAATCATGAGATTTTTTTTTTTGTCACATGAGGGGAAGCATTTCTCTCTTCTTTTAAAATGAAGAGGGCATAAGTCCCTGTAGAGCAACACCCTGCTGGAGCTGGCTTGTGGCATCCCCAGAGACCCTGTATGTGGACATTCACATACTCACCTTGCCAAATCTAGTCAGCTCTTCTCCATGCCCTGGCAGCTCCAGGTTAAATAACGCTGTCATCCTGAATTTTAAACCTTCCCTTGGGAGTTCTCTGTGGATTTACTTCTCCAGTATTATTTTTATTTTCCCCACGATGTTCTTCAAGCTACGTACATACCCAGACTAGCTGGGCCTCTCTTGTGTTCTGTTTAAGTCCATAAAAATCCTCAAAACTGCATACATTTTACTAAGAGTTTTCCTGTGACAACAGCTGTTAAGGTAAAGGGGCAGAGGTTGAGTGGAGGGACAGAGGCAGGGCAGCATTGCCTGCACAGACCCATTGTGGTTATGCCAATGGTGGACTATAAACTATACTTTGGTCATTATTATGCTTTAAATGTGAACACTAGAGATTATATACTGGAAACTCAATCATCTCTATTATGTGCTGACACTATTTGAGAGTGGGGTCTCTGGGAGGTAGTTAGGATTAAAAGAAGCCACAAAGTGGGAGCCACATAATGGCATTGGTAGCTTTATAGCAAGATAGCAGAGCAGTGCTGTCTCTCTGTGTCGCATTCTATAACACGCTGTCTCATGCTATGATTCAGTAATGAAACCCTTACTCCCTGTCAAGCAGATGCTAGGACCACATTCTTGGACATGGACTTAAGAGTTCCCAGACCCAGGAGCCACATATACCTTTCTTCCTTATAAATTTTCTGGTATGTGGCAGTCACTTATAGTACCAAAAGTCGGGCTTCAGCCTGTCAGTTAAATAAAAAGAAAACATACTGCTACCTTCTCCCCTTTTCTATAATGTCTAAGTGGCAGCTTATATACATGCCACACCACAACCTAGAGTGATTTAAATCATTGATAGAGCCAGAGGATTGGGAATAACTCCAAATTCTGATGTCTCGTCAAACACAAACTCTCTTAATGATCAATTTCAGTCATCAAATCAAATTCCTTTTTAACTAAGCAGAAATCTGTTTGGTAGCCCTCATTTCATGCCGTGCAGCCCCACGGGAAGCATGCCTTCCCCAGGCCACTGCATTTCACCGTTTTTAACTGACAACTTTCAGAGGAGCACCTCCTGCCATTTATTAATGGGAAACAGCCTTGACGTTTGCAGATTGAATTTTGTAAATTGGTTTTATTGAAATGGAGAAGTGGCATCAAGAAATACAGAGGGGAAAATTAAGAGTGTTCCTAAAGGCTAGGAGCCAGCTCGTTATCTTGCTATGATTGGGTAACTGAATTTTGGGCTTGGACATAACACACATAGCTTATGGTTTCTCTCTCTCTCTCTCTCTCTCTCTCTCTCTCTCTCTCTCTCTCTCTCTCTCCCCGTCCATCCTTCCCTCTTTCCCTCCTTCCCTCCTCCCCCCACTCCCTCCCTCCTCCCTCTTGCTTTTTGAGACAGGGTGTCTCTGTGTATCATTGGCTGTCCTGGAATTCACCCTGTAGACCAGGCTGGCCTCGAACTCACAGCGATCCGCCTGCCTCTGCCTCCTGAGTGCTGGGATTAAAGGTGTGCTCCTCCACCACCCAATGCCTGTGTTTCTCTTCATCCTTCCTGCTCACTAACCACTCCAATATTTATGCAGAAAGCTGAGTATTTTTCTGGTATTTTGAGAGGTGGTGACTTTTATAGCAGCCCCTCAGTAAGGCACAAAAGGTGTCACTGAAGAAGAAGTAATTATCACCCAGCTTACAACAGGACCTTATTCCCCCAAAGAGATGATGCTGACAAACTCTATATAAGGTTGAACCTGTCAGATACCCTCTGTTCAACTTGCATTGTTCATTGTGCCATGGTGATGAAGAAACTACATTTCTTTATTGTTCTTCTATAGCTTTTTAAAAAAATTTTTTTTTCTTTACAAAGAAAGGTCAATTGTGGGAGAGTGATGTTTTATATCCTGAAGCTTAAATTGCTGTACCATATCTGATTTGTAGCTGGTGTTTCTTTTTTCTTTTTTTCTTTTTTTCTTCAAAGAAGAAAGGGCAATTTATAGAACAAAATTTGACACCAAACATCGCATCCTTCTGGCGTACTTTGACAAAAATGCTTCATCCCATCTCGATGCATACCTCTGCTTTATTCAACTACCATCTTCTCAAAGCAGTGATATTATAAGACAGGCACATAGAACAAGCTCACGTTGAGCACACTACTGTGCCGTGAAGAGTGTCTAAAAGGTACTTTAACAGCCTTAGCTAGGCCACACTCTCAATACAATAAAGTAATAATTAATGTTACCTTTAAAATATATATACTGGGGAAACTGAGGCTCAGAGATACCATCAGATGTACCCAGTGTCACATAGGTACGGAGTCCAGGAGTTGGGAATCATCAAGAACTCTGATACTAGATACTAGGTACTGTCGTTGAGGCTGTTGAAACTTGCATCCTGTACACCCTGGGATGAGCATGTTAGGATACCATTTCAATCCTACAGCTTAGAAACCTTTCAGCTTAATCTTCCAAGGAGCGCTGATGAACACTAAAATTCTCTACACGAATGCACCTTGTCACTCTACATTCAGCCTTCACAGCTCTCCTTGTCTGCAATGCTATATACCCATCACTACCCGTCACTTAAAGCCTGTTTTTTTTCTTCCTCTAATCTTTCTCAAATCCATTCTTATTCCCCCAGTGACTACCAAGACCGTGGCCCCTCTTGCTAGCCCTATCCCTCACCCCCTTTAAGCCAGTGGTTCTCAACCAGTGGCTCACGAACCCTGTGGGGGTCAAATGACCCTTTCATAGGAGTCACCTAAGACCACCAGAAAACACAGATGTTTACATTACAGTTCATAATAGAACTGCAAAATTACAGTTATGAAGTATGTTGCAACAAAAAATGTATGGTTGTGGGGTCAGCATAGCATGAGTAACTGTATTAAAGGGTCTCAGCATTAGGAAGGTTTTTAAGTCCACTCTACTTCTTGGTATTGAATATGTTGTAAGAGCTAAGAGACTAGATTTAGAATTGTTACCACAAAGTAACATGTGCGCTAGGGGATGTATTTGCTAAACATTCTAACTTGATGATCATACATACATCAAAATGTCAATAAATGGCTACAAGGATGGTGTATTTATTAAAAACAAAGTAAGTAAAGCTTAAAGAGTAGACCTTTAATTCCTTGCTGATAGAACAAGCCTGTGACTTCTAAGACAGTGGTCAGAGCCAGTGTTGCCCTGACTTCTGTCTGCTGGAATGTAGCCATCACCTTGTTCGTCCTTCTCAAGCCATGTAATTAGGTTATTTATGAAGTAATCTATTAAGAAAACGGGGCTAACATAAATTAGACCTCTCATCTGTTCCTAATAAAAACATCGCTATTTTTATAAAAAATATTGTATTATTTTGGTACTAAGGGAAAGAGGAGTCATGCTTTCAGCATCCTAGAGAGTCTGCCAGCATGAGGAATGGATAATTCTGCTCTTTGAAGACACATGGGAAGAACCACATTGCCCACAGATGCCCAAAGGGCACTTCTTCCCTCTTGTCACTTGGAGGACTATACATTTCTTTTTCCTCACTAGTGTAATCTAACTTTGTACAGCACTGGTAAGGTCTGGCATGCCTTACCACATAGATAAGACCAGATCTCTGTTGGGCAATTGTTCACTGCTGATTAGATAAGAAAAAGAAGATGGAGAAATAGCTAGCTACATTCTGTGGGCATAATGGCAAAGCTCTGAATGGCTTCCATCCTGCAGGAGAGCAGCACTTTGCCAGGCTCAGTGAAGTATTAATCCCATAATGAGGACCCCAGCTGTCAACCACAGAAAATAATGGAGCAGGGAACAGAACATTTTCAGCAGTTCTGTTAAGAGTTTCCAGAATGTGTTTGCCAATGCATGCTCAGCATCCTTGAATCCTGGAAAGGACCATGCTTTCAAAGCTTCCTCATTGCTAAAGGCCTCTGGGTAATAGTCTTACTGGTGCTCAGCATTGAATGCTGGTGTGGTGCTGTAATCAACAGGTTAAATCCTGGAGTGGGGCACATGATGCTTTACCTGCCATGTGAAAGGTAGCATACTTGGCTTCCTACCCTGCAAAATGAGGGCAAATGTAGTGTTGTTGCATACCGTTCAAAGACACATATATATAAAGGTGATGGCAATAACTTTCTTTGCAATGACAACTTTCACATATTAGTGTGGGGCTGCTCTGAAAGTCATGAATCCTTAAAATACCTGGAAAATACTCAATTCCCTACATACAGATTGTAGTAGTCAGTGAGCATGAGGGATGAAGAGAACCACAGCCATGTGTGTTGTGTCCAGGCCCAAAGCTCAGTTACCCATGTAGAGCGTGATGATGAGCTGGCTCCTAGCCTTTAGAGACATCCTTGATGTTCTTTTCCCTCTGCATGGCTTGATGCCACGTCTCACTCTGAATAAGAAATGCAGAAAGTTTGGGGTGGTAAAGCCAGTTATGTTAGTGTCAGGGTTGAGAAATATGGATGCTAAGTCTGTCTCTTGATTTTCCACAGTCAAACACAGTGTTATAGTAATGTGTGTGGGCACATGTATGCTTATGCATATGGTACGCATTAATATTGTGCATATGTGTATACATAATGTTAATTGATTTATCATCTGATCACTTTCTCCTTTTGTACATTTTTATGTCCCTAATGGCTAAAGACATTGAATGTTTTTTTTTTCATGACTTTATTGGTTATTGTACTCCTTTCGAAGACCTTGTATTTAGTTAATTCACTTACTTAGTGACTGAATTTCTTCTTATCTTCAATTTTTAAAATTCTTTGCATGCTTTACAAATGATTTTCTTATCCAATGGATAGCCATGAAGTTTCCCACTTGCATTGCATTCCCACATTGCATTTCCATTCTGCATTACATAAAATATTGGGCTTCCTTCCTCATGATATTATAAGCATATGGTATCTTAATATTTTAATATTACACTCTGTTATTCCCTGTTATCCCCTCACTTGGTCCCTTCCCTCTTCCCAATTAGTCCCCCTTCTAATTTCATGTCTCTTTAAAATTCTCAATCATGTCTATGAAATATGTGATATTTTTTTCTGAGTGGCTTATTTTACTAAACATGATGGTGCCTGGTCCCATTTCTCTGCCTGAAGATTCAGTAATACTCCACACTCTAATCATGATTCGTTTTATTTCTCCATTAGCCCTTGGATAGGTAACTGGGCTGATTCTGTGACTTGACTGCCATGAACAGTGTTTCATGACTATGGGTGCACAGATATCTCTAAACTTAAGATTCCTTTAGTTATACACAGGAGTCCTATGGCAGCTCTATTTTTAGGGGTTGTGTGAATATCCATGCAGGCTCCCATAATAGGTAAAGTAAACTTATATTCTTACCAACAGTGTGGTAGGATTTTCTCTGTGTCACAGCCCTGTCTGTCCTAGACTCTCTTTGTAGACCAGGTAGCCTCAAACTCACCAAGATCAGCCTGTTTTCGCTCCTGAGTGCTGGGGTTAAAGCATGCACCACCATGCCTGGCTGGTTATTTGTGTTTTTGATGCTATCCATATTGATCCATTTTAGATGGAATCTCAACGTGGCTTTAATTTGTATTTTCCCTTAAGGGAAATACTGAACACATTTTTTCCCCATTTTAATTTGCCTTATTTTTTTTCTTTAGAAACGTTCTAGCTAGTTCATTTATTCATTTAGCAATAAGGCAATTTCTTCTTGTTTAATTTTTAAAATTCCCTCTATATTTTACATATTGAGCCTTTGTCTGAGTGTAGTGGTCAGTCTCCCCATTCTATCGGCTGTCTCGTCACTGGTTCCTTTCTCTGTGGAGCTTCTCTTAAATTTTTGACTCAAAAATATTTATACTTACACTATCTCTCTCCTTTTTCTTCCTTCAAACCCCTCCCATAGCCCCATCTACTCCCTCTCAAATACATAGCATTTAATCTATTTATCAATTCTTATTTCAATCTTTTTATTCTTTGAGAATATGTTTGATCACACTCCCCAGTCTTCTGAGCTCTGTCCTCACCCCCATCATTCCACTTTATGCCCTTCCCATTTTTTTGTTAGTTATCAAGTCAAGCTTGTGTTTGGTCATAGACTCTTAGAAGCAGAGCCTTGCCCTGGAATGTAGTCAACCTTACAGGAAACTGACTTTTTCTCTTCCAGCAGCTGTCAAATGTCAACAGCTCCTCATCTAGGAGTGGGACTTTGTCAACCTTCCATCTTCATTCTGGATTTTTTTTTCTGCCTTAAATTTGAGCAGATTTAATGTATGTTGTCACATCACAATGAGTTCATATGTTCAATTATCCTGTTTTTGTCTGGAAAACAACAATTCCCTGTAGGTAGCCGCCACCTCTGGCTCTTAGAATCTTCCCTGTTTTTCATGAAGATCCTTGAGGTCTGTGGGAGGAGGAGTGTATTGTAGTTGTCCTATTTAGGGCTGGGAACACAGTAATCTCTTGTCCTCAAATGCTCACCAGGTGTGTATAACTGCGAAAAATGCCATCTACTACAAAAAGAAATTTCTTGGATGATGGTTGAGAAGTATATTAATCTATGGATATAGCAATAAGTCAATAAAAGCCATTTTAATATTGTGTTCATTTAGCAGAGTAATAAGTTCTCCCATTGTGCCTACACTCTGTCTAGTGATAACTGGACAGGTAATACTGCCAGGTATCAATGTCATTTTGTGGAGTAGAAATTAAATCCAACCACAAAGTGGCTGGTCACCCCAACAATGTTCCTGCCACTATTACACCGATGGACATGTCTACCAGGTTGTTCATTATTGTATCTTATAGAGTTTACAGCTACATAAGATTGATAATTACTTTTCTCTTCTGGTGGTATATCTAACACCTTTCAGCACTATAAAATCCTGCCAGTAGAAATGAAGCTCCCATATCAATACCTGTTTGATTTCTCCATGTTTTATGATTCAAATATGTGATGTCTTCAGCAATAGGGTCTTACCTTCAAGTTCTAGAAGGTAACTAAGATCAATGGCAATAATCTATAAGTTCGAGTGTCTATGAAACCCCACTGGCCAACGGCTCAAAATGGGATAACACTTCATGATACTAGAGTTTATATCCGTTAGGTGTCTAGCTGAGATATTGTTCAACATTGTAGGTGAACTATATCTAAACTCTTGTTATATGTGTATATGTTAGAAAGCTTCTATAGCAGTCGGTTTCTATGTGACTTTTTCAAAAGGTCTTTAGTCTTAATTATCCCTCTCTACAATCTCTTCTCTTATAGCTCCTCTTATCCCTACTCCATTTAATCCTTCCTATTCCAATATTTCCCTTTCCTTTTTCTGTCACTGCATTATGTCTCCTACACCTTGTAGGATTCTTCCTCCCCCATGGCCACTTACTAGTTTCCTAGCATCTGTCAGTATTTCAAATAAAGCACATATATCCAAAGATTCAAAACTAAGATCCATATATAAGATGAAATTTGCAGGGGTATTTGGCATTTCTGGATCTTTCATCTAAGTATGATTGTTTCTAGCTCCATCCAATTACATATGAATGTTATTCTTCTTAAAGTTGATTAATATTCTGTTTCATAAAAAATATCACATATTTTTATTATTTATTCATGAGTTGATAGATATCTAGTTTGTTTCTATTTCCTGGCTATTGTGAATAGAGCATGAATATGGATCAGTAATTATCTCTGTAGTGGTATATAGAGTCCTTTGAATAAATTCACAAAAATACTATGAATGAATCTTATGATGGATTATTTATGGCTTTTTAAAGAACCTCTACACTGATTTTAATAGTGGCTATAGAAGTTTGTACTCCTACCAGCCATGAACAGTGTTTGCCAATCCGCATATCCATGTTAGCATTTGTCACTTTTTTTTTTTTTTTTTAGTGCTTTTGATTGGGACAGGATGATATCAAAGTAGCTCTTTATTTTTGTTTTGTTACATTTATTTATCTTATGAGTAAGAGTATTCTGCATGTATACTATGTATCACATTCATGTCTAATACCCGTAGAACTTCAAAGACTGCATCAAATCCTCTGGAAATGAAGTTATGGTTGGATATAATCCAACATATGGGTGCTGAGAACTGAGCCCGGTTTCTCTGCCCGAGTTTTAATTTGCATGACCTGATGGAGAGAGATACTGGACATTTTCTTACATACATTTTATCCACTTGTATCCTTTAAGAGCTCTCTGTTTAGTCTCATGTCTGATCTTTTCAATTCATTAGTTCTTGCTATTATTTTCTGAGTCCTATTCAGAGAGCTGTTGAGTGTTTTCACTACATTTTCCCCTGATAGCTTCTAAGTTTCAAATGTTATATAAAAGTATTTGATCAATTTTAAATGGACTTTTATAGTGGCAGGAAAAAAAGTGAGTGACAGAGATCTACTTTGAGTTGTCTACATATGAATATCCAGTGTCTCCGTCATCATCAGTTAAGGAAGCTTTCTATTCTTCAATATGTTTTGGCTATTTCTCTTTTTTATCTAATACACAGTTGCGACTCACGACCTTTGCACCACTTCCCAACATGGCCACAGTGGAGACCAGACTTCTAGTACACAATCCCTTCTAGTGCTTCTGCCATATATAAACCCTAATAGTTCTTTCAGTTGTATTTGTACTCTGTGGCTTATTTGATACTGCAAAGTTATTCAACCTAACTTTATCTAAATACTGCCAGTGATTAGCACTTAGCCGTTATATTCATTCTAAGTACAAAATAACAAAAATGAACTAGCGGACCTATGATGAGTGCCCAACAGATGTTTACTGCCAAAAATATCTTTAGCAGCCATATTGGTAAACAGGTTGTATTTACATATTTATGAATATATACTTACACATTTATCTCAACACACATCAACAATTTATTTTTATATATACATATATAATATATATATATATATAACAACAATTAATAAAAAAAAAGATGCCATAAATTTGAAAGAGAAAGCAAAATGAGGTTGGGTACTTGAGCCAGAAGAAAGTAGAAGGAAGGAAATTATATAACTTATTAAAATCTGCATTAAAAAAACATTTAGAAATACCTTTTGAAAAAATGTCTTTTGAAAAGAAATATAGTCTTATTTCTATAGCAGGAAAATTATTTATTCTTCCTAGTTCATATTTATAGTAATGATTTGTTTTCTGGTAGTTCCCTTGGTTTCCTAAGTTCTAATGAATTTGAGAAGCATATGGGAAAACACACACAAATAGTTTTACTTGTAGGACTGATACATGATTTTCATAGTAGGAAAACCTTCCTACTTAATGCCCAAAAATTCTGAGTCACTGATGTTGAAGCCGAAAGTATAGAAACCTACTCTGTCACAGTCAGTTTCAATGAAAACTACAATTTATGATAAGTCCCATAAAACCTGCTTAATTCAACATTTATGAGAGACGTTGAAGATAAATGAAAGGTATAGAAATGGGAACCCATCTAATCAGTCATTTTGTCAAGAATAAAAGACAAGAATGATAGGCATAGAGGCAAGACGGTATGTGCATATAAATAATCTACTAGAAATAAATGATTAAATTATTTTTTATAAATGTATCCAAGATAGTCTAAGGTCTATAACATAAAACTTAATTCACGGGCACTTTTCATGGATACTGAGGTGTATTTTTTCACTCAAGCAAAGTCCAGATTAGGGTTTGGGGAACCAAGATCCATGCCCTTATGCATGTCTCTGAGTTAAAATATCAAAAAGCTGACTGCACAGGACTAATGTAAATTGCTTCTTCCTCCTTTAATTAGCATGAGGATTTGCCACATTTGCTTAAACTCCTACAGGATGTTGCATAGCTGTGACTTGTTAAAATGAACTAATACTGAAGTTCAAAAGCAATCCTGGCAAAGAAGAAAGTAATTCGTAGAGGTAGTAGACAGGCCATAGGCACAGTATTTTAGAATGTTCAAGTTTTAACTCCATAGATGGACTAGGTGCAAAGTTGATTTAAAGTATACTGGAAAATAGTTATAGGTCCTGGGAAAATCTTATAGCACTTTATATAAGGTCCTTAAGCATTTGGAGATTGTTATGTTCCTAAAGATCTTAGATGTAACCCTTTCAACATATACAGAGATGGTTTTATGTTTCTTATTCCCGTGTATAAAATAAGAGATAATGCTGTCTGTCCACTTGACCACAGTTTTTTCATGCAAAAGTGATTGGCCATTTCAGAAGTATATTTAATCCCCTGATAAGCTTTAAAAACAAATAAGCAAAAAGCAAAAAAAAAAAAACCCATTGCCTCCATACTCCTAAAGCCAAGGTGCATACCAGCTGAAATGGTAGCCTTATGTAGTGTCAAGAGATGAGTGAATAAAGCCCCACAACACCTATGAGAAATTTGAAAACTCAAAGAAACTTCATTTCATTTTGCTTCCTAGAAACAAATAAATTTTATAGAATAACAAATATGTCAATCCCTAAAAAGATGCTAATTACCCCTAATAGACTTGGTATTTGGATATACTTAACACAGTAACAAAAACAGGGCTACTTGCATTGAAAGAAAGAAATTGCTGTAGTATGCATTAAATATCCTCTAATTCCTGGTATCAGCAACAACTTATAACAGAGATATTACTAGGACTATTCACTATGTATTTATGTCTAATGAAAATTCATGATATTACTAATTTTGCTGCTATTTTCAACATTTGATTGAATGGTGTTTTCTTCTTACTAGCTCACAGAATCATATAGTAATCACCATTTCAGAGCAATTCCATCATTCCAGTAAGAAACATCATGCTTATTAACAGTCACCCCTCGTCGTTCCCACCTCAACCCCACAGCTCTAGGCAAACATTAATCTATTTCCTATCACTGCTCATTGGCCTATTCAGAAAATTTAATATAAATGGAATTATTCGATATGTGGAGTAGCTCCTTATATTCGCAGGTTTTTAGTATCATTTGTGTTGTACATTTTTCTGTTTCATTACTGGAGAATATTCTGTTGTATAGGAGCACTTGTTGACCGGCTTTTATGAATCCACTATTAGTGGAAACGAGTTGTATCCACATTCCAGAAATTGTAAATAATGCTGTTGTGGGCATTTGTGTGTAAGTCTGTATGTATACCTATGTGTTCTCTCTTGCCTTGCATATAAATCTATGCATAGAACTTTTACGTTATGTGATAATGTTGTGCTCAACCTTGTGCAGTACTGATAAACTATTTTCCAAAGCGGTTGCACAATTTCCGTGCCCATGGAGTATGTGTGGGTTGTTCTAAGGTCTCTGCATCACTTATCGTTTTTATTTAAGCTATCTTAACATCCTTATATGGCGTAGTATCACATTATTTTTGATTTTCACCTTCTTGATACCTAGTGCAAGTTTAACCTTATCAAATTAAAGTATATTTTAAGGATTTGTTGTGAGCTAAAAAGCAGAATTATAGCATCCAAAAGTTTGCTTATATATATAAGCCACACCCTATTACTTTACCAGAATATAAAGAAGCTAAGTATTTGCTGGTTTATTGGGTAGCTGGTGTTTATTGTGTCCTAACCATGTGCTACAGAATGTGCTTTTTGTCTTCTAGATATGGTTATAATTATATCCCACAATAATTCTGTTTTAAATAATGGAATTGCTCTGAATGGATTTGAAGTTTGGGTTGTACACAAGTTAGGAGATTTCTCTAGACTGCACAGCTAAGTGTGGTTATTATATAGACAAAAAGTCAAGTCCAGTTGCCTCTAGATCACATGTAGTTTGATGATAAATTAACCAATTCTTAATTTCAAGTAACATTTAAAGGTAGGGGGAAATTTTTTCTGTTTGCTACTGCACTTGATTATTCACTACATAAAAACTAAAGATCTGTGCCAGGCGTGGTGGCGCATGCCTTTAATCCCAGCACTTGGGAGGCAGAGGCAGGCGGCTTGATGTGACTTTGAGGCCAGCCTGGCCTACAAAGGGAGTCCAGGACAGCCAGGACCACACAGAGAAACCCTGTCTCAAAAAAACAAAACAAAAAACAACAACAACAACAACAACAACAACAAAAAAAACCAGAAAAAAAAAATCCAACCCCCTCCCCCCCCAAAAAAAACAACCCAAACAAACAGACAAAAAAAACCTAAACACCTAAAACTGTGAGTCTGTTGACTTGGGAAGGACCATGTTCCCAGCCTTGGACCTGGGATACACAAAAATGAACACATTCCTTTGCTCATATCCCCATCTACACAAAGGGCTCTGATTGAATCCAAATTTCCAAATATAAAGTATTCTTGTATTGCTCAATAATCTACTTATGCTAACTTTTTGGATTAAAAACCTATTTTTGGAGGCATGTTTGCTGTAATTTAAATTTAAGTTATTTCTGGGAAGTAACCAATGAACTATGAAATTTCATTTCATATCAGTCTTCTCATTAAATAGAGTGTTCCATATGCATTTCATGGCTCATCTTCTTACATCTTACAGTCTGCACCCTATATTCAGCTACCCTACTGATGCAGAATGGTGGATGGTTTAATTCCAAGTACCAATGTGAATACTATTTTTGAAGTTTTTGACTCATTATTATCAGCTAGCAGGGTAAATACCAATAGTGCTTTTGGTACTTCAGAAAACATAAGTGCATAAAAGACACCATTTCCTGAACATACTGAATGTTCTTCATTGACCAATAAGTCAAGGAGATGCTGCCAAAGTTGCTTGACAGTGGGTGCTAAAGGAGATAGTTCATTTCTTCTCTTTGCTGGCTGTCTTTGCTCTTTTGTAGTTCTGTTCTGGTGCTTGTTGTATTGGGAGTCTCTGCTTCTACAGAGAAGAAACTTTTGTTATATTTTTTCTAGTGGTTTTTGCTATGTGTGTCATTTATTCCTAGATTCCCTCATCTATTTCTTCATGAATGCTAGTTCAATACCTCTGCTTAGCGAATTCTTAACTTAGCCACTGTAAGAAAATGATATACTTTAAAAAGATATTAGGAGTCTAAGTTCTAAAATTACTTGAATAAACCCTTTGAAAAAGTAAAGAATATTTTGTAATTAAAAACTTCTAGAAGCCAACCAGATAGTTCAGAAGGTTAAAAACACATAAAGATTGAAGGAGGAACTGGACTCTGTAAGTTCTCCTATACCTATAAAATTGTGCCATGGCATGTGTGCTCTCCACTCATGTCACACACACACACACACACACACACACACACACACACACACACAAACACACACACACATACACACACACACTATAATAATAAATAAAATAAAACATTTAAAAGTAGAAGCAACTTTATTGAAATGTAGTTTCTGCATAGCAATGTGCCCCCACTGGAGTCAAGAAGGGACACACGAGCTTCCTTATTATGACACATTTTACTGCACTCCCCCTGTCCCACTCCCTGCAGCAAGCTAACATGCACCTACTTACCCAGCAAGCTAAGATGAGCATTCAGCTCAGAGGAGCACAATGGTGGGGTAGGTGGGGGAGGGGGGCAGAGCAAGCTCTGTGTAAGAAGAGATTTTGATGATAGCACCCAGGCCTCTTCCTGTTCCCTCAGAAACACTGAACCCTGTACACATTCCTCAGCTAGCACACTGAAGACATAGGTAAATGACCTCTTTGTTGATGCCCAATGGATAGCAATTGGACCACAAGGCACATCCTAATATTCCCCCCACTTTTGTCAGAGAAAGTGTGTCTTATATTCTGAAAAATATGATGTGTCCCGAATACAAGGACATATCAATCCACACACATAAATAGTGGGAGACTTCAACACCCCCTTTCACAAAAACAGAGATCAACAAAACACAAGCTGAACTGAAAAATAATGACACTAACAGGTGTCATGAATTAAATGGACCTAACAGATATCTACAGAACTTTTCACCCAAACACAAAAGATTATACCTTCTCCTCAGTACCTCAAAGAACCTTCTACAAAACTAACCATATAGTAGGTAACAAGGCAATCCCCAACAGATACAAGAAGATTGAAATAATGCCTTGTTTTCTGTCAGACCACCATGGACTAAAGCTGGACTTCAACAACAGCAGATATAACAAAAAGCCTACACATATATGGAAACTGAACAACTCTTTACTTAATGACACTGGGTCAGGGAAGAAATAAAGAAAGAAGTTAGAGACTTCCTAAAATTCAATGAAAATGAAGGTACAGCATACCCAAATTTACGTGACACATTGAAAACACTGCTAAGAGGAAAGGTCATAGCACTAAGTGCCTTCATAAAGAGATTGGAAACTTAATGACATATTTGGAAGAAACATCCAGGAGGAGTATACAGATGGAAATAGTCAAACTCAGGGCTGAAAAAAAAAATAGAAACAAATAGAACAGTTCAAAGAATCAACGAAACCAAGAGCTGGTTCTTTGAGGAAATCGACACAATAGACAAACTACCTAAAAGCCAGAGAGACACTATCCAAATCAACAAAATCAGAAATGAAAATGGAGACATAACAATAGACACTGAAGAAATCCAAAGAATCATTAGGTCTTACTTCAAAAGTCTATACACAACAAAGTTTGAAAAAACTAAAGAAGTGGAAACTTTTCTTGATAGATTCCACTTGTCAAAGTTGAATCAGGATCAGGTACACAAATTATATAGTTCTATTTCTCCTGAGGAAATAGAAGCAGTTGCTAAAAGTCTCCCAAACAAACAAACAACAACAATGACCAAAAAAACAGGGCCAGATAGTTTCATCTCAGAATTCTACCAGACCTTCAAAGAAGAGCTGGTACCAATTCTCTTCAAACTACTCAACAAAATAGAAATGGAAGGAACATTACCAAATTCATTTTATGAGGCCATAGTCACCTTGATACCTCAACCTTCCAAAGGCCCAAGAAAAACTTTGAATTTCAGATGAATTTCTCTTATGAACATTAATGCAAAAGTAATTAATAAAATACTCACAAACTGAATCCAAGAGCACATCAAAAATACTCACCATGAACAAGTAGGCTTCATCTCAGGCATGCAGGGGTGTGTCAATATATGGAAATCAATCAATGTAATCAATCATATACACAAACTGAAAGAAAAAACCCACATGATCATCACCTTAGATGCCAAAAAAGCATTTGACAAAATCCATCACCCGTTCATGCTTAAAGTCTTGGAGAAATCAGGGATACAACTAATATATCTAAACATAATAAAGGCTATATTCAGCAAGGTGATAGCCAATATCAAACTAAATGAAGAGAAACTCAAAGAAATTCCACTAAAATCAGAGACTAGACATGGTTGCCCGCTCTCTGCATATCCCTTCAATATAGTACTTTAAGTTCTAGCTAGAGCTAAAAGAAAACAAAAGGAGATCAAGGGGATCCATATCAGAAAGAAAGAAGTCAAAGCATTGCTATTTTTCAGATAATATGATAGTATACATAAATGACCTGCAAAATTCCACCAAAGATTTCCTATAGCTGATAAATACTTTCAGCAAAGTGGCTGGATACAATATTAGTTCAAAATGTCAGTAGCCCTCCTATATACAAATAACAACCAGGCTGAGAAACAAATTAGAGAAACTCTACCATTCATAATAGCTACAAATAATATCTTGGTGTAACTCTAAATAAGCAAGTGACAGACTTGTATGAAAAAAACTTCAAGTCTCTAAAGAAAGAAATTGAAGAAGATATCAGAAGATGGAAAGATCTTCCATGCTCATGGATCAGGAGGATCAACATAGTAAAAACGGCCATCTTACCAAAAGCAATATACAGATTCAACGCAATACCTATCAAAATACTTACACAATTCTTTATAGACCTAGAAAGATCAATTCTCAACTTCATATGGAAAAAAAAAACAGAATAGCTAAACAATCCTGTACAATAAAAGATCTTCTGGAGGAATCTCCATCCCTGATCTCAACCTGTACTATAGAGCAACAGTTATTAAAATGACAAGGTTCTGGCATAGAAATAAGCTGGGGTATCAATGAAATTGAATTCAAGACCCAGAAATAAATCCATACACCTATGGACACTTGATTTTTGACAAAGAAGCCACTGTATGGTTATACAGTGGGAAAAAAAGATACCATCTTTAACAAATGGTACTGGTCTAAGTAGTTGTCTACATGTAAAAAAATCAAATAGATCAATATTTATCACCCTGTACAAAACTAAAGTTCAAGTGGATTAAAGACCTCAACATAAAATCAGACATACTAAATCTGTTAAAAGAGAAAAGTGGGGAAAAGCCTAGAGCTCAGTGGCCCAGGAGACAACTTCCTGAAAGAACCCCAATAACTCGGCTCAAAGACCAACAGTTAGTAAATGAGACCTCATAAAACTGAAAAGCTTCTGTAAGTCAAAAGACACTGTCAACAGAACAAAATGATAGCCTACAGACTGGAAAAATATTTTCACCAACCCTACATCCAACAAAGGGCTAACATCCAAAATATATAAAGAACTCAAGAAATTAAATAGCACCAAACCAAATAACCCAATTAAAAAATGGGGTACAGAGTTAAACAGAGAATTCTCAACCTAAGAATTGCATATGGCTGAGAAACACTTAAGGACATACTCAGTGTCCTTTGTCATCAGGGAAATGCAAATCAAAACAACTCTGAGATTCTATCTTACAGCAACCAGAATGGCTAAGATAAAAAACTTGAGTGACAGCACATGCTGGCGAGGATATGGAGAAAGGGAACACTCCTCCCTTGCTGGTGGTAATGCAAGCTTCTACAACCACTTTGGAAATCAACCTGGCACTTTCTGAGATAATTGGGAATAGTGCTACCTCAAGACGCAGCTATATTACTCCAGGGTCATACCTGAAAGATGCTCCATCATACAACAAGAACATTTGCTCAACTGTGTTCATAGCAGCCTTATTCATAATAGCCAGAATTTGGAAACAAGCTAGATAGATGTTCCTCAACCGAAGAACGGATAAAGAAACTGTGGTACATTCACACAACGGAATGTTACTCAGCTATTAAAAACAAGGAAAATTTGAAACGTGCAGACAAATGGATGGGACTGGAAATGATCATCCTGAGTGTGGTATCCCTGACCCAGAAAGACACACATTGTATACACTCCCATATAAGTAGATATTAGCCCAACATAGATGTCCTCTGAGAGACTCTACCCAACTGGGGATCATGACAGAAGCTGGAATTCACTGCTGGACTCTGGGTAGAGCGCTGAGAGTGGTATGGAAGAATAGAGCAATGGAAGGACACAAAGGCTTCAGGAGCTTCACAAGGAGACCATCAAGGCTGGTGGATCAGGACCCAGGGGGACCTGCACAAACTGTTGCACCAATCTAAGACGATGCATGCAGTAAACCTAGACCCTCTGTTCATATCCAGCCAATGGACAGCTCATTCTCCAAGGTTGTGGGGAATTCTGGGACTGCCTCTGACATGAACTCTGGTGTCCCCATTTTGGCTACTTCCCCTTCATGGAGATGCCCTGTAGCACACAGAGGAAAGGGAAGCAGGCTAACCAGATAAGACCTGATATAATGTGCCCATAAGGTGGTAAAGGAAGTCCCCTTCTGTCAGAGGTCTAGGGTAGGAGAAATAAGGTGGAAGAGGAAGGGAGGGCAGCACAGGAATATGCAAGCAAGGGGATAACATTTAGGATGTAATCTGAATAAATTATAATAAATGATTTTTTTTAAAAAAGAAAGAAAGCAAAGGTGTCAAGTGGGCCTTCATAGGATAGCTTCAGACGACAGGAGCCCCATTCTCATGAGTGGGCTAATGTTGACTGTAAAGTTGATTACATCAGCCAACCTCACTTTGACTCTTGCTCTCACACTTGAGATCTTCTACCTTCTTCTATGGCTGATGCAAAAAGAGTCTTACCAGAGATGGCCCCCAGTCTCTCCAGAATCTGAGCACATAAGTTCCGTTCATCATAAATTGCGTGGTCCACGGTCCTTTAGAGCATCATACACAGACCAAGGCAGCACCCATTTCTTGAATAATCTTGCCTTCTTACAGTGTCCAGTACAATGAAAAGCTTCACTTTCCTAAACTCCGAAGTCATAATCTCTCCCAAAAAACCATCTGACATGACCCAAATCCAATACAAGCTCATTCTGAGAACCTCTTTCTGATTGATATATTGCCAAGTTCCCATGTTCAATATTCATTCTCCTTCATGTGGTTTTTTCGATTGCCAGTGTGTTCCTGGTGTTCTTTGATCATCAGTGGGGGAGAGTTATGGGTTCTGCCAAAGATTCTTTTAAGAGACAGTAGATACCTGACAATACAGAGTTAAAAGGCATCTGTCAGCACAGTACTTTTATTGCTGACACTGAGAATGTAGAAACAAACCCCAGTCCAGATACTAGCTATAAATTTCTATTTGATCATGGCCAAATTAATTGGATGTTGTTAACTGTTACTCATTAATGTACTTGAACTGCTAGACAATATTTGCTTCAAACACATTTAGTCTTTGAACCATTTGGAAGCGTGAACAAGAAGGAGGTCACAGTGCACACCTGTAATAACAGCTCTCAGGACAATCAGGCACTCAAGGTCATTCTTGGCTATATAGTAAATTTGAGGCACACTTGTGCTACACAGGACTCTTGTCTCAAAAACAAGATGAATTAATAAAATAAAATTGTACAAACACGTAGGGCTCGCATAGGTATGTGGCGGGGTAGATTTTTCATTCTTCAGGTCTAATGTACCTTTAGTCCCCACTTCTATAATGTATGTGCAATGAATATGACTTGATTTGCTTTGGCATTGGGAAAAAAATGCAAAACATACTTCAAAGTAAGCTTGTCATGACAATTACGAGGAGAAAATAGAAAGGCCTGGGCTAGCAAGAATCTATGTCTGGTTTCATCTAATACAAACAATCTTCAAATCCCCAGGTTCAAAATACCAATATACCCATAATCCCATTTTCTCCCATTCTCTACTTTCTAATTAATGAATTGAGTGAACAAAAAATAATGTAAACTTATGTAGAACCATTTCCTTCTGTTTACTTTCCTCGCTGGAGTCATCAGTGCCACCCACAGGCTCCATTTAGAAACAATCTGAATTTCTTTGAGGTAAAATACCTGACTTCTCAATGCCATTCTCTGGAAGGCCTTTCCTTCCCCTTCCCCCTTCATCAATACTATGTTGCTTTTTCCTTAAAATTTTGCTTCATATATAATCCTGTCTCTTGGACTGCATGATTCAAGTGGTTCATTGAAATATCTCTCCTAGGATTTTTTTTCAATTGACTTAGTGAAGCCTTCCAAAATTTAACTTGGCATTTTCTATATTCCTTCCAATGAAACAGAAAGAATTTGAAGAAAATATGGATTCCTGTCAACCACAGATTTTTTTTAACTGAACAAATTTAGACTAAATTGTCAATATGGCTGTCTTCATAAAGAAAACCAAGCCATTTAAACTCAATCACAACTTCCTTTTTTAAAAATTGGCATTAGTTATGAACTAAATAACAAGCATATCAAGCAAATGACTAGATGAAAATGGTAATCAAGAAGCAGCTTTTTGACCTAAGACCTTGTAAATTCTGCAGTTTTTTAATTCCATCATTAATTACGTTGGTTTCCTTACTGAGGAGACAAGCCGTAGCCCTGGAGAGTAAATGTGTGCTTAACAAGGTCATTTCTATCACCCTCCTGATTTTCAGACTTTCTGTAAACATCAAAGAAAAATATAAAATGTTCCCTTTGAACTTCCTATAACGATATTACTGGCTATAATGAAATCTCATAGAAAGATCTAAATTCATGGGAAGATGTCCTATGGCTAAAGACATATGTCAGATTTCTCTAAGCTGAACTCAATGTTTAGAGAACCATGAGCTGATACAGATGCTGACAGGCTGTCAAAACAGAACCCCTTGTCTGTTTGGCTCTGAATTTGAGTCTGAGAATGCCATGAGCCACAAGAGTAAGATCTGGTAGCAGTTTGTGTAACTACGTTTGCAAACCCACAGATCCTAGTGGGAGAGTATAACGAAAAGTGGTTTCTGCCACAGAAAAGAAGGTACACGCTGTATGATTCTGTCTGATGAGATCCCCGGAATACGTATGTTCAGAGGAACAACTTGCAGTAGAGTTTACTAGTGGTTTCTAAGGAGGAGAGCTGTTGTCTTAGACTTTCTTGATGAGGATGCACTCAGTCCTGATGTGACTTGATGTGCTGGGGTGGGTTGGTGAGGAGGTTCCCCTCTCTCCTCAGACAAGGGGATGAGGGATAGGGGAAGAGGGTGGAAGGGGGCTATGATAGGATGTGAAGTGGATGTGTGTGTGTGTGTGTGTGTGTGTGTGTGTGTGTGTGTGTGTGTGTGTGATGAAAGAAAGACTTTCTACTTTATGTGATAAACAAATCCTAGAAAAGCGGTGTTACCATTTCCTAGCTTCTAATCCACGTCAGGGTTATGTGTCCAAAGAGATCTGAGCTAAGAAAGTAGGAAAAGAGAGCTAGGATGGAATCTGGGTTGCAGATATGAGATGAGTGGGAACACTCTGTGAGATGGCACTGACATATGACCTAAGGAGTAGGAAAGTACAAGGCTACAAGAGTTAATATGTGGAATGCATCCTTTCTTTTTGTATTCTGTGGGTTGTGGCTTGCTCAACAAACTCATCATACATTGTTTTCTCTATTTCAATATACAATATTATTATTATTATTATTATTATTATTATTATTATTATTATTATTATTAAATTATTATTTAAAATATTAAGGATAATATTTAACTGAAAATTTTAAAGCAATACCAAAGTTGATTGTGTCACATACAAAAAACTGTACTATTCCTAAGTCTCACATTATAGGCAGTTTGACTCAAGGTTATATCCTGGGAGTCATCTAACTTTAGGCTGGAAATCAGGGGAAGGAGATGAAAAAAACCACTGGGTCTGTGCTGAACACATAGGGCCTTTTTTTTTCAATATATAAAATGACTCACACACAAAAGAAAATGATTTATATTATAACAGGTATGATAAGTACTCTAGAGGTGATTTCATATATGCAGGAAGATGAGTAAACATGAGATGCAAATACCACAGCACTTTATATAGGAACTTGAACAACCATGGATGATCTAGAAGCTTGTCTTTCTGCACATAGCTAATGGCAGCTGTATTAAAACTATGTATTCTGCCACAGATGTACAATTAAGAGAATGGGGTGATATCTTTTGTTATTTTTAAACAGTTTATCCACCTCTGTAATCAATTAATTATGTATGTGTTATTTATATGCCTAGAGAATATTATAATATTCTAAACTCAAAGAATGTTTTCTTTTTTAAAAAAAAAGAATGTTTTCTGATAGTAAAGATGTGATGAGTAAAGTTGAATTGCCAGGGACACACTGATGCCCATCATATTATTAAATACAACAATGACCAACAGATTCTGTCGCCTGATTGGGACAAATAGTACATATTTATAATAAAAACCATCAAGCTATTGGAAGACCTTAAATTGGGCTCATATCATTGAATACAAATGAATTTACAAATCTAATTCTTTAAGGAAAAAAACAGGTCTATCTGGTTTACCAAAAGACTCCATAACCTACTACAGCAAGTCACAGTTTCTAGCATGCTTCTTTGAGGATTCAACAAGAGCGGTAGACATTCACCTAGAGTTCTCAGCCGCCTCTATTCTCAGAAATTCCATCCATCATATTTTTGGCTTCTCAGGGCTCCTTACTTGAAAGATACTTAGTACAAAGATATGCCTAAATGTCCAGCTGAGAATGTCTACTAATTAAATTTTTTCTTTTACAATAATTAAAGACCTTTAGAAGTCATGATTTCTTCTTTTTAATTAGATGCAATGATTGGAAGGTATTTTACAATGCATAGCACTTTGCTCTAATTGCTTCCATTCCTCACTTCCTTTAATTAATTTCTGTGAAATGATAAAGCAGTATTTGCCTTTGGGCCTTTGTAAAAGTGTGTGAAAGAGTATCTGCTCTTGTAAAAGACACATGAACATCTGGAATTGCTGCTGCCAACTAGCTTTGCCTAAGAACACTCTACATGGTAGAAATGTTTTCATCGTATATTTTGCTTGTAAAATTTAAAATATATATTTTAGTGCCTTCTTCACTGTGACTTTACTTGATGGTCTGAACATTTGGTGGATAAAGTTTTATAAAGTGTTTTAATGGCTTCTACCACTTTGTATATATTTAATATCTTGTGCCACTTCTCCACAGTGTATCAAGACCAGCTTACCAATTTATAGGTTTGTGACTCAGGACTTTATAAAAACCATAGGGCTCAGCTAATCTTTACCATCACTGTCAGTCCTTCCCCTACTCTACAGATGATGATTTTCTGGCCTAAGCTCACTCAGAGAAGTGCCTCCTTCTATCTACTGGTTTTCAATTTCAACAGGGATCTTTGGTAAATTTTCCTATAGAATTTCAAATTCACACATCTTTAGATACACCTAAAACCTACCACTGTTTAAGGGGAGTTGTGTGTTTTGGCTGTTAGGTAAGCTCATTGCTTTTAGAATTACATGCTAAGAGAAATAGCAACAGAAAATACCCTGTACAACAACAACCATAAACAACTCAACAGCATCTGTCTCCCCTTTTGAGCCTGCAAAAGCACTGTTTTTTTTTTATCCTGAATATTTCTGCAGTTGATTTATCTTTGTATTGCAATGCACATGTTTTAGTAATGTATACCTTGTCATTTTAAGTAAGTAAATTGAATATTTCTCAAATGAAGGACCTTCATCTGTGTTTTTGTCCACTACTAGGGTGGCCATAGAATACTTGATCAAATACTTGAGCTAAATTTAATAGTCCCTGGTTAAAGAACAGTATTAAGAAGCAACAATCCCTCCCAAAGTGTGTAAACACCAAACATTCTTGTTTCTTGCATTTGATAGACCTTGTTAGTGGCATTTAAAATTCTTTTTTAACATGTTTGAATTCTTACTGATTTTCTTAGTTAGCATTTTATTGCTGTGAAGAGACACTTTGACCACGGCAGCTCTTAGAAAGAAAAGCATCTAATTGGGGATGGCTTACAGTTTCAGAAGTTTAGTCCACTATTGCCATGGTGAGACTCATGGTGGCACACAGACAGGCATGGTGTGGGAGAAGGAGTTAAGAGTGCTAAATCTTGATCCACACGCAGCAGAAGACTGTCTGCCACAGTGGGCATAACTTGAGCATATAAGACCTCAAAACCCAACTCCACAGTGACACACTTCCTCCAACAAAGACACACCTAATAGTGCCACTCTTTATTGGCCAAGCATTCAAATGCATGAGTCTATGGGGGTCATTCCTAGTCAAGCTCATACTGATCCAAGTGTATTCTTCAGACCAGCAGCATCATATTCCCTAGGTTTTGTTGCTGATAACAAAGTTTGGACAGCAGTCAAACTGACTAAATTATAAAGTGCACTTTAGCAAGATGTCTAAGAGATTTATAAAGGAAATAAAAATTGTGAATTTCATAAGATAAGCTCAGGGTATTCCATGAACACTATCTGAACCATACCAATAACTCAGCCAGTACTATGGTCATTACAATCACCATTTCTGTCACCACCATCACCATAATCACCTCTACCTCTACCACCACTTTCTCCTTTACTTATTGAGTGTGAATATATGCTACAAAACCATACTACATTATTAAATTCTACTAGATAAATATTACTTTATTAGCAATTTATAAAATAATATATAGTAGTTAATATGTGGAGCATTGAGTCTTCCATACACTTCAACTTGGGCTTGAAAAATGTCTTCAAATGTCTTTCATTTGAAATTGACCATCAGGTCAATGTCAGAGATGACCATTTTGAGTGAAGAATCCAGCCAAGTAACAGAAGTTGCCTTTGTAAAATTATATTTTGATATATAACTTAATGTTTACAGTTTTATAGTTTTGAAGATGTTGTTTAACATTTTTATAAAGTTGACTTATTTTAACTTATAAATATTTAATTATGTTTTATTTGTTGATTTTATGTATGTGGAAGTCAGGGGACAACTTTTAGGAATAGGTTGTCCCTTTCTACAATGCAGATTGTGGGGTTGAGCTTAGGCTGCTAAGTTTAGCACCTGACCACATTATCCACCTCTTGGAACTGGCATCAATAACATCCCTGATCATCCACCTCGACTGCTATGTATGTGAGTTTTTAATTCTCAAGTAGTTTTCCATGATCAGCCTTCTTAACAACTCATTAATTGTTATTTTCCCCAATAGAAGAAAGGGGAGAGTAAAGCTTTTCTTTTCTTTCTTTCTTTTTGCGGGGTTGGGGATGATTTTGGTTTTTCATGGCAGGGTTTCTCTGTGTAGCCCTGGCTGTCCTGGAACTCACTCTGTACACCAGGCTGGCTTTGAACTTACAGAGATCCACCTGCCTCTGCCTCCCAAATATTTGGATCAAAGGTGTGCACCACCCCTGCCTACCTAAATAAGTGTTTCCAGTTTTTATTTTATCTTATCTTATCTGAAACAAGGTCTCGATGTGTATCCTTGGCTGTCCTGGAACTCACTCTGTAGTTTAGGATGGCCTTGGATTTAGAGATCAGCCAGTCTCTACCTCATAAATGTTGGAATTAAAGATGTGAGCCACTATGGCCCGTCATATACAAAGTATAAAATTATTTGCAATTTAAATTGCAGAACTCATTACTTTCCATTTTCTATTTTTAAATTCATGCCCCAAAAAAATGTGGCTTAGAAAAAATTCCAGGGTTTCAGCCAGATCTTGTATCTGTGGCAGAATATAAACACTGATCTTAATAAATTCACAGCTTTATTGGGAAAATTCTTCAAAAATTTTTTGTAAGGAGCAGACACATAGGCTCCTGTGTGCATATGCATATGGATGCCAACCTTGGGTGTGGTTCCTCAGGAGCTATCCACCTTATTTTTTGAAACAGGGTCAGTCAGTGGATCCTATGGCTCAGAATTTTTGAATAAGATTGATTGCCATCGAGATCCAGAGAACCTTCTGTCTTTCTTTTTCTTCAGTGCTGGGATTGCAACCACATACCACCACACACAGGTTTTTGGGTGAGTGATAGGGATTTGAACTCAGGTCCTAGTGATTGCACAGTAAGCATTTTTTGACTGAGCCATCTCTTAACACCATAAATACATGTTTTTAATAACCTAAGGGTTAATTTTGATTTTGAAAGTTAAATAAATTCTGAAGAACTATTTGAGAGGGAACTCTAGAACAGTTAAGAAATATTGGACTTAGAAATCAGCTGGCATGCTGACTAGTTTTATGTCAACTTAATATAAGCTAAAGTCATGTAAAAGAAGAGAACTTCAACTGAAAAAAAAATGTCTCCATAAGACTGGGCTTTAGACAGGTCTATAGGGGCATTTACTTAATTAGTGATTAATGAGAAAGGGTTCAGGCCACTGTGGATAGTGTCACCTATGGCCTGATGCTCCTGGATGCTATGAGAAAACCGGCTGAGTAAGCCATGAGAAGTAAGTCAGTAAGCAGCATTCTTCCGTAGCCTTTACATCAACTCTTGACTCTAGGTTCTTTCCCTGTTTGAGTTCTTTCTCTGACTTCCTTCTATGACATAGAAGTATATACCAAATAAATTCTTTCCTCTTCAGGTTGCTTTGGTCATGATATTCATCACAGCAATGGTACTAGGTTTTTTTTTTTAATAACTATTTAGTTGTATGAACATGGCCATGTTACTTCCTCTTTCTTATTATTGATGCCCATCTCTATAACCTAAGAATAGTAATTCTCAGTTATGTGACACCATGAATGATAAGTTAGAAAGTGTTTGTAAAAAGCATTATTCAAAAACAGTAGACTTATGTGATTGTCTGAATGGTATTGGCTTCCATAGGGTCATATGTTTATATATTCAGTCCCCAGTTGGTAGAACTATTTGGGAAGAATTAAACGGTGTGGCCTTGTGGAATAACATGAGACACTAGTGGTGGATGTTGAGGCTTCAAAAGTATCATGCAATTACACACATGATTTCTTTACTTATAGATCCAGCATATTCAATACTTTGATTATTTATAACTCCTATTACCCACTCACTATCTCCCTTCCCCTTGAACTCCTTCCTTTTCCTCAATGGTTCTATTTATACCTTAATGGCTTTTTCTTCCCTTAGGTTACCCATAGGAGCAAAAGCATGTGGCACATGTTTTTCTTAGCCTGTATTGTTTTATTAGCATAGTCTCCTATTCCATCCACTTTTTCAAATGATAGGTTTTAATTTTTCTTTGTAATTGACTTGAAATCTAGTGTGTATAATACTACATTTTCTTTATTAATGTGTCTTCTGAGGGACCCCTGAAATTAATCCATGTAACGATAATTAGTCCACCAACCAGTCCAGCTGGTCAGTTATTGGGGGATCGAGGGGGGTCGCAACCTGTACATAAAGACATGGGCGGGAGAGAGACAGTAGCTCAAGCGAACAATTGCTTGTCAAGAGCTCGTTTATTAAAGGTAAGGGCAGGCTTTTTAAAACCTGCTTTAGGGCGGGTGGGGTACGCAAGGGAGTAGTGGAAAAGTACAAAATCTTCTGGGTTGAGCCCCGGGAACATTTGCAAGGGGAGGGGTCTTTCAGGTGAGACAAAGCAGGATATCTCTGTGGTTATCTTAGGATCAGATCGCTGTCTTCTCAGGACTAAGCCGGATGCCTTGCATACCTAATGAGTGGCCCAGCAGGATGTTGGCTGCAAATACTGAATGGGTGGGAGTCGGCCTCAGGCCTTTTGGTCCCTGGCATCTTCACCCCTTTTGTTTACTTTGGCCTGAGGGAGACCTTACAGCCCAGCGAATGACCTTTAGGAGGTCACCAGTCATTGTTACAGGATGGCGGTATATTTAAGAATCACTAATGTCCAATGTTTCAGGACAACAGTTATTCTGGACCGGCCAAATTCCCAAGGAGAGGGGGCCTCGCGATGGCCTGAGCCTGCTAGAGGATCGATGCTCAATCTTACCACGCCTATGGTCTGTCCTCCCACCAAGGACCGACCGACGTCTGATAACCGAGACTTATTCGATCGCTCCGTCTCTGACTTACCAGGCACTATCGCGGGTCAGGTCAAGGTGGGCTCAGGCCAAAAGATATAGGGGAGGGCTTGCACAGGTTTACCAAAGGCACCGAGGGCACAACCAGGCTCACCATCCAGCCTTCTGCATCCTCGGGAACTGCAAAGGCCGCCCATAGGAACTGCAAAGGCTGCCCATAGTTAACGTAGGTGTAGGTGAAATCTCCTGGATGGAAATAGAAGTCTCATTTGAGTCCTCAGTCTCCAGGCTGCGGTAGTGAACCTGGATATTCTTGGTGGCAGCTTCAACCTGACTTTTAACAAACCCTGTAAGACGGTTTAAAGTCCATGGGCCAAAGGATAATAGAAGGAGAACACCAACGAGGGGCCCGAGCAGGGTGAGGAGAAGGATAGTAAGCCAGGGGGAGGCAAGGTTAGGGTTGGGGAAATTCCCCCTTTCAGAAAATTTAAAAATGAGTCAGGGTCATGAATAGTAAAACGGGGAAGAAGGACACACCAGTCTTTGGAGGAAAGGAAGGTAGGGGCATAGACGATCGAGGTTAAACCAGAGGAACAAGCAAAATGGGTGTTATTTGGCGCGAGAATGTAGGGGAGGGAGAGGTCGGGAATGAGAGTCTGGGCGCGAACGTCGCTGAGGGGAAGAGGTTGGGGGAGGGAGCATATGGGGACCCAGGAGGCAAGTACCTATGCCGGAAACAGGCTGGAGGGTAATGCGATTGTCGGGAGCTAAGCCGGTGAGGGTGAGGTAACATTAGTAAAGAGCAAGGTGGAAAGAAGAGCAATACCCTCGTAAAAGGGCGGGGAGGGGGAGAAACACATCCAACATTCAGGAAATGACAAGGAGGAGTCATTTTTTAAGGCCCATATGGAGGCATTTGCCAACTGGAGAATAACATCAGCCGAACTGGGGGGGCCCACGGGGAGGGTAGGTCGGAAGGGAGGGGGTGAAATGGACCGAAGGAGGACGTCCGAGGGGGTGGGCGGGGAGGGAGGCATGGGGGTGGCAGGTTTAGGCGGGGGGGCCAGGAGCAGGAACGGGAACAGGATGATGGAAAATATGATTAGGCCCAACCACTGCAGCACCCTTATTGGGTACCTTTTTCAGGAGGTGTAACCTGAACGTAAGTCCAAAATCGTACTCTGATTTATAAACACGGAGGCCCCATTCAAATCCACGACCCGTCCAACTGGCACGTTTACCGGGCTCAGTGAAGCGAATGGTCAGGGGGTTGCACCAGCCATTGGTGACTGAACGAGCTACATTGCAAAGGTCTTTAAGGGTCCCAAGAAGAGGATGGCTTCCAGTACGTGTCGCCAGTGGTCTCACACCCCCAAGAGGCACAGTAAAAATCTTGGGCCCCACCACAGCGATGAGAGGGTCCCGGGAAAACATAGAGCCCTCCGGCCCAAGCAATCCCATCTTGGTGTAAGGTTTTGTGGAGCATGATGCGCTCCAGGTCATTACAGCAGCTGGGACTGGGACCACCAACCGAGCGAGAGAAAAAAAAATGTCTTCCACGCCCCAAGAAGAGGGGCCTCCCAGGGCCAGGGCACAGAGGTCAACCTGTAAATCGAGCCACTGGGGATTAATGCCCTGAGAGGAGGAGGAACTAACAATATCTCCCGCTTGGTTTATAATGACCCAGATAAAATTATAGATTGTATAAGGCTGAGGTTGGCGCAGAAATGCGGCGAGAATCACTTCAGGGAGGCAGAGGCAAAGGAGCGACGTGGTGAGTAGCAACGTGATGCATCGGCGGTATCTTTTTTATCCTAAAAAAGAGCACAATTACATCTTTTCCTCAGGGGAGTTCCCTGGGAGAGGGGGGTTAAAAGGTTTGACTAGGCGCTCAGGTAACCAGCGCGCATTTTGTTCTTTCTGATCATAAATGCAGGCATGACCTTTGCCCCAAATAAGGACTGGGTCGGGTCCATGCCATCGGTGGGTCAGTGGATCCTTCCACAAAGCCTTGGCATAGGTGGAGGAGGTGGAGGAGTGCCAAAGGCGATCGGCCGCCGAATGGCCAAGATCATCCTTTTGTAGAAAATTTAGGATGAACAATGCATGATTGAGAAGCAGGCGAGGCCCTGCTGTAGAGGGATATAGGATTCCTTTGGAAAACTGTAATTTATTAAGCATTGCTTTAAGTGTCTGATGGGCCCTCTCGACAATTCCTTGTCCTTGGGGATTGTAAGGTATCCCCGTAACATGTTTAATCTGTAGTTGGGCACAGAAGGACTTGAAGGCAGAGCTTGTATACCCAGGGCCGTTATCAGTCTTTAATGTAAAGGGTTTGGGGGCAACAGTAAGGCAATACAAAACATGATCAATAACATCTCTAGTAGCCTCTCCAGCGTGCGGAGAGGCGCAAATAAATCCACTAAAAGTATCTATAGACACATGAATATACTTAAGTTTCTTAAAAGAGGAGAAATGAGTAACATCCATTTGCCAGACCTGTCCAGGCATGAGGCCACGAGGGTTGACTCCCGTATGTGGCTCGGGAAGAAAGGTGACACATGCCTGGCATTCTTTAACAATAGCCCGGGCTTGTTCCCGAGTGATGGAGAACATGTGGCGGAGGCTTTGGGAATTAAGGTGGTGGAGGGCGTGAGCCTCCCTGGCCATAGCAACGGGGTCACTGGCGGATGGAACGGCCAGCCCTGAAAGCAGGGGGCGCGTGGCTGAGTCCACCTGGGCATTAAGTGTAGTCAAAGGCCCTGGCAGGGTAGAGTGAGCGCGAATATGACCAACGAAAAAAGGCTGAGAGCGCAAAAGAATACGCTGTTGGATACGGGAGAAGAGAGGAGAGGCATTAGTAGCAGGCTTAATACGAGGAACCGTCTCGAGGAGTGGAACAGAGGATGCTACATAGGCACTATCAGTATATAGATTAAAGGGAGTATGGGGAAGCAATGTAAAGGCGTGTGCAACAGCTTCCAGCTCAACAAGCTGAGCAGAGGTATGGGGGGTTTGTTTTTGCAGGATAGCTCCGTCCACAGAAAGGGCAGCAACCCCGGTAGAGGAGCCATCAGTAAAAACCAGGGAAGCTTGGGGGAGGGGTCTGGAGCGGGTGACTCTCGGGAAGATGACAGGTTGTCGCTGCAGGAATTGAATTAGTTTATCTGGGGGATAATGATTATCTAATAGGCCGCAAAAAGAAATACAGGAGACCGCCCAATCATCTGAATTTTGAAAAAGCCACCTTATTTGTGTGGCCGAGTAAGGCGTGATAATAGAGTGAGGGTCCCTTCCGAAAAGCCTGGTGGCCGCTTCCCGCCCCTGTCGAATGAGAGACGCAACCAGAGTAGGATAGGTAGGAAGGACCTTAGTGGAGGAGGAGGGGAGATGAAGCCAAAAGAGAGGGGTCCGTTGCCAGAGCAGTCCTGTGGGGGCAAAGAGGGAAGGAAAAATTATGAGCGCGAAAGGCTGGGTAGGGTCATAATAGGAGATGGACTGGTGGAAGATGGCGTCTTCGACCTTTTGTAGGGCCACTGAAGCTTCAGCAGTGAGACTGCGTGGTGAAGAAGGGTCAGAGTTGCCTTTTAAAATATCAAAAAGGGGTTTAAGCTCTCCAGTAGTGAGCTTAAGGTAGGGGCGCAGCCAGTTTATGTCCCCCAAAAGCTGCTGGAAGTCATGAAGTGTTTTAAGGGTGTCTCGGCGGAGCTGGACCTTTTGGGTCCTGACTGAAGAGGTCCCAAGTTCATAGCCCAGAAAAAGAAAAGGGGGGTGTAGTTGTATTTTGTCTGGGGCAATTTTAAGTCCCAGATGACCCAAACTCTTAACAAGTTCCTGGGTGACGAGAGAGAGCTCAGCCGTGTTAGGGCCAGCAAGTAAGATGTCATCCATATAATGAATAATATATAAATGTGGGTACCTAAGGCGTAGCGGGTCGATGGCCTGGGCTACATATTTTTGACAAAGAGTGGGACTGTTGGCCATGCCCTGAGGAAGTACCCGCCATTGAAATCTGGGTGAGGGCCCAACATGATTAACAACAGGGAGGCTAAAGGCAAAACGTTTGGAATCGTCAGGGTGTAGGGGAATGCAAAAGAAGCAATCTTTAAGGTCGAGAACAAGTTTATGAAATCCTTTAGGGATAGCTACAGGAGAGGGGAGACCAGGCTGCAGAGCTCCCATGGGCATCATGGTCTTGTTAATTTCCCTGAGGTCCTGGAGGAGTCGCCAGGCACCATTCTTTTTTTGGATGACAAAAATGGGGGTGTTCCAGGGGGAAGTAGAGGGCTCAACATGGCCTGCATCAAGTTGCTCCTGCACCAGCCTTGAGGCTGCGACCAGTTTACGGGAAGGAAGGGGCCACTGATCGATCCAGACAGGAGAATCAGTTCTCCAAGTAATTTTATCGGCCTGGAGTGCAGGGGGAGAAGTGGCCCTTATAAAAAATTTTGTTCATATCCCAGCCCTTGGCGACTAATCCTAGGCATAGGGACAATGGGCTCGAGACGCCCCTGTCCCAGCTTGCCGAGGCCCTGGCCTGGCAAATAGCCTTGATCCAAAAGCTGATGCGTGACAGGAGAGGAGGGGCTATAGATAAAGACCCCCATCTGAGAGAGTATGTCCCGGCCCCACAGATTAACAGGTAACCCTGGGACAATGAACGGTTGCACCGTCCCTGTCTGGCCATCAGGGTCAGTCCAGCGAAGGACCTTAGAACTTTGAAGGGTATTGGTAGATATTCCGATGCCCTGAAGGTGAGTAAGGGAGGGCTGACAGGGCCAAGACGAGGGCCAAGAAGATTGGGACAGGACCGTCGAATCTGCCCCGGAATCAATGATGCCTTCAAAGGGGCGGCCATCAAGCCTTAGTGTAAGATGGGGTCTATCAGAAGTTAAGCGTTGGACCCAAAAAGCGGAGGGGGGCAGGGAGGGAGTCGGGGTGGCGGGAGGAGAGACAACAGAGTCAGCCAGGGTTAACGGAAGGGCCCAGGCCAGAATCTGACCAGGAGAGATGGAGAGAGGGCCCTGGGTAGCGGCGGCAAGGAGGAGCGTAGGAGAAGGGAGCGGGTGTTTTAAAACGAGGGGATAGATGAGTAGCCCGATAAGGGCAGAAGAGGCACGGCCGAGGACCAGGAGGGGAAGAGGGGGAGGGTTTCCAAAGAGGGCGACAGGCAAGGACAAGGTTCCATCCTCGGGCGTCAGTATTGTAGAGGTGGTGGCACGGAAGTCCAATCCTGTGGGGGAGGGCAAGGGGCCGCCGCTGGAATGGGAGGAGGTTGGGTTTGGGAGGTGGGGTAGGAGGTCTGTGGATGGAAGCGGGTCTGTAAATTGGGGGGAGCCTGTGACACCGGTCCCGACGCAGGCTGGAATTGGATAGGGTGAGGGGCCCGGGACTGGCCCCCAGAGGAGTTTCCCGAACGCGGGGGGAGAGGGTTACCCATGGCATCAACAGTGGAACGGCAGGTGTTCGCCCAATGACGACCTCTACGGCAACGAGGGCAGAGCGTAGTAGGGGGGGGCCGGGCCACAGGTCCCCGGGATCCAGTGGGTGGCGGAACGACCGGCGGCTGTCCAGCCTGTGAGGGTGGGCGGTTACGCTCATTTGGGCAGGCGTGGGCAAAATGTCCCGGTTGGCCGCACCGGTAACAGGAGGCCCCGCTAGGGAGGGCTCCGACGGCCATAATGGCCTTGGTAAACTTATCAGTTAGGGGATCAACCTCTCGGCAAAGCTGAATCATCTCATCAAGATCCCTGCCCTTATATTTGTGTCTAAGAACTGCCTTACAGGCTGAGTTGGCATTTTCAAAGGCCAATTGTGTAAGAAATTTACTGTCTGTCTGGCCAGGACCAAGGGATCTTTCTGAAGCCTCCAGGAGGCGCGCAGCGAAGTCGCTGAAGGGCTCCTGAGGTCCCTGAAGAATCTTGGTAATAGGGGACAGGGCGGAGCCCGTGGAAGCAATAGTTCTCCAAGCAGCGAGAGCGGCAGAACTAGAATGTGAAAGTAAGGAAAAGGGGAGTGCACGCTGTTTTTCGTCAGTGGCATATTTGCCCTGGCCAAGGAGTTTGTCAAGAGACCATTCACGGGTCTCGCGATGTCCCTGCTGTACGTTTTTTCGGATAAGGTCACGGCAACGATCAGCCCAGTCCGCCCTCCAAGAAAGGAACTGTCCTCGAGTGAGGACAGTCTGTGCAGTGGTGATCCACTCGTTGGGCGTTAGATGACCTCCATCTGCCAAATCATCAAGGAGGGAGAGTGTGAACGGCGCATTAGGTCCGTAACTACGGACAGCCGTGTTAAGTTTTTCTAGCTTTTTAAATTTGAGTTTATGATAAGCAGTGGGGGTAGGGTCAGGAGCCGTTCCACCACCTTTCTGTTCTCCCTCCGAACCTGAGGAATCATGCTCACTATCAGAATCTACAAGGGCCGCGGACGACTGGGAGGGTGTAGGGGCAGGTGGGTCTCCCAAAGCAGCGCCTGAATCAATGGCCTCAGTTTTCGCCCCGCTCAGGGCGGGCTGGCTCTGGGAACGGGTGACAGGGAAAATAAACGGAGCTGTGGAGGAAATGCGCGTTGTTAAAAGCGAAAGCCGTTGTTGAAGCTGAAGAATCTTCGTCGCATGGGAGATCTGGTGTTGGAGATGAGCCTCCGTCTGGCAAAAGCAGTTTGGGAGGGAACAAGGTGGCGGGAGCCGGGAGGCAGGGTAGGGCTTAGTAAGGGGAGGGGGAAGAGTGAGCAAGGTAGAGGAGGGAAAGGTTGGCGCCGCGCGGAGGAGGCCATCATCAGAATGATGTCGAGCAGCCTCCTCCTCAAGGGTGGCAGCAGCATCCGGATCCAAGGGCTCATCTGGGGCCTGAGAAAGGAAAATGGCGGAATGGCGGGAGGCGCGTGAAGGGGCGGCCGACGGAGAAGGAACAGGAGAGGCTGGCGGACCGGATCGGACAGAGGGTGCCCTTTTTGGGGGAAAAACAGGGGCACAAAGTGGTGAACACCCGCGTTCCATAGCGGAAATGGGGTCCTCATAGGTGGGAGGAAGCGACGGATAAAGACGGCGGGGGGAAGGGGAAGGCTTGGACGCAGGCGCAGGGGAAAGATTTTTTAAGGGCTCCGAGGATGTAGGAAGAGAGGAACCCTGCAAAGAGGAACAGGAAGGAACACGAGAAGGAGGGAGAGATTCGCGCAGGCAGAGTTCAGCCACGGAGAGGAGCTGCCTCTCTCCGCTTTCGTTTTCGCCGGACTCAATTATGTCCCGTATAAGGCCCCAATAAGAAAAAATACTGTTCGACACCGCTGTATTACCATCTTTTTTAATAAGTGCATTAAGCTCACGCCCCACCTTCTGCCACTTTTCAGAATGAATAGTAGGTCCATCAATCATGAACCAGGGACAGGTCTGGTCAATAAAAACAAAAAACTCAATCAAATGTTTCTTTTTTACCCTAATACCTCTCTCTCTGAGTACGTCCTTTAAGCCTTTTATGAACTTTGCTTCCTTGGACAGCGAATGGCCCATTCTTGAGATATGCGAACGGATGACTCACCTAATGACGAAGCCGGCCGGGCGAGCTCGGCTGGTCATGAAAACTCCTGTGGACCGGTCCCTTAATCCGTTCGGGGAGAAACCCGCACCTCGAGTCCCTTCGTGGTCGCCAGATGAAATTAATCCATGTAACGATAATTAGTCCACCAACCAGTCCAGCTGGTCAGTTATTGGGGGATCGAGGGGGGTCGCAACCTGTACATAAAGACATGGGCGGGAGAGAGACAGTAGCTCAAGCGAACAATTGCTTGTCAAGAGCTCGTTTATTAAAGGTAAGGGCAGGCTTTTTAAAACCTGCTTTAGGGCGGGCGGGGTACGCAAGGGAGTAGTGGAAAAGTACAAAATCTTCTGGGTTGAGCCCCGGGAACATTTGCAAGGGGAGGGGTCTTTCAGGTGAGACAAAGCAGGATATCTCTGTGGTTATCTTAGGATCAGATCGCTGTCTTCTCAGGACTAAGCCGGATGCCTTGCATACCTAATGAGTGGCCCAGCAGGATGTTGGCTGCAAATACTGAATGGGTGGGAGTCGGCCTCAGGCCTTTTGGTCCCTGGCAGACCCCTACTATTATTCTATAACTTATCTATCAATAATAGTGCATTTGGTGGCATGACATGTGGTCTTTGATCCTGTAGGTATATGGCCATTTGAACCACTTGGGAGAGATATCTGTTCAATTCACCTATCATTCATTTGGTGATTTGATCACTTAGTGTTAATGTGTCTTATTTTTTGAATTCTTTATATTTTCTAGGTATTAATCCTCTACCAGGATTCATTCACTCCTCTCAGGCTGTCTCTTTACCATCTTGGTTTGTTTGGTGTGAAGAAGCTTTTTAACTTGATTTCAACCCATTGGGTTATTTCTTACTGAAATACTAGAGTTGTGCCCATTGTTTGTGCCTGTGTCGGCAATTACTTCCCCACTGTTTACTTGTAGTACTTTCAAATCTCACACTTCAATTCTTTATCTACTTTAGGTTGAATTGGTGTCACAGTGTTGATTTTCTTCTTCTACAGGTGGATATCTTACCCTTCTACTTTTACATTAATTCTGCCAACTCATGAACATGGAATGTCTTACACTTCCTAGTATCCTTGTCATTCCTTTAAACGGTGTCCCACATTTCATCCCTTCCCCTAAATTTATCCCTGTGTAATTTGTAAGGTTATTGTGGATGGAGTTATTTTTGTTATTTCTTCTCCATTAATTTGGTATTTGCTACATTGAAAAGCTACTGGATTTAGTATGTTGTTTTTTTCCACTACTGTACTGAAAGTGTTTAAAGATCTAAGTCTTCTAGAAGGGTCTTCAGGAGTCTATAAATAGTAACAATTTGGCTTCTTTCTTTGCTACCTGTGCCTCTTTCTTTCTTCCACCTATTTCTCTGGTTATTCCAACTAATATAGTTTGGGATGGGTTTTTTGTTGTGTTGTTTTGTTTTGTTTTGTTTTGTTTTGTTTTGTTTTGAGACAGAGTTTCTCTGTGTAGCCTTGGCTGGCTTGGACTCACTTTTTAGACCAGATTGGCCTCAAACTCACAGAGATCCACCTGCCTCTACCTCTCTGAGTGCTAGGAATATAGGCGTGTGCCACTATGCCCGGCTTACAATAATATATTTGATACAAATGTTTATGGGGATACATTAATCTCATTCATGATTTTAGAGGAAATGCCTTCAGTTTTTCCACTCAGAAGACTGGTTGTTCATCTGTCACATATAATTTTTATAATATTATGGTACAATCCTGTAATTCCTAGCTTCTTGGAGTCTTCTATCAGGAATTTATGTATCCTATAAATTTTTGCCTAGGGACTTTCACAGTCCACTGGTTTTAAAGTTGTATCTTAAGGTAAGAACATTGGTCAATAATGAGGTGGTAAAAATATTGCTTTATCACATTTATTAAATAAAGACTCCCATGGATTACTGAGCTAAAGTTTTCTCTCAGCTTCATACTAACTATGCATTAGGTTTCTTGTCTCCTTGTGATAAAATTTTTAAAAAATTAAAAATTTGGTGTGTCTTCACTGAAACCTTGTTGGTCTTATCTTGAGCAGAGAAGCCAGTGGTTTTAATGTAACTCCCTTTGTCTTTGTGTGCTGCTGTAACAACATGCCAGAAACTAGGTAATTTATAAACAACATAAGGAATGCTTACTTTTCTAGACTCTGAAATCCTAGGTGGAGGCATTAATAGCTTGTTGTTTGGTAACTGAAATGCTTTGCTCCAACATGGATCTTTTCTGTTGTGTCCTTCAAAAGGACACAGCATCCTCACACCAGGGAAAGAAACAGCTCACGGCTCAACTAGCTCTTACCTTCATCTTTAGAAGACACTAATTCTGCTGAACTCTTTAGTCTCCCACCTCTTTTAAAAAGTTAAATTACTCTGTTATGTATGTTATGTATATTAATGTTTGCATGTATTTATGAGTACCATATACATGCTATGCCATGCATAGAGGCCAGAAAAGAATGCCAGATCCCCTGGAACTGAAGTTATAGATAGTTGTGATCCACTATATAAGTGCTGGGAATTGAACCCGGGTCCTCTGCAAGAGCAGCCAGTGCTTCTAACCACTGAGCCATATCTCCAGACTGTGTCTTACCTCTTAATACTTGTACACTGGGTAAAAAAAAATCTAAACATGAATTTTAGAGATAATATAAACAGTGAAGCCAGAGCAGGAACCACACTCTATCTTAACGGCATTTACTATAATATAATCACTCTCAAACTTATTTGTTGATTTTTTTAAAAGGGTAAATATTATTTGGGTCATTAGCCACAATTTTGTGTATTCTTGCTTGATGTGTTTTTGCATACCTTAGCTGTAAAGAGCTGAGGGCTTTCAAGTGCCTCTGAGGCCTTGTCAAATCACAATCCTCCCCAGACGTTGTCTCCATTAACTAATGGCCTCCCCATTGATCTGAGCTTTCACAGTCTCTTGCAATTGTCTATAAAATGGTCATCCTGTCTTTAATGTTAACGCTCACCAAATCCACACTTCATGCTACCTTTAGCTTCCTTCTTTCCAATACATGTGTCTATGGATTCTGCTTTCAAAATGTCGCTGCTTCCTCATTGTCTGCAGCGTTAGCTAACATTTTTCCCACACAGAAGCAACACTATAGCTCTCTACAGTGCTAAACTTTGCACATATTAAGTAATTTATTCCTTTAAGCATTCAAATGTGATGAGAATTAGCCTCATACTTACATTGTCAATTAGTTTCAGAGAGATCTAATAAGTGGCTAAGAGTCAGAGGGTCTAGAATTCAATTTTACCTGATTTCACTCATCTACTCTCCTTGTCACTGTCTGCAGAAAAAAAAGAAAAAAAAGAAAAAGAACAGAAACAACCAATCAGACCTTTACTATGTAATCTAACACTCTCCATACAGTAATTTGCTATCATCTCAGGTGGGTCTCCTGGAAGGTGGCTGCATTAAAGATTATTGTACATCTCAACATCTGTGAGCCTGCCTTGGATTATACTACTAACACGCTAATATGTTTACAATGTTACTGATAATTTCTTGCTCTTAATTTCCATTTCTTCAACTATGAATGTTCAAAAGGCCTATGGCCCTTGGATGCCAAGACTGGTGCGAGAGTTCAATCAAAATTAAGCTCCCTTTGGTCCGTGTTCTAGTTTTTCCTAACTAAAGCTGAAGGTTTGTGTTGTAAGCACTCTAAAAGCACAGGGCCCCAAAGTAGCTCTTTGAGAGAACCAAATGTAGCTCTATCCTCTCACATCTTTAAATTTACCCTTAAAATGGACAAATGGAGTTCAACAGTTAGAGAGTAACCTTCATATAATTATATTAAGTTTAAAAACAAAAATGAAAATATGGCATTTTTACTTCTTTCCTAACACTCAAAATACAACTAAAATAGGCATTTGATTGGGCTTCTGTTGGAATTTTTATATTTATATTTATTTTCACAGCCATGAAATTTTACTAGGAGAATTTATTTACTAGGAGAATAAATTATACTAAGAGGATTAGATGGCTAAAGAACAAACTAGTACATAGAAATGAAAGAAATATTCCCATGATGCCTTCCCAGATGAAGTACTTGATAGTGAACTCATATATGCCACGGACACTTGTAACTTTGTAAAAGCCACAAGGCTCCAGTTACTTTTGATTTATAATAGAAACAAGGTCATCCTCATAATAAAAAATAAGGAAAACAAGGTCTATGTTTTCCGACCCTGAGATGCAATTTGTCATAAAGATCAATGGCAGTGTTAGTCTCTAGAGAGATGACCTGCCCCTTTCTGCTGTAAAATTATCTTCTTATATTTTGTTCTTTTGCTTGACAATATCATAGAGCCAAAAGAAATATAAGGATTTAACAGGAGAAAAGCGGTACATTTGAATCTTATTTACATAGGCATCTTCTTCCAAGCAGAATATATTCTGTGATGCTTCTCAGACATCAGGAGCTGAGTAAGAAGGCTACCTGGATCACTGGTTTGCTACTGGGACTAGAAAATTGGGTCATAGAAGTCATGAGAAGGCAGGAGATAAAAACCAGCAATAAGTAGGAAGACACCTTAGGAAGTATAAAGTGGAAAGATGGAACATGGAACACAAATTCCTGCTGACCTCAGACATTATAGAGTAAAAGGGAGACAGAAAGAAATGAGTGTAAGGCCCAAAAAGAAAATCTTCCCCGACATCTCATATTGGTACAGTATATCAGACTTCTTCGTCTTACTTGGGAAGCAGGAAAGCATCCATTCTGTCACTTTTTTCCTAGAAAAAAAATGTTTTAGTATCAACTCCCTCAAGTTATTTGGTTGTCAACCCACATAAGAAGGTGTCCTTGATACTCTTGTGTGTGGTCATCACACGAAACTAGCGACATAGGAACTCTTGGATTCTTTTTCTTTTCTTCTGCATTTCTGAAACACGGCATCAGAATTCTTTTGCAAGCTATCACATTAACTCTGTAGATTACATTTGGTATCATAGCCATATTCTCACAATACAGTTCTGCCAACCTGTGTGTGGGAAGCCTTCCCGTCATCTAATATCTTCTTAGATTTCCTCGCTCATTGTCTTGAAGTTTTCATTGTGAAAGTCTCTGTTAATATACTTTTGCTCTATAGAGCCTCCAGCTCACTCCAGTAAACCAGTCATTTCTCAACTTTGAAATTTAATCACTTGTAAAAACAACTTTATCAGCTTGCCACTTGAGAGCCAGGGTCATACGGCATACACCTGTAATCTCAGCCTTTGGGAAGCTGAGACAGTAGGATTGCTACAGGGTGGTACTGGCATCAAAACGTGAAGACAGACTAATGAACCAAAATAGAAGAGCTGGAAAGAAATTGACAAAGTAATATTTGACAAAAGAGGCAGAAGTATGCTGTAACATGAAGACAGCCCGTTCAACAAATGGTTCTGGAAAAATTGGAAATAACCTGCAGATGAGCAAAAATGGATTTCTGGCTTTCACTTTGTGCAATAATCAGGTGAGATTGAACCAGAGACTTACTTAAAACAGGAAATGCTGAAACAGTTAAACAAAAACAGGACATTAAAGTATGTAAGTAAGATTTTTCAATAGCAAGGAAACTAACCTACATATCTAGATGGAACTAGATAGAATTAAATTTTTCTGCACTGTAAAGGAAACTATCAGCAGAGCACAAAAACACGGCAAAGCTGCACTTCACTTGTGCACCTCAGACAAGGGACTAATATCCAGAATTTATAAATATTTCAGACATTAAGTACTGAGAAACTAACTGCCATTCAACAAAACAGTCAACTAATTGAATAGATGGTTTTCAAAATAAGAAATATAAATAGCTAATAACCAAACCTTACAGGGAAATGCACCTATGAGATCTCAAAAGTATGATGCCTAGAGAAGAACTGCATAATTACCACTCGACAAGCCAATATGGAAAGGAGAAATTTCACATGATGTTACCACTCAATGAGGAGCTATGGGTAATCAGTGGCTACTTAGACAGGGAGACTCAGTTTTCTCCAGGAACAAGCCCTCCCTTATAAATTATCTAGATCTAAGAGGTTATCCCTAAACACATTTACATATAAACAACATTAAATAAACTTAGTAGGTTTTACAAATACCTGCAACACACACACACACACACACACACACACACACACACAAGCACACACCACCTAATTAAACATAAAAGGTGTTGAATTTAAGATAAAATGAGGAGGAGCTGGAAAGGAAAAACAAAGGGTTGGAAATTATGTAAATGCAGTAATCATTTTGTATGTATGAAATTCTCAAAAACATTTTTAAAAAGTCCATATCTCTAGTCATCATGGAAACACAAGCTAAGACTACTTTGTGATCTCACTTCACTCCAGTCAAAACAGCCATGACGAAATCTGACCCCAAATGTTGCGAGGATGGAGAGAACGAGGAATCCTTATATAACAAATCTACGTAGCTATTAAAAAAACCAGTATGGAAAGTTAAAATTTAAAATAGGATTATGATGTACCTCAGTTATTCCACCCAGAGGAGTCCATGTCCAACCGTAAAGAAAACATTAAAAGAAAATATTGATGAGCTCACCCAATCTCAAAGGAAAAGAAGTCTGCAAGTTCTCCCTTCTATGGAGACCCTTGGCTGGAAATACACATCCAGATGTATAAACATCTGAGCATAACATTTAGAAAAGAGAGCAAAAAGGGGCAATAGTTTGTGGTGAGGAAAAATAGATACAGCAAAAGGCCTAATGTATTATGAAAGAGAATGTAACCTATCAGTCTTTGTCGTTTCAGCACTATTGTGCTTTTTCCTCCATTTTTATGGAAGATAAGTGACTAAAACTATAATTGATAGTGAAAGTATAAAAGCCTGAGCAGAGCTCCATGGCTTCAGAGTGAACATCCTAGCAGTATAGAAGTTTACTGAGATGTTGAAAGTTTGGAACTGGGCAAGTGTTTGTTTGAGTAGTTACCTTAAAATACCTATTTGATATTTCCCATTGTGAGTTAATTACAATAAAGGGATTTTTCAAAATTCTAGCAACAATATCCAAACTCCCTGCGAATAGTGAGGTCACATATCTATTTTCTTTTTTCTTTTTTTTTTTCTTTTTCTTTTTTTTATATTTTATTAATTTATCCATATTACATCTCAATTTTTATCCCATCCCTTGTATCCTCCCACTCCTCCCTCCCTCCCATTTTCCCCTTACTCCCCTCCCCTATGACTGTGACTGAGGGGGATTACCTCCCCCTGTATATGCTCATAAGGTATCAAGTATCTTCTTGGTAGTCTGCTATCTTCTTACAGGGTTTGCATCCTGGTGTTGATTGACTTTGGGAAGTCATTAAGCTAATATAAGCTCATCAGGGTGCAATCTCCACTACTGAGTCCTCATAGCCTTAGGAACAAAAGGCCACAGATGTGCTCACAGACAGAAATTGCTGTTCTTTGTTGTAGCGAGCATTTTGCTACTTTGTGAGTTACCATTCTTCCACCCTTCTCCACCTCTCTTCTTCCAACCTTTCATCCCCCTAACACTAGATAAGAGACAGAAAATGTACCGAGAGGAAAGAGGATGACATTTCATTAGACTACTTCCTGCTGAGTTCCTTGGAGTAAATTTGATCTTTGCCATCAGGATATCTAATTGCTTCTTCTGATTTCTTCTTTTTTGCATGACTACTTAACAAATTTCAAACAATAGCAATGAACAGCATCCAACCACCAACCAGCCAACTATGGCAACCCTGCCTCTCAAGGCACTAGCATTTTTTTAACCACTGAAAAGTTCCCAGGATTCCAAATGTCTCACACTTGCAGAAACTATCTGGGGCTGGCAAAATCATATCTCTGTTAGAACACAAAGCAAATCGTAGTCAGTTGCTGCAAAGCACACCCATATCCCCCCACACCTGGGATTAAAGCAAAAACATATTCTTATACTATTTCTATGGTTTTTAAAGAAACCAAAATTCAAAAATTCTCAGTACAAATTGTTCCTGTAGTACACTGGGACTCTGCAAAACTAACTATGACTCCTCAATCTTACTTTTATAATTATGAACTACACAGATCTTTTATCTTTATGAAGTTAGCCTACATCTGATGTTTTGGTACAATAGTGAAAAAATATATACTAACATAGGACCTAGAGAAATGACTCAGTGGTTAATAGCATATACACTTCTAGAAAACTATATTTTGATTCTCAACAACTGCTACATGTGAGTCTACATCAAAAGGATTAGATCCCCTTTTTGGCCTTAATGCTCACATGAACACACACACACACACATACATGCACACACACACACACACACATACATGCACATACACACATACACACACACTAAAATAAAATGTAATATAATAAAATATAATATAATATTGTAGCTATATAACATTGTCTTGCTACTGTGAGAAAATATACATGATCGAATGTGATCAACTGTAAGATGTGAAAGGTTGACTGTAAATTTTTTAGTTCTCTTTTTCACCTTCACTAAAGGGAGTTTAACTTTTATTCCCTTCTTTTTCCTTATTAATCTCCTTCAAATAAACATCTCTCACTTATTTAAAAGATAGAATATCTAGGTATGAAAATTAGAGCAAGAGAGATGTGGACTGGTATCTATGCAATACTTCCCCTTGAGCCTTTCCAGACTGACTCTAATATTTTACATGAAATTTCATCATTCCAAACAAATATTGAGTCTCTAATAAATTTTTATTGACCTTAAGGGGGTATCAACAAAAAGAAATCTGAGTATATAGAGTCACAGTGGCATTAGTTGTACTATGTCATTTACTTTATGAACTTAAGTATTTTCCCTTTTCATAAAGGATAAAAGGTAAATCCAAACAGTTTTTTAAAAACATAGTGTAGATAATTCAGAAATTTATAGTCAATAAACATATTCCCTAAATGTGAATATAAGTTGAAAGGTTCTGTCCCAAGTATGATTTGGTACGTAATGATGTTAGTTCTGAGCATCTTTATACAGTTGGCTCCTCAAAATGGATCAGCATCATGACCTTCAGTGATCAACTGACAAAATCAAGTTCTGTTTCAGCATTTGAGAGCATAAGATTGGGTTGACTTTGAGAACATCAGCATTATTATGGTCAGAACAGTTGCAATAGAAGTGTTTGCCTCTCTGTCACTAAGAAAATAAACATATATAGCTCATGAAGCTATGGTTTCAAATACTCTAATGACTCCAAGAATCAGAAATCAAAGGCAAACAATGATGATTCAACCATGTATAGTTTTTGAAGGGTTTTTTTTTTAAGAATATAAAATCCTCAAAAGGATCCAACTCCATCATATTATATGATTTGCAATGCAAGCTGTGGAGATTTATATGCATTACTATATGGTTTCTGATTTCAATTATAATTTAATTTGAAATACTCATAGCATAGCTTTGTGACCCTGAATTAATAACATCACATTGGTTTCTTATCTCAAACCAAAGGACTGGACATTTTGATCACTAATGTCTCTCCCAGCGGTGTCATTTTCACTCTGAATAATTAAATCACATTCCATATGTAGAACAACCTAATTGAAGGAGGATTCATATGAAAATTCCTTATGAAAATCAGAGCTAGGATGCCACTGTGTGACATAGAAAATAGCCACACAGAATTAAGCGTATGAGCTGGATGAGAGAATTATCAAGATTAATACCAATGAGATTTATTTTATGAGTTGTCCCTTGATGGTAGTTCTTAATAAAAAGATATGGCTAACACTGTAGGCCTAATTCACAGCATAGTCAGCAAATAAATTAGATTTTAGGCAAAAACCTGTTGTTTTGGGGATTAACTCATAATCATATTTTATTCAAAAGAACAACTAGCTGATATTTATAGCCAAGAACATAAGTTAAAGGTATATATTTTAATAGTACCTATTTAAGAGAGTATTATATATAAAAATATTTCATTGTCTGTATTTAAAATTCCATTTGCACTAAACTCAAAAGGGAAATAAAAATAAATAAAAACTCTAATTATTCTCCTGAAATACTGGGAGCTTAACCCTACCAGGCCCCTGATAAAATATGAATAGTTTTGGATCTCGGCTTTTTTTTTTTTTTTTTTGGTTTTTGGTTTTTTTTGGGGGGGGGATTTTTTTGGTTGGTTGGTTGGTTGGTTGGTTTTGGTTTTGTTTGCTTTTGTTTATTGCCAGAATCTCACACTATAGCCCAGGCTAACCTGTATCTTACAGCATCTATCCTGCTTCACTTTGCTGAGTGGTAGGATTATATTTGTGAGCCACTGTGGCCAGCGTTTTTTGTTTTTGTTTGTTTGTTTTTGTCTCTGTTTTTTAGGTATGTTTACTCTGATAAACTAATAGGATAGTTTCCAAAAAGTCTGGTTTCTCCTCATTTTTTTCCTTCTGGGAACAGTAACATATAAAATAAATATTTCTAATCATATTCTTGTTTAAAAGTATACATTTTATTAGTCATGTTCACCTATATTTTGCCTGTAATACTGTCAGCCACAAAGTGACTCTTAAATTCCTTGCAAGGATTCTCTTTTGGTGGCTTCTGGGTTTTTCCTCATAAAATAGACCTAGTCCTATATAGATAGAATATTTATGGGAAAACTACTGAAACTCAGACATTTGTCAAAAGTAATTAAGAATAGCGACACTACAATTTAGAATTTATCTTATTTAGAAGTAATATGTAGATCATTCATATAAACCCAGTAACATTTGATGTCTTGGCCAATAGTTTTATTCTTCCCTCATATTGTTATTTTAGGGTGGTCCCATTTCTATGACCTACTACAAGCATTCAATACAAATGACTTCAAGAAAAACAATGGGTCCTTGAGGACACAAAACAATCATGTTTAGCTTGTGACTTTCAGGAAAGCTTGGTCATTGTTATGACAGAAAGAAAAGACTTCGTGAGAAAGACTTCCTCATTCCTCACGAAACTATGATACCAGAAGACAAGGAGTTGTGGGCATGGAAGCCTGCTGAAATGAGTAGGCCTCCAAGGAACTCTGAACCCTTCAATGACTCTGAGGAGAGAACAGTGGGACAAAGAGAAGGCCAGCGAGACCCTTGTTCCTTTTGTAGCAGATCTTCCTACTTATCTTACATATGTGTCTATTTTCTCTTTTTATAAAGAGAACTTGCAAACTGTAATTACTACATGGCCTTCCAGTTGAAGGACTGTATCTACTGTCCTCCACACAGCTGAATATGGGGCAATGACTAAGTATTGCTTGTTCCTCTTTCTTGTGAAGGAAATATGAGGGTGATGAAAATCTGAAAAAGCCTTGGTTACAACATTCTTCGAATAGTAAGAGATTTCTATCCTGCATATCCATGTAGCCATGCAAGGTGGGAGGCCAGGTGACCCAATTGACAGGAAATGGAAGCTTAAGATGTCTGGATGAGAAAAACAAGAAAGCATCGCAGTTAACAAATGTACTAATGGCAAAGGTCAAGATGGAAATAAAAACTTGTGAGAAATTGATAACTTAAGCATAATGATGCTTCAAGCAAGAATGTACCTACTACCTGTCTGTGCTCTAGCCAGACTTTACAGACACCCATTGGACATTAGCCATACTCCCTAAACGAAATATATGGACTAAGGGACTCATGAACCACTAAAGTTAATTCCTAGTTCTTCAAGAAAATAATTTGTGTGTGTGTGTGTGTGTGTGTGTGTGTGTGTGTGTGTACACATGTATATGACTGTGTTTGCATATGAGTTCAAGTGTATACTTATCTATGTGGGCGCATGTGCATATTGGTACATATGTGTAGAGATCTGATGGTGGTGGTGTATAGCATCTTCCTTAATCACTCTCCACCTTATCTTTTAAAAGTATTTAGTTATATATGTGTGATGGGTGGGTGTGCATGTGAGCACGTGTACCACATACATGCAGGAGCCCGTGGATGTTAAAAGAGAGTATCAAATTTCCTAGTACTACAGTTACATGTAGTGGTGAGCCACTAAGTGAGTGTTGGGAGTCGAACCTCTGATTAAAGAGCAGTAAGTAATGTTAACTACCAATCCATCTCTATGTTATCCTTTCTATGTTATTTTTAAGACAGAGTCTTTCAGTGAATCGGGAGTTCACTTATGAGTCTAGGCTAAATGTCCATCAATTCTTAGGAGGCTTCTCATCTGTCTCTAGAATTCTAGGATCACAGGTTTGCCCAACACTTTACGTGGGTGCCCAAGATCCAAACTCAAGCCCCCACACTATATGACAAGCACTTCACTGGCTTCAGTCATTTCCATGGACACCCAAATTAGAATTTTTAACAGACAGTAGATTTTATAACATTAAAGTTCTAAAAATTTTAAAGTATCTAATCTCATATTTATTTGTTGGTAGGCATTGATAGGTAGTAGTAGATTTCTACATGGAGCTTTGTATAGTATTCAATGTATTCACTTATTTCCCATTCTGACTCCTACTTTACCTAATGTTTGAAACATAATAAATACTTGAATTATTCCAATTTGCTAAATATGGATTCATGTTAACAAAATGTGCTCAATACTAATTTCAAGCAAGTTTGAAACCTGCTCCTTTCCTATTTTTAAACTTGGAGAAATTGCCTACAGTTCTTATTAATACCCCACAACCTATAAACCAACAGAACCTGTTTTGTAGTAAACAACAGACTTTAGCGGCCAAAAGGCAAGTGAAATTTTATATACAAATCTATTTAAACAGTATTTTGCAGTAAACAAAAAAAAAATTAATATGGTAGTAGACACAGGTAACTTGACAACTTCCATTTTGACCTTTGGTCCAATTGCATGTATTAGTTAATTTTAACACAATTTTTAGCATTTATTATGTTTTAAGTGATGGGCTCTTACACACAGCTAGCACAGAAGAACAAGCCCATTGGGCTCTTACTGTTTGGATAGGTGAGGAATATGTGAAACAGAAGGAGTAACTACTTAGGATGGGGCCTGATGGTTGACTTGTCTGAACCCGGTCATTTAAGTGAGAGGACAGAGAACTGAGCAGATAACTGGAGATATTTTTTTTTTAAGTAGGATAACATAGTTGAAGTAAAAAAAGCAATAACAACAACAACTTCTGGACTTCATTTTCAAATTGTTTAGATGACAGAGGAAGGAGTGGAGCTACAAAGTGAAGCTGAAAGGTATGTACATGACAAGACACAGATTATGGGCCATGATTCCCTAGAGGGACCTAAGAGGGAGCTAATGCCCATTTTCATAAGAGCTAATAAGAAATGTGAGTCCTGTGGTCACCAAACACTTAGGAACTTGTAGCCCCTTGAGATGAATTAGCCCTGAAGACAAGTCCCCCCCATTCACCTCTAAGAACACAGTGTCCAGAGCTTTGGGAGAAGTGACCGGTAGATCGGACCAATGTCATGTCCATAAGCCCTTTTGGAAAAGTATGACATTTATTTATTTAGTAGGAGATGAGTGGAGCATGTGACCACAGTACATGGCATGCAGTTGCAGACCTGAAGAAAACTTGAAGAGTCAGTTGTACCCTTCCACCATGCAGGTCTTGAGGTTCTAGCTTAGTCCTAATTGTCTCCTTCCACCAAGTGGGCCTCAAGGTTCTAACTCAATCTTCTGCTTGGTAGAAAGCATCCTTGCCAACTGAGCCATCTCATCAGCCATATTTGTATATCTTTGGCAATTATTTACTGTCTTGCTATGGGTTTTGGATTAACTTGATTAATTTTTCTAAATATCTAATGTGTGTGTGTGTGTGTGTGTGTGTGTGTGTGTGTGTGTGTGTGTGTAAAGGAACTTATCTCCAGTCTCATTACCAATCAATCCTCAATATTAGCCTGGAAGTCCTTTTAGAAAGGAGTTGAAAAGTTGAGATGAGCTAGGCTACGTATTGATTTGACCTGCCTGCATCCACCCCTCCCTGCTAACACATGCTGCTTTGCTCCAGAAAGAAGAGCAAGGAGCAACTTTCACAGATACAGGAAGATTTCTGCATGCATACATCCTAAGTTAGAAAGAACAATTCAGTTCATTAGTGCCTCGTTTTTGTTTTCCCAGACAAGCACAATTTGAAGAAATTAAAAATAACACTGAGATTGGGAACTCACAAATATTCAAAGAACTAAGAATGTACTTGGGTAAAACACTTTACTCCTCACACTGTACTCACCAAGTTCTACTGACATTTCCAGAATGAGTGGCTAAACAATCAAGATTAAAGAAAGAACTTGGACTCTGAACAATCACACTCTATACGGTATTGCCTTGAAAGTGTTAATGCAGATGGCGTGTCTATACAGACTGAATCTAAGCTATAGCTGAACTAAAGGGTAGATCCCCATGAAGTCACTTGTTACATACAAGTAAAATGGAATCATACCGCCATCCTTTTAAAAACTCTTCTTATGTGAATCAGAAATGTCCTCTATAGGCTCATATTTGGATCACTTGTTCCCCCAGGGGGTGGCACTTTGGGGATAAACCTTTAGGAGGTAGGATGTTACCAATAGAAGGGGGTCACTGAAGGCATGCCTTTGATGGTTGTTATCCTAGTCCCTGTTTCTGGTTGCTGGCTGCTTTCTGACTCATTCACATGCACACTGCTAGAGCCACAGATAGACCTGATGTCACCATCATGCTTTCTGGACATAATGGACTGAAATGTCCCTGAAACTGAGAAGCCAAATCAACCTCTCCTCTCACATGGTTTCTATCGAGTGTTTTGGTCACAGCAATGAAAAAGCAACAAATATATTACCTGTCAAAGAAGATAGATAGAAGGAGAAAATGTCCCAGAATTCCAGAGTTCACAAGATGTGTACTATCCTAGACTATGTTAATTCAACAATTTCACTGGGCAGTGAGCCAAAAGATATTGACCATTCACAACCTTATCTATCAAGGTCTAGAAAAGCACAGTGTGTGCTTCATAAGATCTAAAAGCCCTTTCCTTGAATATTGTAAACAATTTGCATGCTTTATAAGGATTTATATATAATATACATGTCAAGTGAATTACCATGCCGTACCCTATAAATATGAGCAAGCATTATATATTATTAAAACCCTTCTTTAAAAAACCATTACAAACAAAAATACAGAAAGTAGGCTGTGTTAAAAAGAAGACTTAGATAATTTTCAGACAACATTCTGAAATGTATCCAACAGTAACCACAGGAGTACTACCACTGTCTCCTTTGTAATGGACTAGAATCTGAAATAGGACCTAATCATAAATAACTAAAGAGGGAAACCACTCATTCAGAAGATCTCTGTGTGTGGCTGCAAACATTAGAAACACCCAAAAAAACAAATTGGAAATAAAAACAAACACTGTTTTCTGCAGTTCAAATAATTGGACCCTCAGATAGAAACAAAAGCCAGGAGTTCCCTATTCTCTGAGGATGAAATCCTGTGAATTACACAGATAAGGCCTACTGCAAATAAATATGTTGGAGGAGCCATGTCAGTAGCTGGCAAGAAAACAAGAGAATAACTGAGCAGCTCTGCTTTGAGGGAAATGTTAGACCCCACTTTCCATCCTTTCTTATGGCTCAGAGGGGAGGTGTGTACAATCTGACTGAATGGCAAAACACTCTTCTCGTGGATGCAATGCCATGCTCAACCAAAAGCCCCCTTAGCACAACAAGTCACATCTTCTGGGACATAGAAAATCAGATGGTAGGAATTCTAATACTACTAAAGATCATTCACATGGAAACTATTATTTTCTCCTAACATACTTTCTCAAGTTAAATACACAAAGATAGGCATTATAAATGGACCTTCCAGGTGAAATGTAGGACTGACGAATTATTTTTAGAAATCTGAGAATTTTGCATACAATTACTTTAAGCTAATAAGGATATTCATATACCTACATTGTCTACAATTTGAGAGAAAGAAAGAATTAACTCACCATCTTCTTTGAGGTAGGCTGAATGGTGCCAGGAGTTAACCTGTCCTGTCTAACAATCTTTAGAATAATAAAAACAGCTTTAAATGCCATTTTCTGTAGGTCTCTGAGGCTGTTGAAAACTTTATTTTACCTTGTATATCTAAAGAATCATATTTATCTGTTAGACCTCGGATATATATTCTTGTGATAAAAAATAGACTAGCATTGGCAAAATGTCATCATTCTGCCACAGACAGAATTCTGCCTAAAAATCGGCAAGCTTGGACACAAGCAGAATTGATGGCCAAACTCTGCCAAGACAGGGTAAGCAAGTCCTCAATAGTTCCCCCCTCACAAATATGTCTGTCAGATATATTGGGCCAGAAAGCTGAAGATGATGCTCCAGTCCTATAGAGAGTATTGGGTGACTGTTCAGGCAGCAAACTGTCTCTGTCATTTTCTCACTTTGGAAAGCTACTAACCTGCACTTCCGGTTCACTTGAGTAATTAAGTTTTATTTCTTCTCAAGTCTCTGATGGGGTTGAAGACGAGATAGTTTAGTCCTACAATTAAGCTTAGTTGTTTAGGGGTTAAGATGTTTTTAGGTAGATGTTTTAAATTAACAGAGATGAGATATGATAGATATTGATTTCCATTCACAACTTTAGACTCACCAAGATAAGACAGATGTTTACTTCAAGTTTGCCAAATACAAATAGCCAAAACACTATGAACATAACACTATATAATCCCTGATTGTCTCGTGTCTCGTGCTTCTTCCTGTTGTATGTAGTTTGTTTTATTTATGTGTAATAATATAAATGTATATGTAAAAAAAAGGAATATAAAATATAATAAAATAGAGAGAAAGAGAGAATTAACTGAGGTTTCCAAGATGTAATAGGGTTTTCAAACTGAGACAAAGACAACAAGAGAAGATCCTGTGAGACTCCAGCCTACTTTTTCAAAAAATTTGTTTCAACTTCTTCATAAGCTTGCTAGGATTTCAGCCAACAGGCATCCTAAGCCAGTTGTGTTCCAGGTCATGCACATTCCGATGTGTATATCACTCATTTTCCTACTGGAGCTAGATATTTGTGAATCATGCTGCATCTTACCCCATTCTCAGAAACTCAACCATCTTTACTATTCTTGATAGTAAAAAAAAAAAAAAAAAATCCAGAGCTGGGTGGCTCATGCCTGTAATCCCAGCACTTGGGGAAGCAGAGGCAGGAGGATCTCTGTGAGTTTGAGGCCAGCCTAGTCTACAAAGCAAGTCTAATACAGCTGGGGCTTTTACACAGAGAAATCCTGTCTCAAAAAAAAAAAACAGATAGATAGATAGATAGATAGATAGATAGATAGACAGACAGACAGACAGACAGACAGATGGATGACAGACAGGCAGACAGATAGATGTAAAATTACTTAAACAATCACATTGTCTTAGCAGTGTCATGTCCTGCACCTTTTAGTCCTGGCAACCTGACTAGGGCAAAATGGGAATGAAGAAATGATAGCCTCCGAAGAAACGATAAACACATACAGAGAAGCTGGGGTTAAATGGGCTGTCCTTTCTCTGCAGAGTGCACCTGCTAGACAACCTGCAAAGCCAGTGCATTTATTATGTGCGTTTATTGTGACTTGCCCAAGCCTAAGCAGCCAGTCAATATTTAAGCCCAGGCTGTTCACATTGACAAACAAATTGAAGTCAGATTTCTCCAGGACTGCTTAGCTCTGTGAGAATGAAGTGCAATTACACTTAGCACTATATTCCATAAAACTAGGGCCAGATTTATTTGCCAACACTGTTCAACAATGTGTGGCATCCTTTCTTCTTCTTCTTCTTCTTCTTCTTCTTCTTCTTCTTCTTCTTCTTCTTCTTCTTCTTCTTCTTCTCTCTTCTTCTTCTTCTTCTTCTTCTTCTTCTTCTTCTTCTTCCTTTCTCTCTCTCTCTTCCCATCCCCTCTCTGTCTTTCATGGATTCTTGTCATATTCATACATTTGAAACAGAAATTTAAAATTGTTTGTTTATGGCATCTGACTATGGCTCAGTGAACAGAAGTGATTGCCATACAAAACTAACAACCTGAGTCCAGTTCCTGGAATCTATATAAAAAACCAGAAGCAGTAGTCACCATCTATGATCCCAGAATTCCTACAGTGAAAAGAGGTGTAGAGACAGGAGAACCAACTAGAAGCTCATGGTCCAGCTAGCCTGGAATATACAGTGGCACTCAGAGGAAGGACAGCAGCCTACCAAGAAGAGACTTGATATCCTATGAGCATATACAGGGGGAAGAGGTCCCCCTCAGTCACAGTCATAGGGGAAGGGAGAAAGGGGAGAATGGGAGGGAGGCAGGAATGGGAGGATACAAGGGATGGGATAACAATTAAGATGTAATATAAATAAATTAATAAAATATATATAAAAAATGCAATAGAACAGGAATAAGAAAGACTATGTGTCAAATAGAAAGACAACAGAGGCAAATTCCTAAAGTCCTAAAGTTGTTCTCTGACTTCCACAGGAATCACACACACACACACACACACACACACACACACACACACACACACACACAAACACACACCGCCAGCACCACCACCACCAATAATAATAATAATAATAATAATAATAATAATAATAATAATAATAGTGATAATAATAATAATGAATGTTCATTTATTATTTGGACAAGGAGCAGGCAGACCTCTTAGAGATAACAATAATAAGATCTACCAAAACAGTGTTGGTCTTGGAGGGTGGAGAAATGTGAGCAAGTTTTTCAGAATCCGAGGCAGTTTCCTCTCTCCCTGGTAGTTGTTATCATGACAAATGACCTTGACTTCTTCAGAACTCATCAGAAACTGTGGTTGGCTGAAATCACCTACAGAATCTTCACGCAGCCCGTCCACTCCTTGATGCTGACAGGAAGCTGGAAAATTTATGCATCAAGCATCATGTATAACACTGCCTAGATCATGCATATGCATGCTGTTTTCTCATTAGGATTTGCTGAAGGTAACAAGCATACACTAACAAAGGCACGTTGGCAATCTGTAAAGAAATGCAAATGATGACAGTCTCTTCACTCTTAAATTCCTCTTTTTTTTTTTTTTTTTGAAGGCAGTTTCTGTTGATCTTGATTTTCACTGGTGTATGGTAAATAGTTCTCCTGGACTTGTTTCTATTTTGCAATAGGTGTGGCACACATTTTCCTGAGGACTGGGAGGAAATTAGATGCAGGCCTCACTTGTGCTTCCCTCATCCTGAAGCTTACATTATAAGCATTTGATTTATGGGTCATTTAAAAGTCCAGAACACCCACAGATCTGCAGGCTGACATTTATTTATTATCAGTTTTCTCTAATGTGAGCTGAGGTACCTCCATCAGTTCCCACCAGTGCTGGATTCACAGCCATCTCCCTCTATTCCTTTTCATTATGGGAATTATTAATGATCCTTTTGAATCCCTGTCTGCCCCACGCCTCTCTTCATTTTATTTCCCAATCTTTGTCTTTCATCTCCTATGCTAAATTTTAACTTACCTGATGATTGCTTTTAAACCCTTTTGTATTAACCTTAGATTCTGAAGGTTGTCATAAATGCTTTATAGACCCATTTTCATTACATTAAAAGAAGGAATACTTGTGCCCCAAAATCCATTTGGTTATAGAACACAGCTATTTAGTTTTGAAGTAGATATGCACAATAGAAGGTTATATTTTAAATATACAGAATTCCGCATTATTCAATAGGTCCTGACAACTGAGTCCATTTTCATTTAATTCATCAAAGGACTGCCCCGAATTACTAGCACAGAGTGCATCCTTTGCAAGAAAGGCCATGCTGCCCATCATGAATTCATGAAACCCATGACTATCCAAGACGATGTTCATTTAAAAGGCTTATTAATCCGCAATGAATAATTTAGATACCCCCCCACCAGCCATTTTACAACCAGAGATGTCACATTGATTTTATAAATGAATGAAAAAGTGAAGGACAGGTAGAGCTATGACCAAATCTTTGAAAAGCAGAAATATGTCTGTAAGACATTTCAAAGAAACATTCTTATGGTCATCTCCAAAGTTTCATCCCAAGAGCTCCTTCACTATATATATATATATATATATATATATATATATATATCTTCTAATAAATTGGCCAGTATTGGGGGGATGGACAGATAGCAGAATGGCATAGCTCTTGTAAGAGACCTGAGTTCCGTTCCCAGCACCCACCTGGCAGCTCACAACCTTATGTGACTCCATTTCCAGGTAATCTGACACCTTCTTCTGGCTTCTTCTCGTACTGCATATACATGCGACACATACATACAAGCAAGCAGTGTACTCATCCACATAAAATATAATCAATCTTAAAAAAATTTAGCAAGCTACCCATATGATTCTAAGTTCAATATTGTTTCTGTTGAGTTTTTCCACCAAAATTGTTCATAATAGCCCTCTATTGTTTTTTAAAAGCAACTTTCTATAATCTAGTGAATTAAAGAATTAAAAAAATATAATCAGTAATTTACTTGAAAGACATTTTTTCTTTAAATCATTGAAAATTATGGCATGCAGATTAGAGACATATATTAACATGATGATTGTTGGTTTTTGAAGAATGATTTGGAATTCTACCAATGTCAACAAGAATGCACAGCAAAGATGATGTCATCTTCATGTCTTCCAACTATATATTGTTTACCCCATGATCACAAGATGGCTGCTCTGCTACCAGACCTCATGCCTATAATTCAAGTCGGACTTTTTTACTTTTTTATTTTAAGATAAAATGTTCTACTAAGAACTTTGACCTCATTAATATGGTCAACTCAAACTCTACCAAACTGGAAAATCAAACATTTTGGTTTTCTGATCTGACTAATAGAGAATAGTAAACTTACATTGAACTATGAATGACTTCAAAATTATCAGTCAGCTGTATCTTGTTTTACTTCCATCTAAAAGAAATCTAGTGGTTAATATTAAATATAGTGGCAGAAAAGGAATTAAAAGGCAAAATAATTAACCAAAACCATATATATGATACATGTTTTCAGCTTAGAGGATATGGTAGAACAAAGCTTTGAATAATATTACAAATATTGAGGAAATTAAACTTAACCCTACTATCCCACTATATCTTGTACACCCTAAGGCTGCACATGAGAATCAATGACCTAGTCACAAACACTAAAGTTAACTAAATATGAATATCTAAACTTCTTAGGTCACTCTTCAACATCTGTATTTTTTTCGTCTATATCTTTTGAGACAGGGTTTCTTTATGTAGCCTAGGCTGGCCAAGAATTTGCTCCGTAGACCAGGATTGGCTTGAATTTGTAGATACCCTTCTTCCTCTACCTCCCAAGTGCTGAGATGACAGGTGCATGCTATTTCTCCCTGACTTTTAAGTGCGATGTATTTAAAGATATTTTTCATTTGATTCAAAAATACACTAAGTGTTGAGAAAAATCTCTAAGGCTTATTGTAGAGAACTGGAGATTTCAGAGCAAAGTGTTAATAAAAGAAGTTATTCATAAGTTCACTTCAAACATATAGAGGAAAATTACCTTCTCAGAATAATAATTCTTAGTGAAAGATTCATGAAAATATGTCCTTAATGGATGGAACTTGAATATGGGTGTACATTTGGAATCTGAATGTCCCTTTAGAAATTATTTGCAAAAGTATAAGAGATTATCATTATTCATAATTTTAATGCCATTAATCATGAAGCCAATAAAAGCTCAAAGTGTATTAGTTTCAATTCTATGTGACAGACTTAAGGAACTGCTACTGAAAACCTGATATGTTTCTAAATGCTTTTAGCTTTGAATTGCAACACTGGAAAACATGGTGGATTATATATTCAGATTCACTGTTTGGGTAGTAGCTTTGATAAGCCACGATGGCCTAACCTCTGTAACAGGGGCGAGGAAAGTTAAGACTGATTTCTCCGACAAAGGGAAAAGGTGAACATGCGTAGGAGAAGGGGATGCTGTAGGAATCAGGCCTGGCCTTGCTCTGCACTCCTTCGTCAGAAATCAGTCACGCGCCCATTTAACTGCAGAAAGAAGAAACCTGAGAATGGAAGCAGAAGATAGTAGACATGTGACATTGTGTCTACATGCGCCTAGAAATGCCTTGGGGACTGACATCTTGAATGCCCTGAAAAGAATTTGGGGCTGGAGAGATGGCTCAGCAGTTAAGGGCACCACTGTCTGCTCTTCTAGAGGTCCTGAGTTCAATTCCTAGCAACCACATGGTGGCTCACAACCATCTATGATGTGATCTGATGCCCTTTTCTGGCCCGCAGGTGTACATGCAGACAGAGCATTGTATACATAATAAATAAATAAATCTTAAAAAAAAAAAAAGAAATAGAAAACTTTGCACTGGTTAAAAATAAGTGTGCACAACTAAGTCAAAAAAAACGAAAAAAAAGGAGGAGGAAGAAAGGGAATGGAAGATGAAGAAACGGAGGGGGAAAGGAGGGGACAGAAGGGAAAGAAAGGGAAAGCCAGGAAAGGGAAGGCAGAGGAGGCTCGCTTTGGATACCTCTGAGAACCCTGTGTTTAGAAAGATGAGCAACAAGGAAGACATCAGCCTGGACTACATAGTGAGATCCTACTGCACCAGCGTACACTCAAATTTACAAACAATTTGCAGAGCAGGCTGTGAGTGTTTTTCAGGAACAGATGTTGCATCCACATTGTTGTCAAGGACCCCAGGGGCTTCCTTTCTGTTTTCTCACAGCTGTGTGTCAGCTCCTTCCTATGCCTGTTGCTTTATAAGACATGCAGAGTGGCCCACAGCAATTGGCCCACTCCTCACCTCCAAACTCAGGGAATTTCAAGGAAGTACCTGGAAATTCATGTCTTAATATTGGGTTCTTCCTAATTCTAGGCAAGGACTATAAAATGGCCACAGCTGATTTAATCAAGACTAATTCCTAGAAAGAGAGTTAGTATCCAAACCACTCAGTTAGGCGACTTACAGTCCACGACTCTGGTCTCTTTCATCTTTACTCAAGTGACTGAGAGAATACATTTATGTATGGACTTCTATCTTCCTGAAAACCCTTCTCTGAGGCCACCCTCTCTCACTCCTCTGCACTTTCTGGTCCAGTTTCAGTTATCTTTAACTGTCATTTAAGACAGCAATTTTTTTCTTCTGCCATTTATAATCTTTTATCATCTCTTTCTCTCTCCTTGGAGTAGAAACCTTACAGGATGTAAGTAGACTACATGTTATTCCACACGCTGAAGCACTATTTTCTCCTGTGTTTTTCCTTCAAGTCTTTTCACGGTACTCACCTCAAACCCCTGGCATTCAGTGGCACAGTTATCTATGTAAACATTTAAATAGTAATAGTTTGTGGTTGCCCAAGGAGACAACAGCTTGCCAATCTGTCCTATGACCAATCTGCATCCCTAAATATAAAAGCCCTTCACACTGGTCTTTTAGGATGGGTCTCATTGCCTTCTGTCCCAATCTTTGCACATGTCAGGAAGTGAAGTTCATTTCCAAGACTGACTTTTAGTAAGCCTATTCTGGTTCCCATGACTACTCACATCTTTCTTCTCTTTTATCCCTACATGGTCAGAGCTAAGCTATTTATTAACATAATAAATAGAAGAATCAAATATTATGTCATGGATCTAAGCTGAACAGTATAAAAGGCCAAACTTCAGTACAGATTAATCATAGATCCAATAATTTGTCAACTTGCCCATGGATTATCATTTTTACTTTTCATTAGTGTTACTTTCTAGGTATTGATTATCACCTCACTGTACCCTCTGCTTGGTGAATTCCCAGTCACCAAAAGTCTATGAAAAATGCCTATTTTGTTGTGTTATAAGTCTTCCTAGATATTTCTCAGAGAGACTAATTTCCTGCAGTATCAACTGAGATTGCATATTTCTCTAAGACAATGCGGAGTGAAAGAAGCCAAGGAAAACCATGTTTTACACGAAGCCAATAAAAAACAGACACATTAGCTCTAAATCAACTGGCAATGTGTCAGAGAAGTAAATTTCCCTGCTCAGAGTCACAGAGGGAGAATCCATCTTTGTCTCTGAGGTTTAAGTAAGATTTTGACAAGAAATTTAATAATACGGAGGAATCAGTCTGCTACTGTACACAGTGATTATTTCACACAAGAAAAGGACTGAACAGTCACTCTGTGTGAGCCATTATTCGCAATTCATTGTTTCTAATTCATTACATCTATTCATACAAAGAAATGTCACTCAGCATGAATCTAACATTTGAAAATATCAAAATGGAGGGCAAGAAGGCTCCCCCTCAACTCCCGCCCCATGCATACACACTAGCTTTTGGTTTTTGAGTGTCTCAAGGCATCATCATTAACTAATATGTTTAAAAATATGCTGAACTCCAAAAAGCAATTCATTTTTTTAGACATTAGAAATAAATTAGTGATTTTACTTATGGTTAATTTTTTTTTTTATTTGTCAGAATTAAATGTTTGTCTTTCCTGCTATGCCTGTTTTTTGGGGGGAGGTTTTCACAGGGGAGGGGTTTCAAACAGGTGCTTCTTGACTTTGCCAGCAAAATTAATATATGCTGGGATTTCTCTTTACTTAAGAAGGTTTCCACTATTTTTAACTATGATTTGAAAAGTACCCCACCAAAAAAAAAATACAAAAATACAAAAATAAAACAAATCCTACCACTAGGAAGGTCAAGACAGAAGTGCAGGATCCAGCTTTGCAGATGGTTCCAAGACCCTAAGCTTATGAGTGAGAGAGGGAACAATTATTTGCTGTGGGCTGACTTGTGCCCCTCAAAATCTGCATGGTGAAAGCCTAGCTCCAGTGCTTCAGGCTATGACCAGTTTTTAAAGTCAGGGATCTATACCACCAATATCGCATTAAGACAATGGAGAGCCCTTAGCCAACGTGACTGTCCTTACACACAGAGTTTGAGATAAGAAAACACGCTGGCAAGAGATACAGGAGGAGATGGCTTTGTCTACCAGCCAGAGAGAAAAGAAAAACGGATCATTCGCTCACAGCACTTCGCTATTTCAGGAAAGTGAGTCACGAAGAGTTGTTCTGCTTTTCCCCAAGGTGTATGGCCAGGTGAGTCTGCCCATGATGGCCAGGGTGTATGTCCAGACCCTCCCTGTCTTTAATCAACAAAGCACTTCTAGCTCAGGGAAGAAAGGAAGGCGATGGAGTGAATGAATTCAGTGGGTTCTGTCACTAGAAATGAGTGGGAATTTAACACAATTTTTTATCATGCTATAACTAATGACACATAGAACTATTGTGCATAAAAATTAGCTTTGTAACTCAGAACTAAAATTAAGAATAAGGGCTGATGAGGTGGCCCAAGTGGATTAAGGTGCTTGCTACTAAGCCTAACAAGCTGAGTTTGCTCCCGGGACCCATTTGGTGTAAGTTGAGAACTGACTCCTCCAAGTTGTCATTTAAACCCCCCCACACACACATGCTAATAATAATAATAATTAATAATATTTAATGTGAAAATAAAGTCAGGAATTAAAATAGCTGAGAATTTGCTGGATTTGGCTAACATAATCCTGGGATTTAAAAGATAAACCATTCAGAGGAAGGATAGCAGGCTACCAAGAGGAGACTTGATACCCTATGAGCATATATAGGGGGAGGAGGTCCCCCTCAGTCACAGTCATAGGGGAGGGAGGAATGGGAGGATACAAGGAATGGGATAACTATTGAGATGTAATATGAATAAATTAGTAAAATTAAATTTAAAAGAATAGAAGATAAACCGTTGTCCCATCCATCTTTTTGTCTGTTTATATGCAGGTTTTATTTATTTTGTCCTTTTGTTAGTCTACTTAATTTGATACAATGACTCTTGCACTCATGTAGCATAGGCCAGCTTCAAACTTGCTATGTAGGGAAGGGTGACTTTGAACTTCTGATACTCCTGCCTCTACCTCCCAAATGCTAGGATAACTGGAGTGTGCCACCATTTTATCCAGTACTCGGGATCAAACCTGGGGCTCTTTGCCTGGCAGGCAAGCACTTAACTGACTGAACCATGTCCCCAACAACAGCTGTCACTTCTTTCCTGAGTACTTACCAGCAGAATAATAAAATGCAACAGTTTCTGGTGCCTTTTTGAGTGGATGAGATGAGCACCCGCGTAGAGGTCCTGACACTGCTCTAAAATTTCATTTTGTCTATAACAAGTGGACTGGGCCCTAGTAATGCTAAAGTCGGACTCTTTGAAGCTATTAACAGGCACTGCAAATGCGCTGGGACCCAGGCTAAGGCTCAAGCCCCGAATAGGAGTTCACTCCAAGATACCTATTTGCCATTCTTTGTCTTTCCTTCCTTCGGCTAAATACATTTTCATTTTCCCTCTGGCTTTGCTTCTTTCAATATTTTGTGGCTGTGATCAGTTTGATTTCTGACACTTTGGCAGCCTCTGCTCAAAAGATGAATGCAACTAATTTGGTAGATAAAGTTCTAATCTTTCCTGCTTTGATTGTCAGTGTTTGAAAGGTAATCTAAGAGGATGTCTTTATCCCATGATTTATTTTAGATTTGACTAAAGTCGGGTGCGAGCAGTTGATTACCTTCGCACATCTGATCAGCTGAAGGCAAAGACCAATGACACAGGCACTAATTGAAAGCAAAGTACACACCTCAAATCTGTTGTGACAAAATGTCACCTCTATATTAGCTAGTTAAACAAAGTATTTATGAAGATGCTAATGAATGAGCTTGGCTTTCTTCCTTCATGTCTGTTTCTAGCATAACAGAAAACTCTGGGGGCTTATTTATGAAGAACCAGAAAACATTTGCTTTTAGACAGAACTTCCTAGGCAACAAAGAAAACTCCATTCCATAGAGTAAATTTTCTATCAGACACTGAAATCTTCATAAAGATATGAGTGTGTGTGCACGTGTGTGCAAGTGTGTGTACAGTGTATATGCATGCACCTGTGTGTGTACAGGGTATATGCATGCACCTATGTGTGTGCGTGTATGTTCATATGTGTGTGTATGTGTGTGTGTGTGTGTGTGTGTGTGTGTGTGTACATGCTACACTGTGCATAAGGAGGTCAGAGGTGGAATCAGTTTTCTCCTTCTACATTTACATGGGTTCCAGAAATTGAACTCAGCTTGTCAGTTTCATTCAGCAAACCCTTGTATATGCTAAGCCATCTCACTAGCCTAAATGGAAAAAAAATGTATTTACCAAAGCATATTTGAAGTTCAGAAGCCATCAAAAAAATTTTTTACTGTTAAGTGTTCTAAAATATATATATTTATCTCACTTTTTTCTTTTAACATTTATGTATACACATAAACATACACAGATCCATTCCACTGAAGCTAACTAATCCTTAAATCTTTTAAGCTCTGCATCTTGAAATATGGTTTTCACAAATGAGTAAGGAGCTTTCACTTCAGTGCTAGTCTCTTTCTCTGTAAGCCAATGGGAAAATCTCTCCCAGCATCTATTGCTATGGTGTCCTTACCATAGACAAAGGCAGTGTCTCCCTGGCACTTCAGGTTTAACCTTTAATGTAGCATATAGCATCCTGAGACCCACATACATGATTAATGGAATCCCCAGCCCATCTCCAAATGAGCTTGTGTCGGCAAGAAGATTTAGTATCCCCTATACACCCTCAAGATAAAAAATTATCTCAGCTTGTGGGAGCAATTTGTCTAAGAAGAGTAATTTTAGAATTTCTTGCAATGGTTTTAGAGGGGCTGAGCTCCTGGTGGCTTTCCCCTTGATTTTATTTCAAACACCTGTTCTTCATGAGCAAGCATAACTTGAAAGTGAGGTAATAGGGGCCCCCAGATGCACAGAACTGACTTTTGTCCTTTGTGTGGCTCTCTCTACAAATCACACATAAGTCTGTATGCAAAAAAAGAAAAAAGGACAGCAAAAAAAAAAAAAAAAAAAAACCAAAAGACAAAAGCATGTGCTAATGCTTGTCCTTGAGTTTTGAAAACAATAGTCCCAGCCATGAGACTCTCTGTTGTTAATCTAACTGGCACATTACTGAAACAGAGATATAAAGTTGATATTTGTGATCACTTTCCTTAATGCCCAGCTGGTGTGAGCATCTTGCTCTCCCATCTGTGCCTTAGCAGTCAGCACCTCTATCCCACCGCTGCAGGCACTTCCTTTTGACTTGGAAGTAAATCTCAGCACCCAAAATCTGTTTGCTCTGTACAATGAATGGCATTTGTGCTTGTGAAAGATTCTCCTTGCACAGAAGCAATTTCAGATAGCCTAATTGACCTTTCCCCTTAGAAAGTTGCCATATCCTAACAGCACATGATGTGTCCGCTCTAAGTAAGGCAGCATTATGGGGAAAGTTGGTGTCTGGCCTCCTCGGACACTTCCCTTTGCAGACAACCACCTTGGCACTGAGCCTGTCTGTGCATCCTGCAAGCCTTTGTGGGCCTGCCAGTCAGAGAGACAATGGAAGCAGAATGTGTGAAAGCTCCATGCTGGACTCTAGCAGAGAGTGTTGATCAGCTGTGTGATCTGAGACAAGTGACTCCATTTCTCTTTGAGCCAAGATTCCTTATCTGCAAGGGAACGGTAGTGACACCTGTCATCTATAGAATGCAGGCAGATATTAATTTAGACTAAGGCCAGGCCGTTATAAAAAGGAGAGCTGACATTCAACCAAGCCTTAGCAGACACAGAAGTTTCTATCTTCCACAAATAATAGTCTGAAGGGGAAATTCCACATTGGTGGCTGGCTCTTTTCAATGCTCAGACATTCTTATTTCACTGATTTGCTCTGCCATCCCTTAAATTGTGTGTTTGCCTGCAGGGTCCAGATGAGCAGGGTTTCTGTGGGTTCGGGCTTGCTGAAAGGAAACTTGCCTAGGGTTTAACAGCACTACCCTTGCTTGACACAATGCTTGTCACCTCAGAGTCTATTCTGTTAAAGTGAGTACGGCTATAGGACCACACTTAATTGCAGTTGAAAATGGAAAATGTCATCTTTTCAATCCCTCCTACAGCTATGGAAACAGATTAAGATGAGTAGCTAGAATATTCTACAATAGACTAGGATTATTTGGGGCCACAGTAATGGCTTGTACTACCATCTTGGCAAATATAATCCCGATCCCTAGAAACCCATGTAACATCCCTGGTGGGTATGGTAACCCCCTTGCAATCCCATCACAGAAAAACAAAGATGGGGGACTTCTCACAAAGACATTGGTTATCATGACTAGTCATGCCAGTGAACTCTGGGTTTAATTCAGCGGCCCTGCCTCAACAAATAAAACGGAAGAACAGTAAGGGAAGATTCCAGACAACCGTGTAGACAGGTGAATCCCAGGAGCTTGCAGGCCAGAAAGTCTAGCTGAGGTGGTGAGCTGCAGTGACAGACTTTACCTGAAACAAAAAAGATAACAACACAGGAATAGAGTCAACATTAGCCTCTGTTCTGCTCCACTGCCCACCATAACCCCACACCCTGACACCACCACCACATTCCCCATGCACACATGTATGCATGTGCACACACACACACACACACACACACAAAGAAAGAAGAAAAGAAAAATTTCAATATCAAGTCTTGCCTTTTTTTATTCTCATTTTTATAAGGATGCGTCATCCTGAAAGAGTTCATAATTTATTCACTATGGTGCCAGCCACAGTTTAACATTCTGTGAACATTTTTTTTCAAAATCTATTATTTTGCAAAGCAAAGGAAGCTAAACTGTGTCTACAAGATTAAGTATGATGCTATTAAGCCCTCTTGTTCTAGTGCTCTGCCTTCATTAGCTGTCACAAGACATCTCTTATATGTGCAGCTCAGTCTCTGCATTGACCATTTCAAAGATGCTCTTTCTAGTCTTATTTGTCAATATAGTGTCCCCCCCCTCAAACATCAGTTCCACAGAGAACCCTAAGATGTGGCATCCTAAATAGATTGCAATTACATTAAGAAGAGGTCTTAATGGATTAAGATAGTTACAACTATTCAATGATCTAAGCTTTTGTGAGGAGGGAGAACAGAGACACAACAGTCACAAAGAGAAGAGGCCTTGTAAACACAGAAGAGCTTAAAGCTGTGTAGCCACAGACAAAATGCACCAACAGTAGCCAGCAACCATCAGTATCAAGAAAGAGGCAGTGAAGAACTCTTCCTTAGCACCCCCAATGTGAGCATACCTGCTATGAAACAGTGATCTCAGACTCCAGACCCCAAAAATGGTTGTTTATACCACACGGACTCTGACTATTATTAGGCACATCTGGGAGATGAATGTTGTGGCCTGGAAGTCCTTCATGACTTTGACTGGAAAGACATCATCACACACAGTTACTACCCTTGGCCTTCACCCCTTTTCTTTCATCTTCTCCATCAACTAACTCTCAAAACACCTGTCTCCTCCAATTCCACTCTTTACATCTAAGCCAAATCACTTGCTCCTGAAGATGGCTCAGAGGTTAAGAAACACTTATGGCCAAGTCTGAAGACCCAAGTTCAGTCCTTGGAATCCACACGGTTTAAGAAGAGAACTGGACTGGTTCCCGCAAGTTCTCCACTAACGTCCACACATGGACTATGGCATGCTCATCCACCCAGACACGCACATATATAGACAAAGTAAATCAACTGCTTCTTACTTGCTCTTTACTGCAAACTTGCTTCCTCTGCGGGGTGGGGAGAATGGGAGAGAGTTAGGTGTGCATGTGTGGAGCTTAGAGGACAACTCTCAGGAGTCTGCTCTCTGCTTCCACAGATGGCTCCATGGACTGGATTCAGGAGTCTGACTAGTGAGGCAAATCTTCTTGCCTAACCATCTGTCTCAAGCCATCCAAACTCGTACAGTCTTTTAAAGCCTCCCTGTGGCCTTTGTAGATCTAAAGGACCACATATGCTCTCTTTGTCTTCTATCGGCATCTTGGAAAACAAATACATCTCCTCCTTCTTATCTACTGCAGCCTCGGAATTTCCAAAATCCTTCTGTGTGTGCTCCTGACCTTCCTGGATGTCTCCGTGGCCTTTGGCTGTGCTGAGGCTTCCCTTCCTCCTGAAATCCCATCCATCCATAAAGTTCTGTTACTCTCTTTTTCCCTCAACAGTCACTCCTTGAGTTTCTCCCTGCTGCTTCCACATCAACATTTCATTGGGCAGAGTTCTTCAACGCTTTTACTGTCTCTCTTGATGATCACATCGCTTTTCATAAATGCTTCTGTTCTCTCTTATTTATTATCACAGACTGTAGTAAAATCATTGTACATGTCTGAATGAAGAAATGAATGAAGCCCAGGTCGACATCTGTTAGATCCATGAATTTTTGAGTACTTGCAGTGCAGACTGACTTAGATTTATTGCTTAATGCCTAGCATGGGCCTGTGTTCTTTATGTATTAAATGAATGGGTGGATAAATTGACACATATCTTTCCATAAATATTTAATTTACAGAGAAAATTTAATAAATCCAACACTAAGCTTATTTCTCCACCTGAACCTATGAGACAGCTCATTTGCTTTGTTTCTCAGTTATAAATGTCAGTTCTTGCAACTTACAAACTTTGGTGGTTTTTAATTGTAGGTCTTTCTCTTGTGCTATGTTCATTCCTACAAACTTCTAAATTCTATTTCTATAAAAAAAACTTCCAAAATCTTACTTTTTGTGAATCCCAGTTCTCAGGTCCTAGGCTGGCCATTTAACCTCATAATTGCCACTTTTACACATCCCTCTTCCCTATTTTAGAGTTCCCTGGTTAGACTGTTTGTTTCGTTACCTGCTCGCCTCAGTTTGAGTAGCATCCTTCTTACTAGACTTGCTTTCTTGGGTAAATAGTATTATCTTACTCCACATCTTTGTAAACTAGGAGATAGATTAAGGGCACAATGCTGGGCACATAGAGCCCATTCGGTAAATGGGGTCAAGTCAGTGGGGTGTCAGCCTTGGAGATGGCAGTGACAGCATTTGGAATCCAGTTTTAATCTGTCCTTACCCACTGAGTATCTTTTAGGAGCCTCTGACAAGTCAGCATGTAATGCCCATCCAGTTGTAGACAGCCTTTCATATTCTAGGAGGTAACGCACAAATACCAGGATTGGCCGGTCAGGAAGATGCTAAAACCACCAGAGAAGTTCTAAAGCAATTTGAAGAGAAAATATGTATCTAAAAAGGTCAACCCTATGCCTGGCACTGATTAATCACTCATGAAATGAAATAATCTCTCAAGATATTTTAGAGGGCTATAGATCAGAGCACTAAAATGGGTATATAGACTTGGCATACCTTTCTGAAGATGGCATAGCAGACATGAGAAGATTGCATTTCTCTTCCCTCTGGAATTTTGTTGATCAACAAATTTGGTCAGCAAAATGTCAGACAAGATAACCTTTGGTAATTCCAAACAGAACCATTTAGCTCTGAGTGCTGGGTTCCCCAGGCACTCTGGCCAACTTGAACTACAGTGTCACTTAGCATAAGAAAGAGATCATCGCTTGTTTTTCTGGGCCACTGTGATTTCATCATGGTACTTGCTGCAGCTTTACACAGCCCATCTGTCTGGGGGTGACACCTTCTGGAGGTAAGAAACAGGGTCAGCAGAAACCTATGTCGTCAGAGAACTACACAAACAGCCTTCAAACGTTGAATTACCCTTTTAGGAAAATGGGCTACAAATGTTTAATGATAAATGAAGTTAAGAAGTCCTTAGAGTCTTTTTCCTTAATGAAAAGCTACCATGGCACTCAGACTAGAAGTTTTCCAAAGGCATAACAGGGCAGGTGCCTCCTCAGCCCTGCACTGCGCTCCTGAAAAAGCCTCACTTCCACAGACGCAGTGAGTCACAAGGGGCAGTTTCCTGTCTGCTGATGTTCCTACTCCATGCTTACCTTATCCCTTCCTGACCCCCATGCTCTAGGTTCATGCACTTATGCCCACTGTTCCTCCTCCCTGGAATGGCTTCATTTTGTTTTTCATCTTCTTTCCCTATCTACGGAGCAAACTCTGCCTTGTGATCACTCAGGATGCATCACAAGCCCTGTCTGTCTCTAACACACTTCCCCTCTCCCACAGGAAGACTAGCCCTCCCTTTCTGATGTCCCCAAGGTGTTTTACGTTTATGCCTCTTAATTTTACATTTTCAGGAAATTTTTCATTTCTGTTTAATTTTATATAAATTAAATTTAGTTTTGCTTCTATAGAAAAAGCAAAAATCATACATGTTAATTTGTGAAACATGATATTTAGATGTGTGTGTGAGGGGTAATGTTTAACTCAACATACAAATGACTATCTCCTTATTTATCACTTTAAGTGGGAAAAACCTTTCTAACTGCTCTCTTTTGAGAAAGTCTTTTGTTACAGTCTTGTGAAATGTAGACTATCTCTGACTTACCTCTCTCTACCCTGCTATGAAATAGAACAGCAGAACTTATTACTTCTAAGTTAGATTGAATGCCTTTGGGTCGACTTTTCTTCCTCTCTCTGTCAAACTAAAGTTCCAGCCTCTCCTCGCCATCACTCTGTTCTAAACTTCAGACTCCAAACACGAGTGCAATCCTACATTTCTTGTCTGTCTGTGTTGAGCTTATTTTGCTAAATATAATAATTTTCTGGCTGAGGCATGTTTTTATGAATTACAGAATTTAATTCTTATGGTCAAATAGTATTCTGCAGCATGAGTTGACTGCATTTGCCTTATCCAATTGTCCTTCTTGGTTTTTGTGAATTGTGGAGCAAGGACCACAGGAACGCATTATCTTTTTGACATCCTAACATTTTTTTTCCTTTGACTATGCATCCAGTAGTGACATTGCTGGGTCAAACTGGAGTCCTACCTTTATATCTTTTAGTAAATTCCATAGTTTTCCCATAATAGTGACCCATACTAGGGTATACACTAGCTCAGTGGGGTTGCTTGTGTTTCCTTATAGGTTCGTGATACTGATATACATTTGTACCCTCCTCTCCCTTTTCCTTTTTTAGGAAAGTCTAAAACTGCCGTCCATTTTTATCAGCCTATTTGTCATTTTGCTTCTGAGTGTTTTTATATTCTATTTTATGTTAATATCTTGCCAGGCACATAATTGACTAATGTCTTCTTCCACTGCACACAGTGTCTCTATACTCTGTTGATTGTTTCTTTTTTTCCCACAGAAAAGAATTTGCTGTTTAATGTAATCTTATTTCTTTTTGTGTTTTTGAGGTCATATCCCCCAAACTCCTTGTCTCTTTTAATGTCTTGAAGCATTTTTTTCATGTTTTGTAGCAGTCTCATAGTTTAAAAGTACACACTTAACCTTTTTCTTAACCTTTTTTTGCGGGGGGGTGGGGGGGAGGTTTTGGTTTTTGATTTTTTTGAGACAGAATTTCTCTGTGTAGCTCTAGCTGTCCTGGACTTGCTTTGTAGACCAGGCTGGCCTCTGCCTCCCGAGTGCTGCCACCACACCCAGCTTTTTAGCTCATTTTGGCACCTAATGAAACATGGAGATACCATTTTTTTTTCCTTTGCGTGTAGCTATCTCACTTCCCCGGCACCACTGATGGAAAACTCTAAGATATTTCTCTGATGGATATTCTGTGACTTCACCAAAAATCAAGCGACTGTACATGTGCACCCTTGATTCTAGCCTTTCTATTGTAGTCTGTTGGTTTAGGCATAGCTGGCGTTTGCTACTTTATGCATTCTTCTTTCTTCCACCATTCTCCACACCTTCTCTTCTTCCGTTTCAACCTCCTCACACTAGATATGGGGGTGGGGGGAAAGGATGGAGAGAAAAGGAAAGAGATCCTTGAAACAAATCAGGGGCTGGAAAGGGGGTGACATTGTTGTTGGACCACCTCCTGCTGATTAGGGGCACCAACCGCCTTGGGGCCAGTTTGATCTTTGCCATCAGGATACCTAATTTCTTTTTCTTGTTATTTCTTTTTTTGTGTGTGCACAACTACTTAACAAACTGTGACCAACAGCAAACAACAACCTACCCCGGCTCTCAGGAACCCTAACATTAATATATCTTCTGAAATGTCCCCAGAATTCCAACCGTCACACAATCACAGAAACTATCTACAGCTGACAAAATCACACCCCTGCCAGAGCACCAGGAAAATCATAGTCAGCTGCTACAAAGCAGCCCCATATCCCCACACCTGGAAATAAAAGGAAAATATATTTTTATAATATTTCCGTGTTTTTAAAGAAATTAAAATTCTCCCTACATGTATGTGCCTTTTATTTATGGCAACAGTGTGCTGTTTTGATTATGAAAGCACCATAATGCATTTTGCAGTCAGCTAATGTCATGCCTCCCATAGTGATCTGTTTAAGATTGCTTTGGCTAGTCTAAGTGTTTTGTGGCTTCCCAGGAATTTCAGGACATTTTCAGTTCTATGAGAAAAAAAAGATGTCATTAGCATTTTGGTAGGAATTGAAATGAGATAGAAATCACTTTGGGTTAGATGAACATTTTAATAATATCGATTCTTCAAATCCATGAACATAGTTGTCTTTCATCTCTTCTCTTTAATTTCTTTCAAAGATGATTTTAATGGTAACAACGTCTGACCTATGTGGTTAAATTGATCCTGAGGTTTTTTTTTTTTTTTTTTTTTTTTTTTTTTTTTTTTAAGAGCTGTATAAATAAATTACTTTCTTGATTTCTATTTCCATGACCTGCTGTTGGGATTTGGCAAGGCTGATGATTTCTGCACATTTCCTGCCTGGAATTCTTTAGACCTAAGAACTCTTGGGGAGTCTTTTGGTTGGAGTCATGTAGATGATTATACTATGTATCCGCATACCTGCATAGTCTAACTTCTCTTTTTAGGTTGGAGACCTTTTGATTTCCTTCCCTTTCTAACTGCTCTGGCCAGGACTTTGGTTATAACTGTTGAGTGGAAGACTATCCAGATCTAAGACATTCCAGATCTAAGAGAGAAACTTTCATTATATCTTCATTGCAGGCAATGCTATTTGTTAGCTTTGGGGGGGGGTTCTTTTTTATTTATTCTTCTCTCATACAATACACCCCAACCACAGCCTCCCCACCCTCCGCTCCTCCCAGGCCCTTCCCCACTTCCCATATCCTCTCTTTCTTTCCCATTTCCCTTCAGCAAAGAGCAGCCTTCCCAGGGATAGCAACTGAATGCAGCACAACAAGACGCAATACAACTAGGCACAAACCCTCATCTCAATGCTTGACAAGCCAACCCAGTAGGAGAAAGGGTCCCAAGAGCAGGCAAAAGCATCAGAGACAGCTCTTACTCCCACTGTCAGGACACCCACACAACCTCCACACTAAACAACCACACCAAATATGCGGAGGGTGTAGGGCAGACCCAGGAAGGCTCTACGGTTGCACTTCAGGCATAATATGTGTTGAGGTACCTCCCCTCTCAGCCTCAACTACCCAGCAAGTGTGTCGTGACAGGGTGAAAAATTCCAAGAGGTGCCTTTCTCCACCACAGAGCTGATAGTTTTTGTCCTTCATCCTGATGATGTGGTGTAACCACACTTATTGATTTGCATATGTTAGGCCATATTTGCATCTCTTTCCTGAATCTCACTATACTTAATTAGGATTATTATAGGCAACCTTTTCAGGGTCCTGTTATATTTAGTTGTTAATATTTTACTGAAGATTTTTCATCTGTTTATCAATGATATTAGCCTATGAGTTCCTGTCCCTTTGTCTCTCTGTCTTTATCTAGCTCAGTCTCTCTGTCAGTGTGGGTGTTAGATAGAACCCCTCGCGAAATCTGGATCTCACTAATTCAGCTAGACTAGTGGAATCCACCTTTCTCTGCCCTCCCCAGCACTGTGTTTGCAGGTACAGTCCATCTTGCCTGAGCTTTTACATTTGTGCTGGGATCTGAACTCAGGTCCTCATGTTTGGGCAACAAGCACCTTACCCACTGAGCCACCTCCTTAGTTCCATTTTTTGCTAACTTTGTGTTCTCCTTATCTGGTCTTGACATTAAGATAATGCAACTTTGTAGAATGCATTAAAAAGTTCCTCCCTCTTCTTTTTTTCAGAAGTAATAAGTACAATTAGAAATAGTTTTCTGTTACTATCCAGTAGGTGTTAACAAGGAAGCCATCTGGCCTTGGGCTCTTCTTTGATGGCAGACTTGGCATTACTCATTCAATCATGTCACTTGTTTTTCACCTGTTCAAGTTTTCTTTTCCCCATTGTTTATTCTTAATAGTATATGCACATATAGCAAGTTGTTCATTTCTTCTAGATTATGTTGGTGCATACCTAGAGTTATGTGATTTTTGTACTTGTTTAGTGTCCCTAGGAGCTTCCCTTTTCATCTCTACTCTCATTTATTAGAGACTTTTCTTTGTCTTTGTTTAGATTATGGTTCGTGTGTTTCATCTTTTCATAAAAGTGAATCTCTTTGTCACTGATTTTATGTATTTTTTCCTTGCCCGTTTTATTTATTTTGATTCTGATCTTTTTTTTTTTTTTAACGGAACTAATTCACTTTATTTTTCTTATATTAAAAACCCATGTGGTAGCCACAGCTGGAGCCTGGGTCCTCTGAACAGAAACTATGGTGTGGGTTTTCACAAGACGATCAGTGAATTCCTGATAAGGAGACTTGGTGAACACAGACTCTTTCCAGAGGTCAGGTGTCAGATGGCTGTAGGTCTTGAAGATGGCATCAAAAATGGCCCTAGCAAAGTTGCCCGGTGTAGCAGTACAGGCCCTAGCTGATGTGTAGCAATCATCAATACCAGCCAGCAGTAGCAGCTTCTTGGGCACAGGAGCAGAGACAATGGCAGTGCCTCTGGGGGCAGGGATGACACATACCAAACAGTGCCACAGCAGCCTATTGCCTTGTTCGGAACAGTGTGTGGCTTGCCAATCTTGTTCCCCAAATAGCCTCTCCACACAGGGACAATGGAAAGCTTGGCCAAGATAATGGCCCCTTGGATGGCAGTGGCTACCTCCTTGGAGCACTTAATACCAAGACCAACGTGACCATTGTAGTCTCCAATAATGACAAAAGCCTTGAACCTGGTCCTCTGGTCAGCTGCCTCTGCCTCTGCACTGGCATGATCTTGAGAACCTCATCCTTTAGGGATGCGCCCAGGAAAAAGACAATAATCTCTGATTCCTTAATGGGTGGGGAGAACAGGTAGATCTCCTCCAAGGACTTGATCTTCACGTCCTTAACCAGGCGGCTTTACCTCCACAAGCCCCACTGCCTAGACCACCATGCCCCCTAAGGCCACTGCAGAATCCTCCTTGGAAGCCACCAAGGCCTCTTAATCCTGGGCCCCCAGGTCCTATAGGCCCCTCCCACAGAGGCATCATCCATCATTTGGTGTTTTCCTGAGGAAGAAGCAGCAGCTTGGTTCTGATCTTGATGATTCTTTCCTAATTTTGATGTTTTTATTTTTAGTATTGTATTTTTATCAACTCATATATTCTTAAAACATTATAGACTGAAGCTGATTCAAGACTTGATGGTGATTTCAATATCTTATTCTGGCACTGTGATATATTTCATGGCTGAAGAAGTCCACAAAATAATTCTAATGAGTACTGGAGAAGGTACAGAGAGTACATGCTTACACATTCAATAGAAGCCATTATCAGACAATGTGTTAGTACGGGGGTTATTAACTGAAGTTTGTTATTAACAATTTCACACATTTAGAAAATCCATTCTAATTACTCTTACCCCCTGACCCTCTCTTATCTCCCTCCTAAGACTATGACTATCCACTTTCTCTCCTCTGTATAAATCCCTTTCTCACATTCTTGTAGCTTTTGGCTTTGTGATCAAGTGCGTTTAACCAGGACTGTGTGACCACTGGACTGTCAAGATCCTTAGGAATGCAAAACTGAAGACAAGGATTGTCCCTCCTTTCTCTCTCTCTCTCTCTCTCTCTCTCTCTCTCTCTCTCTCTCTCTCTCTCTCACACACACACACACACACACACACACACACACACACACACACACACACACTGGGGCCAGGAATTTGAAAGAGAAAAAGATGGATATTTGAGAATATTTGAAAGGAAAAATGTGAAAGAGAGGGGGAAATGATGTAATTATATTATAATCTAAAAAAGAATAAACAATGTTTCAGTGCACATCAAAATATTATGTGATTTTTCCCCCTCTAAATCTAGTGCCAAATTAGGTTTGCTATATGCTTTCTGAAAAAAATTAATAAAAATGAAAGAAAACCAAAATCAAATCCATGGGTAAATGGCATTTGCAGACAAACCCTTCAGGAGACAGACTCAAAGAGGCTCGTGGCAGTGGGACTGGTACGATGGCTTTAAACGGAGCAGAAGCTGAAGTCCATCTGACACCTTTGCAATGTCCTGTTTGTGATGTGCGATGCCATCTATGGGGCATAAGGCCCTCCCTAATACCTGGCACTATGGTCTTGGGCTTTCTAGCCTTAGGTGCATGAGGTAAATACATTTCTATTCTTTACAGATAACCTGGCCTTTCAGTTATAACAACAAAAATCAGACTGTGACACCCACCAATGAAACAAAAAGAATGTAAGGATTAGATAAATGTACTTTCATCTGAGATTACCAGGAATAAACAGAAAGAGAAAGAAAAAAGTTCTTTCACCAGAAGTCATTAGAAAAATTAGTATTTAAGAAAACCCAGTCACTTCCATGACAGTGTGGGAAGAGGAAATACAATCTTAGAATTTTAAGGAAGCAATACAAACATACACTAAGAAAAGTAGCCTTAATGTTCAAAGATTCTTGCCCACTTTTATTTGCCGAAATAAATCTCTAGAAATATGTTAACTTGATAATGTTTACTTACTTACTTCTCCAAACACAATTTTGTGCTTTAATTAAGAAGTGATAACCAGGCTGTATCATGTTATTGGAAAGCCTAAAATAACACAATCAATTTCAGCCTGGGGAGAGGACTCAGTGCCACAAGCAAGAGATCTGGAAGTCAGATATTGGGAACCTAGGTAAATTTGAAGTGCAAGTGCGTGTGGTAACCTCCTAATTCCAGGCTGAAGAGGTGAAGATGGGATCGCTGGAACAAGCTAGTAAGGGAGCCTGGCTGTATGTCAAGGAGCTCTGTGATTGAGAGATTCTGCCTCAAAGAATACAGTACAGATGATCAAGGGACACTCCTATTGTCCTCAGGCCTCTACTAACATGTGCATGCCCCACCTTTACACACACACACATACACACACACACACACACACACACACACACACACACACACACACACACACACACGGGGGGGGGGGGGGGCGGGGCAAAGAATAGATAGAAACAGATGTTTCTGTTGACTGACTGCCTTGGCATACTAAGGAAAGCCATGATGTATGTGGACACAAACGAAGCCTGTGCTCACACTTGAACTTTCTAACGTTTTTACTCTGACATTGTGATCTGTCCACCTAACCCTGAAATACAAACACTCACAGAGATTTAGTGATATAGCCGACAGATGCCTTCTCTAGTGGGAAAAAGTACACTGGCTTTCAATAAAACCCATTCCATTAAAGCTTTAAACCGAGGTGACGGTGGTTTATTTCTCCGGTTGTTTGAATTATGTCTCCTGTGTGGGTTTGTAATCCAATATTTCATGTTAGGTCGCTGACAGTTTTCAAATCATTAAAAGGCTATTGTTAATAGACTGATGGAGAATGAATACGAACATATTTCTACCCCCCTCCACAGCTCTTAGCCCTCCTCCAAATTCCAGCCCCTGGAGAAAGCCATGCTGTGCCTTCATAAAAAGCTGTTGGAAGTAAGTCAGAGAAAAACAGGCAAGATAGAATTAAGAAAAATGACTGTATCCCACTGACCCTGGGTATAGAAGAGGGTTGTAGAGAAGGTGTGAATTATTAGTACAGTAGAAAAATATTTTATTTAAGAACCATATCTTCACAGCTCTGCCTGAAGGGTTTCACTCAGCTGCAAAGTAAAATAAAATATATGTAAGATTCAAAGCTCAAGATGCTCACAAATCCATCATGTTGTGAGCAGAAGAGTCATAAAATCATCAGCAAAAGAAGGCGTAGCGGGTATCCCAACTTGTAAACCATTAGGCTCCTGGGCATGCCTCCTACTTCATCCTAGGGACAAAAGAGGCCCTGAAATGAATTTCTCAGCTCAGTCTGTGGAATGCTTTTTCTGAATAAAGTAAAGCTTATCTTTCCAGGAGCCAAATTTGGGATTTAATGGGGATTTGCTTTGCATTCATCTTCGCCAATAAATTAAGCATGTTTATGTTTTAGCTCCTCAAAGTGCAAAGACTCTATCACCAACTCTTTTATACAGAAGGGGAGAAGAGAAGAAGGAAGAAAGGTAAAGAAGGTAAAGAGAGAGGATAGAGCAGGGGAAGGAAAAGAAACAAGGCAAAAAAGAATGATAGGAAAATAAAAGGAAGAATAGAGGTATGGAGGGAAGTAAAGACAGCAAGAGAAAGAGAAGTGGAGAAGAAAAAAGAAAGAGAGGAGGGGGAATACCCAGGGATGGAGGCCAGAAAGAGCAAAGAAGTCAGAGGGAGAGAAATAAAGGGAGGGAGGGAAGGAAGGAAGGAAGGAAGGAAGAAGAGAAAGAGGAAACAGAAGAGAAGGAGAGGAAGAAACAGAAGGGAAGGGAGAGGAGAGGAGAGGAGAGAGGAGAAGAATCTAAAAGCACAGCTGGCAGTAACCACTCTCTAGGCCTGAGCACCTTTATCTGAGCTGCAGCAGGGTCTGTCTGCATTTGCTCATCTGTCTAGGTAAGACCTCTGCAACCTGGTTCTTCTCTGCTAGAGGAAGCTGGACCTTATTCAAGGTCATGCTGTAAGCCGTAGCCAGCGTAGACTCTGCATTTTTTTTTCCTATTGTCTCCTCCAAAAACAAGTTTGGAAGTAAGGTTTTTAACCCCAGCACTACTGTCACTTGAGGTTGACAGTTCCTTGTTTTGCAGGATGCATCATGTCCTGTAGCCCTTTGTCTTGCTCTCAGCAGATGCCCAGGGCACCAATCCTCTAGAGCACTGTTGTGGAAACTAAAGTGCCTGCACTGTGCATGACACCTGAGACCCAAAGTTCAACTAATTTCACTGAGAACTGTGGGTCCTGCTCTTGGGACTAGATAGTGAGTACAGCAGCCTGAGCCAGGATGCAAATCAGAGACAGCACTGGCTGAGCTGAGCGCACTGCTGACTTTTCAATGAAAAGCCCAGTGTATCTTTTCATTCTTAGATAAGCTCTTAGTCTCATCAAAGAAGAGAGCCAGGGATGCTCCAAATTATTGCAGTAGATTTTCACCCCAAGATAGTGATTCTCTGATAAGATTTGGCAAATAGTTTCAGTTGTGGTTTCGTTGTTGCTGGGGTTTGGGTTTGGGTGGCTTGTTTGTTTTTCTGTTCTTTGTTTTCGAGACAAGATCCCACTATGTAGCCAGGCTTGTCCTAAACTCAGAATGTTCTTGCCATGGCCTCGCCTCTGGAGAGTTGGAAATTGGGGGCTTGTATCACCGTGTTCATTGTTCAAAACACTGCATTCAAAGTTGTTTTTCTCTTGAAGTTTGTATCAGGCAGTCTTGATCCTGATTTAAAAAACAAACAACTACCTCTCACTGGTGGCAGAAAGTGATTGTGACTCTGAATGGAGTCAATTGTTCTTGGGTTTGATCCCTGACTTTCAAGTACACACACACACACACACACACACACACACACACACACACACACACACACACATCACTGAGAAAGAAACAGAAATGGAGAGATGGAGACAGACAAAGATGGGAAGAGACAGAGAGACAGAGTGAGTGAGCACAATAACATTGTGACAATAGTTAGATACCTCATAGCAAACATGCCATTTCTAAAATCTGTATGTATACATAGGTTCGTATGCATATGCAACCTATATAACAACCTTAAGTATCATCCAAGTTCTCATCCACAGCCCCCATACTCCTTTTCTACTTTTATAGCCTATGCATTCATACACAGTCACATGAATGCACACATATAATTTTAAATCTCGGTTCCATTTGTGGGAGAAAGTGCTTGGATTTGTCTTTCTGAATCTATCATATGTCATTTAACATGGCGATTTCCAGTTCCATCAGTTTCCTGCAAGTGTCATGATTTTATTTTTCTTTTCTACTTCATAAAATTTCATTGTATATGAATACCATAATTTCTTTATTTGTCTGTTAATAGGCGTCTATGAAGAATCCACTTTCTACTGTGATTTAAGCAGTAATAAACATAATGAGTCATATGGCACTCTAGTATCTGTCTTCTGAGAACCCTCAAACAAGATTCAGATAGTAGCTGCAACTAACATTTCCACAAACATTCCTTCTTTACCCATATCCTCACCAGCATTTGTTGTCATTTGTTTTCTTGTTATAGCCATTCTGACTGGAGCTAAATAGGATCTTGGAGCAGTCTGAATCCTCATCTCCATTAGAACTAAAGGAGTCAAGCACTTATTCAAGGTTTGGGGGGGTTGTTTGTTGTTTGTTTTGGTTTGTTTTTTTGTTTTGTTTTGTTTTTACTATTTATCTTTCTTTGGGTAGAATTGTTTCTCCAATTTATTTGTCCAACCCCACTTTACAAGGAAACTAAGATAAAAGGGCTTAAGTGCTGTCACACCAGGATCAGTTGTAGATAGAATGCTTGCCTTTCTTTGAAAAGTTTTTTTGTAAACAATTTCCAACATACACAGCTATAGGTAGAAAGTGTAACAGACTTCTTAATAAGGCAGCCAGTTGCTACAATTATCAACCACAGACAGCTTTGCTTCTCCATTACACAGAGCTATCTCCTTCCTCTGTATGACTACAGACCCAGAACCACACAGAACCACCCGCAAACACTTTAGGACCACATGGTAAAAGCCCAGGACTTTTTATAAAAAGCTCATGCCCCAAATCATTACCAGACTTTAAGATATTGTCAGTAATACTTAGAAATCATTACGCATCACCTATTATAGTGTGAATGCTGGGAAAGGTGTTTTGTATATTTTATGTGTGGTTAGGTCACTTCACAATCCAAGTAAAAGAAACTCTACATAATTAGTTGACCTATGATTATTTTCTTTTCTTTTTTATTTGTAACTTATCAGGAAAAAAAAGAATCATTCTTGTAGAGTAAATATCAGTGTCACATATATATTTTTAAGTTCTTTCATAAGCCATTATTATGTGAAGAGTATACAAAACAGGAAGGAAGGTGCCATGTTTTTCTAACATCTGTGGTGTAATATTTCAGATTTTCAGATTTTGTTCATCATACCGTAATGGTCTCATTACCCTGTTCTTTCATGCTTCATATTTCCTGTGAATTGTACAGGAATCTAATGTCTTAAGGAGATTCTAGACTAATACTTTTCTCAAGATATTTCCTTGGTGGCATAGTCTTCTGCTTGGGAGAACAAAATGTCTTGACTTTCTTTCTCCTCAGATTTTGCATCTGATTTTCATATTCAGCATAGTTTCTTGACCACAATCAATCTATAAGCATTGTGTGCATATATAAATATATATGAAAATATAACAAAATCCCAAATTAGTAGTTCCTTTATTGATTCCTGTAACATTTGTTGATTGCTACTCTGTGCTAGACATTGGGTTAGAAACTTAAGGTTTGAGCAGGAGAAATCCAGAGACTTTGCAATCCAGGCTTTAAGTCTTGTCAGAAAAGTGTCCCTGGTGTCAATTGGCATCAGTAGAATAAAACTGAACCTGGTGTTTTGATACCTAGAGAAATTCAACTAGGGAAAAGGAACTATTACAACAATAAGCTTTTGGAGGAAGGAGAGATTTCAGGTCTTGTTGATCAGAGAGCCAAGGATACTTAAAACGATGGTGACTTGAGCTAGAATCAAGGATGAGGGCGATTAAAGAGGTGAGGTCAATAATATAAGACCCAAGGCAAAGGAACACATAAACCAAAGGGCACGTGTTGGGGAGCAGAGGGCATGGTCGTGACTGGAGTGAACCTAAGTATGAATGTAGGGGCCACCGAGAGCTGCATGAAGGAGAGCTCTCTGGAAGCCATCATGGACATGAACCTATTGCTCTAGGAAATGTAATTGATAAAACCTCTACTTATTGAAGACCTTTTAGAAAGCTTTTAGAAGAGTAAGAACAACAAAACCCAGTGTTTACTTTGCTTATTTTTTAATTATCTTATTCACTCTCAGTATGTGGTGGAGTTCTTACAGCCCTCCTACTCTATCTGATCCCAACACTAAATCCCAAGGAAAGAGTCAGTGCTGCTGTAAGCCACCATGTGTACAAAGCTCTATAGAAGAAGACCAAGGGGAGACTTGTCTGTCACTAAGTGACTCTGGCGTTGGGCATTGGACAGCAGTGCACATCTTTCCTTCTGCAGATACTTGTTTCTGCTTCCAAATCCTTCAGATAACTTAAAGGAAGGGGAACTTTAAAGATAAGAAACACATAATATAAAAAGTAAGAAACGTGACTGGGCTTGGGGAGAGAGGGAAGTAAACAAACTGTTAATACAGTTGCTCTGGTGATTAAGAATCTGGCTCTAGATTCAATGGCTGTAGGAAGTAGGGTTGAAGAATGCATTCCAGCTCCGTGGCTCCAGCACTATGTTGTCATCAGTTACTTAACGTAATTCACCTAATGTCAAAACATCCCTGTGAAGTCGATGAGAGATGACAAATGGGTTTTTTTTCCTTTCAAGATAAAGTCATTATCGATAGACCTGAAGAAATTTCTCAAGTAAAAGGAGCCGAAGTGATCAATATAAATTGCACATAGAAGTGTGTGACTTTCTCTACCAGTTAACAGAAATTCACAAGCTCTGTCTTTACCCAGCTTCACTAGCTAGCAACTGAAGTCAGGCAAAATTAAAAGAAGAAAATAATCCCACTGTGTAGTTTTTCACATGTCTGGATTTTGTACAAGCTCACACTGAACAGAATGATGAAAACTAGGAACAGCCCATAAGACTGGTGATCAGAAATAACAGTAGCAACTGGGTGCACCCTCAAACAGTCACCTGAGAACTGAGGTGGGGTACAGATGAAATCGAAGAAAGGACTCCCCTGTGTAACGTGAGTTCTGAGAGTAGGCTGACTCTAAATCCACTTCTTCATAAAAGAGAGTCTCAGGAGAATAGATTTCTTTGCTTCAAAGAAGCATTCTGATAGAAGGCTTTTCCCACATCTGTTTTGTCCCTTTGTTCCATCAGTTTAGCCTCTGTAGCATTTGGCAGTAACAGAAAACCATGGGGAATCCTGTAGAGACAGAGGGATGGCGTGATTGTATTTTTCCTGTAAGAGTATCCACGTGCACAAACAAGACAAGTAGCTAAAACTGAGGGGTGGAAACGTGCGTTCAAATATCCATTTGCAACTGAAAACATTTCTTAACAAGATTAAATATATTGCACTTGGTCTTTTTTTTTTTTTTATGCTGCTGAAGACAGCACCTTAGTTAGCCAGAATATATTTTACTGTTCCTAGGATAATAATTGCCGAGTGGTGATGGGTGACTGACGATTCTCCTGACATGTCTTTTGAAGACCAACCTTCTAGCTTAATGCGAGCTGAGCTAAAAATATTTATTTCAGAAATGAGTATGAGATGTTGTGACTTCCAATTATGCTAAGAAATTGGCCTCTGAAATTCTGAATTATGAAAGGATAAAGCAGTTCCAATTTAATCTTTGAAATAGGACTTTAGTTAGAGTGCTCCACCAACTTTTGAAAAAGCTTAAGCCGGTGTTGATGGTTAGCTTATAAAATTATGAACTGGCGCCCTCCAGTGGCAAATCTTGGAGTTTTTAATCAAGTAAAATTTGAAGTATTTACTATTTTAAGCTCTGTCTTTACCCAGCTTCACTAGCTAGCAACTGAAGTCAGGCAAAATTAAAAGGAGAAAATAATCCCACTGTGTAGTTTTTCACATGTCTGGATTTTGTACAAGCTCACACTTAACAGAATGATGAAAACTAGGAACAGCCCAAAAGACTGGTGATCAGAAATAACAGTAGCAACTGGGTGCACCCTCAAACAGTCACCTGAGAACTGAGGTGGGGTACAGATGAAATCTAAGAAAGGACTCCCCTGTGTAACATGAGTTCTGAGAGTAGGCTGACTCTGAATCCACTTCTTCATAAAAGAGAGTCTCAGGAGAATAGATTTCTTTGCTTCAAAGAAGCATTCTGAGAGAAGGCTTTTCCCACATCCGGTGGCAAATCTTGGAGTTTTTATCAAGTAAAATGTGAAGTATTTACTATTTTAAGTTTTCCTGTTTGTGACTGTGTTTTGACAAATGTGCCCAAACTGTTCCAGAGCTCACTAGTGAAGAGCAAAGCAAAAACAATTTAGGATGTCCTCTGTCTGGAGATAAGATAGCACTGACAGAGGTTTCCTGTTAAAGCAGAGTTGTATCATTACTTTTAAAGGGCTCAGAACCCATTAAAGAAAGACCCAGGGGACTAAATTAATTTAACAAAGAGATATTGGGAAAGGATTTTATATCCCAATGCTGTTCAACTCTCCCTCTTATCATTCTCAAAAGACATATTATATTCAGCTTGAAGAATTGTCACATCCCGGAATGCACAGACATGAAAGAACAAACCCTCCCCTCCTTTTGTCAGGAATAATGGCCATCTTACCTGATGCCATGAGTGTGGGCCGTGAGGAAACTAACTCTGCGCTTTCCCATCTTATTTGGGGTTCACTTATTTCTTTTCTTATCTTAAAGTCTGCTTCTTGACCTCCCAGGTCATGCCTGTTTCCTTCCTGACCTCCTGCGATGTTTGCTCTACCTTCCCTATCACCTTCCCTTCAGCTCTCCTTGTTTGTAGTTTATCTCGGTCCAAAGGAATAGACAAGCCTGTCATGTATCAATAGGCAACCAAGGAACCTCTATCTTCTGGACAACTTTGATACTGTGGCCAGCGTCCAACCTTGGGAACATTGCAGTGCCAATCTTCCTCTGCAAAGATCACACTCAAGGATGATACCATTGGATTACAAAAAAACAAACAAAAGCCTCACAAAAAATGTCTTATAATGCTTTAAATAAGTTTGCAGTTTGGTGTTGGGATGCATTCATGGCTATCCTGGGGTATATAGGGCCCACAGGCTGTATGTAGGGTAGATAAACCTGACAATTAGAATAAGAAGGAAAATACAAAACGAAACCTGCCAATACAACTTTCTAACAATAAATATAAAATCATCAATCTGACAATACTGTAAATGTAAAGTTATAGAACGTCAAAAGTCAAGCCGTTGCTGAATGTGAAATATGCTCCAAATGATGGTTCTGACTCCTTTGGGTAAGAGTGGTGAAACAGACTATTTTATGCAACTAAATAATAATGGGAGTTTAGACACAAAAACCTGTTAGACTGAGAAATCACTTCAATTGAGGCAGATATTTAGAAGTCTGCACACAGTCCTCAGTGAAATAGAATTCAAAGGACACGGATTTTAACTGCACGTGAAGAACACGTCTCCTATCCCTGCATCCCAGATTTCAGAGAGTGGGCGTATCGCTAAGGCGATAATCACCCCGGGATGGAGCCTGATGGCTAAGGACTTCGCTTTGGGGCTCCCCGTACCCACTAGAGACACCTTTTGTTCTATTTTCATCAATTCTATCTAACATTTCATATCACCTGAAAGAAATAGGGAAAAGCTAATCATAGTTCACATTCATTATCCTTTTTTCCTGTAGCCGAACCTCTCCAGTCTCTGCTTGCAGATAGAAATGAGCCACTAAGTAGAGCTTCAAGTGTAAATCAGAGCAGCTGCTTCAAGGAGAAAATACCCAGCGTGCCTCTCCACATCCCGTTTCTTCTCAGCACAGTCTGAGAAAGCACACGGCCCCGTCTCATTCTGCCCCAGCATGATGTGTGTACACATCGTAAGATTCTTTACTTCCTTGCCTTACCAACTTTGTGGCTTAGGGGTTCGCTCAAAGTCATCCTCTTGTTGTTAAAAAGTTACGAAAGCCCTCTCTGCTACTGGAATATTCTGTCAAGAGCCTTCTCTACCATTAATTTTTCTCACTGAATAATGCCAGAAACGAGCTGCTCAAAATTAGCGCTCTAAGTGATGAGGAAGGGAGGACTTCCAGAAAGCTGGGGTTCTTAGATTCATCCTAGAAATTTCTTTCATTGAGAAAAAAAAATGTGATTTTTTTCTCTTTGTGCAGTATGCATACAACCCCAAAATTTAAGTCTTTCCCCATCATGGACACCTATGGAAAGCTGTAAAAATCTATGGCCCTTTCTTTTCCTCTCTGTGCCATTTCCAAATGAACTCTACAAGGTGGCTCTGACTGTATGTTCAGTTCCTGGGGATCTGAAACTCCATTAGTGGTTCCAACTGGGGAAATTTCATCCTTGGAGGTAAATTAGCAAGGCCTGGAGAATTTTTGATTGTCATGATTGTGAAGGTGTCAGTGGCACTGTGAGGGAAGGAAACAGATATTGGTAGACCTTCTCTCATGATTGTACCGCCCTTTCACACACAACCAAGTGTATTCATTTCAGAGCATCAGTAGTATCAGGCTTGGAAAAATATGTCTGGGATCTGCACAGTACAGCACAGTAGCTAGTAGCCAGAATGTGACTGAAAGCGGTCAAGAAATGTTTTTTTTTTTTTTTAATGCACAGCAAATTCAGGAACTTCATATAAAAAGGCAACTATCTAATGAATGATGTTTTATATTGGTTATATATTGAAATAATTTTGTATTTGTTTTTGAGACAGAGTCTCACTATATAGCCTAGTTGGCCTGGAACTCATTGTGTATACTAGGCTGACCTCAAACTCATTGATCCTCCTGACTCTGCCTCCAGAGTGCTGAGATTAAAGACGTGCACCACTATGTCTAGCTTAATAGTTTTAAAATATCACTCTAAATAGATTCCATTGTTGAAATTAATTTCATCTGAATTGGTTTTGTTTTATTGTTGTTTGTTTAACTATTTCCAATGTGATATTGAAATTTTTTAGAGGACATATGTGGCACACATATGTAGTCACGTTAGATTTCCATTTGACATGGCTGCTAGAGGTGCCCTGTAAAACTGAATCAATGTAACAAAGATAGTAATTCTAAATCAGTCGTTAGCCAATGAAGCTTGTGAGCTAAAACCAGGCTACCGGCTGCTTTTGTGAATAAAGCTTTATTGGAACACAGCCATATCCATTTGTTTGCCTACTAGCTATGGATGCTTTTTTTCCCCGAGAACAGAGTTGACAATGATTGTATAGCCAGCAAGTCTAAGGTATTTGTTTTCTGGCTCTTTCTACAAATAGTTTGGCAACCCCCATGTCTCTGGGTGTTTTTTGTTACTAGGTTAAAACAAATGTTTCCATCCTAACAGCGCTAATGTTTTCCTAGTTAGAGTAAGCAAATCTGGGGTATTTAAAGAAGAGGTGGCTAGACAGATGGGAAGCAGATATAAGAGAAGATACTAATTGGCTAAACTGCCCTCATCTGACTGAACATTGCATTCCTGTTCACTGCAGTCTGGCTCTTTCCCAAGGATAGTAGAAAGGATATCTCATGTTAGAAATGGCTATCATTTCTGCCAGCAATCAGTTACTTAGTGCTGCCTCTCCTTCAGGCATTGATCTAAGAGATGGAAGAAAAGACCATGATCAAAGGCAGCAAAGACATGTCACTTATGGGGCAGACAATGAAGGAAAACAGAGAGGAATATCAAGATACAAAAGCAATAACAACAAATAAACAAACAAAAAACAAGTTAAGAGTAGAGAATGTGCAACAGTGGCTAAAATTCTTTTCCAAGATGTTCAAGACATGAGATATTTAAGGGTGTGTGAAGCAGTCAACAAACCTTCCGTGTGGACAATCTGAGAATATATGTCTAAACCTGAAGCGTAGCCCTGGAATTCTAACTATAATTATTTCATAGAATAAACTCCTAGAATAAGTATGTCAAAGTATGCATGCAAGTATGCTCCCTGAAATATTTTCCTATAAAATGTGAAAAGTATTTTAACCTTCATACTAATTTATTAAAACAATGTTTTTGACATGTACGTTTTTTAAGACTAAAAGGTATAATCTAAGTTTCATAAAACTCTTGTGTTTTTTTTAATAATTTATTTTTTTATACCTTAGTGTTTTGACTGCATGTATGTGTGTGTAAGAATGTCATATCCCCTGGAACAGGAATTACAGAGTGTTGTGAACTGCCATGTGGGTGCAGGGAATTGAACCCTGGTCCTTTAGAAGATCAGCCAGTTAACCACTCTTAAGCCTTGAGCCGCCTCTCTAGCCCCAAGCCGCCTCTCTAGCCCCAAGCTATTGTGTTTATGAAGGAAAAGAATCCAAGTCAACACAGGTGTTCAGATAACCACAGGACAAAACTTTAGATGTTTCTTGTGCTTTTCTTTTAATGTCATATTAATATCCTCTTTTGAAGCAATCAATAAACAAATGAAATTATAAAAAGTATTGTTATATCCTCTCTTATATGCAAAAACACACAGAAAGCTTTCTCTCAGCATCCAACTTAAGTATGATAATCTTCAACTGAATGATCAGAGGTGAGTTGGCAGTGCAAAGTGAGAGGACTGACCAAAAGAATGAATTGCTACTCCCAGGAAAGCCAAGTTTCTGGAATGCTAATATGATATTAATACAAGCTAAATCAACTTCTACAAATCATGATATATAGAAAGGCCCAGAGATGCCAGAAAAAGGTCCACAAAGAAAAAAGATTACCTACAATTGTGGGTGCCAATACAGATGTCATATGAGCCAAGACAACTTCAAGTTCCCAGTGCTCCTCATACTGTGGACCATAGAACACCCCAAGAGCACCAATTGGGCTACTTGGCAGAATGGCAAATTGCCTCTTAGAAGTTGGCATCTTGGATTCTGCCCATAACCCTACATGGAATGGGTCCAGGGCTTGTCTGCTCCATGACTAACTCTTGTGTAGACCAGACTCTTTTCCTTATAATCTTACTCCAGCAAAGACTGAAGAAGAGAAGTCCTTGTAATGACCTAGAGGTACATTTAACCACTGGCTTTAGGGGAATGAAATAGGCCCCAAACACAAGGGTACCCATGTTGGTAAAGAAGCACTACTACAGCTTAAATGACATATTGATCTTCAAACACTGATAGTGAGAGACTTCAATACCCCACTCTCACCAATAGTCATCCAGGTCATCCAGACAAAAACTAAAGAAAGAAATGCCAGAGCTAATTGACTTTATAAACCAAATGGACCTAACAGATGTTTACAGGATATTTTACCCAAATACAGAAAAATATGCTTTCTACTCTGCATTCCATGGAACTTTCTCCAAAATAGAGCACACAAAACAAGTCTTACCAATAGGAGAAAATTGAAATAACACAATAACATATTGTATCCTGTCAAACCACCAAGGATTAAAGCTGAATTTCAACAACAGAAACAACAGTAATCTTAACACACTCATGGAAACTGAAACAACTCTACTTAATGAAAACATGGGTCAAGAAATAAGAAGTTAAAGACTTTCTAGAATTCAATGAAAATGAATGCACAGCATACTCAAATTTGTGGAATCCAATGAAAGTGGTTCTAAGAGAAAAATTCATAGCACTAAGTGCCTACATTAAAAAAAAATTCCAGATGCAGTGGTGCATACCTATAATACCAGTGTAAGGACCAAACTAATGCCATGTTCTTTGTGTCCTGTAACTAATGCCATGGTCGGTATTTTCTGTGAGAACTTGTCCTCTAGGTGACCCATTTCCCTGCATTCCAGAAATGACCACATACTGCTGTACACCCCACCTGCCAGCAGTCCCTCAGAAACTCCACTGGAGCAATTAGATACAATCAGCTCCCAATGTTCCTCTGAGATGGAAAAAAAAAACTTCCCTTTGAGACTCAGCCTCCACTCAATCTGCCTGAAGGTCAACATTCCTGTGACTACAACTTCCCCTTGAGATCCGGCATCCACCCAGCCTGCCAAAAGGTTGACATCCCTGTGACCCACAACCCCCACTCATGGTTTTCCCCTTTATAAACTCATCGCCCTTGAAGGTTGATGCCACTCTCCTATCCTGTTGTATCAGGCAGGATTGTGGCCTGAGCTCGAGCCCGTGATACAGGACCATGTGTATGTTGCATCGGTATTGAGTCATGGTGGTCATTTCAGGGTTCTTGTGATCTGGATGATCTGGGTATTACACCAGCACTCGGTAGGCAGAGGCAGGTGGATCTCTATGAGTTTGAGGCCAGCCTGGTCTACAAAATGAGTCCAGGACAGCCAAGGCTACACAGAGAAACTCTGCTTGAAAAACAAACAGACAGAGAGGCAAACAAAAAAAGGACAGATCTCATACTAGTAACTCAGCAGCACACCTAAAAAGCTATAGAACAAAAAAGTAATAAGACCCAAGAAGAGTAGAGAACAAGAAATTATTAAGCTGAGGGCTGAAATCAATAAAATAGAAACAAAAAGAACAATACAAAGAATCAATGAAAGAAAAAAAATTGGTTCTTTGAGAAAGTCAACAAGATACACAAACTCTTATCCAAACTAAAAGGCAGAGAGTGTCCAACTGAAAAAAATCAGAAATGAAAAGGGGACATAACAGCAGACACTGAAGTAATCCAGAGAATCACAAGGCCATACTTAAAACCTATATTCACAAAATTGGAAAATCTAAAAGAAATGGGTTAGTTTCTCAACAGGCACCACTTACCAAAGTTAAATCAAACTCAGAAACACAATTTAAATAAATTTATAACCCCTAGTGAAATAGAAGCAGTCATTAAGACTCTTCCACACAAAAAACAAAAACAAAACAAAAAAGCCCAGAGCCAAATGGTTTTAACACAGAATTTTGCCAGACTAAAAAGAAGAGTTGATGTCAATATTCCTCAAATTATTCCAGAAAACAGAAACAGAAAAAAAAAAAAAAAGCATTGCCCAGTTCATTATATGAACCCAAAATTAGCCCAATAGGATAGCTAAAACAAAATCCTGCTAGATGTCTCACAATTCTTGATTTAAAGTTGTACTGCAAGGCTATGGTAATAAAAAAAACACATAGTAATGGCATAAAAATGGATATGTTGATGGGTGAAATTGAATTGAAAACCCAGGCATAAATCCATATACCTATAAAAACCAGATTTTTTAAAATAAAGAAGTCAGAAATAACCAATAGGGAAAAAAGACAGCATCTTCAACAAATGGTGCTGATTAAATTGAATGCCTGCATGTAGAAAAATCCAAATAAACATATATTTATCACCCTGCACAAAACTCAAGTTCAAGTGAATTGAAGACCTCAACATAAAACCAGATACACTGAATCTCAAAAAAGAGGAAATGTGGAATAGCCTTGACTGCACTGGCACAGGAGACAGCTTCCTGAACAGAAAAACAACAGTACAGGCACTGAAATCAACAACAAATAAATGGGGCCTCATGAAACTGAAAAGCTTCTGAGGGCAAAGGACACTGTGAATCAGACAAAGTGGAAGTCAGCAGAGTAGGAAAAGATTTTTATCAACTCCACTTCCAGTAGATACTAACATCCAAAATATATAGAGAACTCAAGACACTAGATATCAACAAACCAAATAATCTGATTTTAAAATGGGAAACAGATCTACACAGAGAATTCTTAGTGGAGGAATCTCAAATAACACTTCTTGTGTAACCAAGAAGCAGACATTATACAGGACAGAAAGTATAAACTGAGGGTCTGAATCCAACGCTTTCCGTCAGAGCTTAGAGAGTCCTACCGATGAGGGGGCAGGAAGATTCGGAGAGCCAGAGAAGATGAAGGGCAGCATGAGTTCAGGGCCCTTCGAGTCAGCTAAACAGTGCCGAGGAATTCTAATCCAGCAACATGGCTGCTCTGGCAAAAGATCACATCCAAAGACCTTCTAGGCCATGTGACCCATCTAGAATTCAGGCACACTCTGGATTACAGCATGGTCCAGATGGAATACAGATACATCTTACTTTGCATCTTTAATCCCAAACAATGAGACTACAGTTAGTTTATAGAAGGAAGCAGCCATGTTTGAAAGTGACATCTAATTCAGGGACAGAAAAAATGATGTTTCGGAAAAAGCTTTAACAGAATGAGTCAGAGATAGGATATGGCCCACGCAGGGAGAGAGAAGTGTGGTGGGGGGTGAGGATGTTGCAGTTTTACAGTGACAGGTTTTTTTTTTAGAGATTTATTATTTATTTATTTACTTACTTATTATGTGTACGGTCTTCTGCCTGAAAGTACACCTGTAGGCCAGAAGAAAGCATCAGATCACATTATAGATGGTTGTGAGCCACCATGTGGTTGCTGGGAATTGAACTCAGGTCCTTTGGAAGAGCAGGTGTCGCTCTTAACCTCTGAGCCATCTTTCCAGCCCCTACAGGGACAGTTTTACAGAGACAGGTTGCAGAGAGAACATGCTAGACACAGGTGAAGGCAGAATGAGACAGAGAATGAGAAGGAGTCAGAAAATTAGAACATATTGCCAAAGTTAGTATGAGGCCTAGAAGAGCAATCCAGTTCAAAGCTGAGGGAAGTCAGATTGACTCAGTCAGCTTGGACAGGAATTTGGGCCAGAACAGCAGAACTGAACTAGCCAGCAAGAGTTCAGAAAGATCTAGAAAGGCTGAGTTCATTCAGCAGTAAGTCTCAGAGGCTAAAACATTCTAGGCCTAGGTTAGCAGACAGAGGCTAGAAACTGAAGCCTTCAGGGTTTGGGTTTGCAGAAGATTAGCTTGTATAAATGCTACACGTTTCCAGGAGTCAGCCTAGGAATAATTACAACAGATAAAAAAACAAAACAAACAAACAAACAAACAAAAAACAATGAAGGCTCAGCCCAAGCTGTGTGCTTGTACAGCCTGGGTGCATCTCTCATCTCATCCCTTCATGTGAGGAAATAGAAACATTTATAAAACAATGTACATATGAGCTCACAGAGACTGAACCAGAAAGCACAGGTCCTATGCAAGACTGCACCAGGTCCTATGTGTGTATATTAGAGCTATTAGCACAGTATTTGGATGGGGCTCCTGACTGTGAGAATGAATGGGTCTCTGACGCTTATGTTTGCTCATGCTACTCTTTCCCTCCTGTTGCATTGCTATGTCCAAAGTTGATATGATCATTTTGTTACATCTTATTATATTTTATTTTTTCATGTTTGATTATTGTTGCTTAGCATCCTATTCTTTTCTAATATGAGACAGAAAGGGAGTAGATCTGGAGGGGAGGGGAGGAAGAGAGGAACTAAGAGGAGTACAGGGAAGGGAAAACTATAATCAGGATATATTATATGAGAAAAGAAAACTATTTTCAATAAAAAGGAAAAGTAATTTTTCATAGAAACGAATAACTTCAGACTAAAATGTGACTATCTCACCTTACATAATGTCCCAAAGGTTATGATGTGTAGGCATTTGGTAAGTGGCTAGTGGTTGTTTTATAAGACGGATGAACAAATCTTATAGATAATAAATAATTTGAGATCAGGAAAAAATTGGAACCTCTGTAGTTGCCCCCAACATATTTATAAGATAAATTAAAGTAATATAATACTGTATGTTTTAATGTGTAATATTATGATATTATGCTAATTCTAATGAGTAGTATGAAGCAATAAGTTAGAAAAGAAATAGTCACAATTATAATTCAGGAAGAACATACACTTGTATATTCATTCCAAATTAATCCTTATCTATTTTTATATTATTAATTCTTCCAGAACATACCTCCAGATCTCTTTATTTGCCTGATTGCTAGTCTTGAATGAACTTTTAGATCCACCAGTCTTTCACTTGATGATGTTTTAATCTCGGCGCAGGGTTAGCGATCCACTTGTCTTTCTCTCTTTTCTCAATATCTAAGGACTGTCTTTAACGAAAAAAAAGAAAGTTTAGAGAATCCTGTGAAAAGCGAAGCTGTGTTTTTGCCTTGCTTTTACTTCCTGGCCACAACAGCTGTTTATGGATTCTTAGGAATTAGCATATAAACCTAAGCTCAGCACAAACGCTCACAGAAGACAAAGGAGCGGAAGCTGCCAAAAATGTACAAAATAAAAGCTTGGGCTTAAGGTGAGGCACATCCGGAGGATTTTGCCGCCTGAGAGACCTTCTGCATCTTTGGGTCTCCAGCTATCACTCTCCATAATTTTACAGTCAGGGAAAAAGCAAGTGAGGTAGTAAGGATTAAATAATGAAGCATATTCACTATAGGCTCTATAAAGAGTAACTGCTGTTTATTTTTGAAAATTCTCATGAAGCCCCCAGATGAAATTTATTTCAATATACCTTCACATTAGCATTTGAATAATGACCCATCTCATTTCAGTCTTTTGTCCTTGGATAATTGACCCCCAAGAAGCTTAGTTTTCTCTCCCACAAAAGAAAACCTTTGCAAGCACCTTGTTGATCCTGTTGTACCAAGCTCTCCTGCTTAGCCCTAATCCTTATCGTGAGGTGGTTGGAAACAAGCTTTCGGGGGTGATTAGCTCAGGACTGACAGAACAAGAAGAAATGTAGGCTCAGAGACTGCCCCAAAAACTGCTTTCCCATTCTTCTGTCTGAGGGCGCAATGAGGAGGAATTATCTATGAACCAGTGAGGGCCTTGATTTTCCTGGCACAAGAATTATCCAAAATCGATTTTCATTGCTTGTAAGCCAACACTGTTCGTAATATTTAGTTATAACATCCCAAATGGGTTCAGATGCCTCCTAATAACAAATGAAATCATGCATTGAAAATTCTTAGCACACCAATCGATTTAGTCACATAGACTCTACATTCCTAGTCCCTGTCCGGGTACCTTGCTCAACGCGCTGGAACTGCTCCTGACCTAGAGAGCACGGTAGGGAGCACCAGCAGAAGCAGAGACCTTTGCAGTCACAGCAAAGCCTCTTTCTCTTTCATTTCCCAAAGGACTTTGCTGTACAGCTGTTCGGGCTCTATGCTGACTTTGAAAAGTGAAGGCATGGACCTACAATGTAACTTCAGTGGGTAAAAGCACTTGCTGTCAAGCCAGACGGCCTGAGTTCAATCACCAGAACCCACAATAGAATAAAAGAATCAACCCCCAAAGTTATCTTCTGAAATCTCCCCTCTCTAAGTAAATAAATATAATAAAGGGGACAACACTACAGTCCTGAATCTTGCCATTTTTCTTGCAAGTCAAAGCTCCTTTATTCCCTCCCTTTCTCTGTGATTCCTTCCGTCCCTCTCTGTCCTATATCCCTGTGATGCATGTTATAACAGAGGCGTCTTTTCTCAGGGACCGTCCCACAAGCTACTTAAGAGAGAGACTTACAGAACCTGCTACCTTGAATCCCTAGGTCCACAGTGAATGGCAACAACAAAACTCGAAGTATGGTTGAAGAAAATGTTTCCGTGGCCTGGTGAGCGTGTAAAGGCCCTTACATCAGAGCAATACTTCATAAAATTAGCCATAGACGAGACCAGTAGTTCCTAAACCTGATAAATGATAGTCAGCATCCCCAGAGACTCTGAAAAACACAATGTGGATCCCCTAGATTGAGTAAATCATAGCGTCTTCTGCAAAGTTTAACATCTGAATGTTCATGAGGTTAAAAAGCATTAAAGGCTGGGTGTGGTTCCATACACCTTTAAGACCAGCAATTGGGAGGCAGAGGCAGGCTGATCTCTATAAGTTGGGGCCAGCCTGGTCTAAAAAAAAAAAATGAGTTCCAGAACAGCCAGAGATGTTACACAGAGAAACCCTGTCTGGAAAAACAAACAAACAAACAAAAGCATTTGAAGTCAACTGAGTTAAGACTCATCGGACAGTATCAATGAGACAAGGACTGTAAAATCATCCATTATACCTCAGGCTCACCTTATAGGCAGCTGTTTATGAAAATTACAATGTATGTTTAAAGTACACTCTTCATTAAAATGTGATGGAACACAGCAAATGAGACCCTGAACTGCTTATTTTTATGTCCTCTCCTTTAATGGGCAACAGAGAAGCTGGGAGAGATTTCATTTTGCTTTTTCTGAGAAGAAAATCCTTTTAGAAGAAAAAAATATATATAACCTTGGTCAGTTTTATGGCTTCATTTTGCATCTTATTAGTCAGCAGTCCTTATATCAAGCTTGGAGACTCTAGATTTAGTGTCCTGTGTTCCTCTGCAATTACTCTGGGCAGAGAAGAAAAGATACGCTGTTGCTCCCACTGCGTGAGAAGCAAAGTTACACTAAAAACAAACATTAATTCCCGTAGAGAGAAAGAGTCATAGTTCACAGGCTTCCAACTGTTTCCCTTACCCTTTCTCTATCTTTGCAGCTCCCGTGATTATTTACTGATCATTTTAATAACTTCTCTCATCTTATTAAAACTTTGGGAAAGTTTTTAATGCTTTTAAACTTTTAATTAAAACAAGGGCTGTCTAATTTTCTTGTTTTTAATTCATTCCCTGCTCGATTTTAAATCCCAGTCCACAGTAGTTGGCCTGGAATGTCCAAAACAATGCTAAGATTGATGTAAAGCAGGGTGGCCGGGGTGATGTGGCTCCTCCTAGGGATGCTTAGCCATGCTACCCTGCCATGAAGTCTGCTGTGTTGTCGTGGCTGAGTCGGTGCTACTGGTACCTAGTGAGAGGAAACAGAAGTGGCATTAAACACCCTAAGGGATGGCAAGATTGTTCTGCCGCTAAACATGCTAGCTGCTAAGCGTGATGACCTCAATCTGACGCCTGGGATCTGGTAGTAGAGGAAGAGAACTGATTTCTACACGTTGTCTTCTGACCTATATATGTACTCTGTGACATACATGTACACACACACACACACACACACACCTTAATTTTTTTAATCCCACAAAGCTCAGACTCTGCAACCAAGAACAGTCTGGCCCAGAATGGCAACAACATTTAAGTTGAGTATCCTGGAGTTAAATCTTTTTCCTCTTTACTTTATTCCATAGGACTTGATCATGGATTTTTCATTGCCTGACCATGGCATGTAGGTAGGAGGGTGAGAAGGCACTAAAATTTGACCTCTCAATTTTAAAATGTAAACTACTATTCTCCCCCTCTTAAATGAAGGTGGGTCTGTGCAAATCCCAGCTTGTTATTCCGGGCCTTGTCTAAAAACTATGAGGCAAGTGTGGCAAGGACTCAGGGGAAGAGACTCGAATGTGACAAATGTGCTGTTTCCTGTTTATGCTAAATCTCCTGTTCATTATCTTCATAAAGGAGATGCTTGTGCCAGTGCTGGGCACTTCCTGGGCAATACTGGCATGAGAATGTGCCAACATTAGCCAGCTGTCATCATATGGTGGAGGTGGAGGGGAACCAGTCCCTTGCACTGTGGATAGCATGGGAAAACACACAGTAATACACCACTTAGGGTCATAGCCCTGTTTTAAGTTCATCTAAATGTCAATATGATATTTTTCTGGTCTCTGGGGTCCACCTGGCAGTTTACACAGTACAGTGGGTATGCTAGGAGAAGAGGCTACACGCAAAACAAAAACCGTAAGAGACACTAGACTAAGTAGGGTCATCTGCGGAACCAAACCAAGCAAAATGTATTCATAATGTGCACAGCTCAAAGGCCATCAGCATGCAACTGGTGGGGAAAGAAATTCCAGTCCATAAACTCCATGCTGTGATTTTCAGTAGAAAACCATTGCTAAATGCATTCTAAGCTGCAGTCACTTCACTTACAGCGCCATTTTCTATTTCAAAACCCACAAGGCTCCCCCCACCGACCCGCAAACTAAGACCAAGCTTCCAAAGCTTCAGAGTGCTAAGAAGGGAGATGGTCCTGGTCCTCCATCAGCTTCAGCATCCTCTGGCACTGGTACTTACCTGGGTCTCCATCCCATCACTACTGCAAAGCAGCCCACTTTGTTCTGCGTAGTCTCATCCACCTGCCTTCCTAAAGGTCTTCCTGTGGAGTCCTTCCAGGAAGATCACCTTACGTAATAGCTGGATTCTGCCTAGATATATCTGACAGCATAAATACACAGAGCTATAATGGTATCTCTGTCATATACTGACCTTGATTCTTTCTAATCCATACCCAGGAGTGATGTAATGGGTCATATGGTAAACTCTATTTTCATTTTTCTAAGAAATCCCCATACTTATTTCTGTAGTGGCTTTGCTGGTTTATTTTAAACCCACTGTTTTTTCTGATAATACATGCAAATAAAGTAGGAAGAAAATAAAGATTTTAAGAAGGAATGTAGTCCTGAGAGTCGGTTCCTCCTTCACTAGCTCTTAACTCTGGGCAGCTTACAGAATTTATTAAGTGTCAGCGTCTGACCTCTGAGGTCAGAATGTCTCCTGAGTGTCATTTGTGTCGCTTGTCCATGGGAGTTGACTGTGTGGCCTCAGCCATAATTAGCTCACAGCAGTGTCTATAAAAAAAATACAGTTATTCCATGCATTCTATAAGCACTTATGTACTTAAAATTTTGTGTATGAATATACATATACACAGCTGTATTTTTTTTTCAAATTTTCCCCAATGTAAGATCCATCTCCAGAAAATCCAAGCCTCCATTTTTGGACTCTTCTATCTTGTTATCTCCAGACATTTTGATGGTTTTGCCTTGATAATATCCAAAGATTACTTGTCTGTGGTTCTACATGCATGTCCACAGCCCCAAACTCATCTTCTATTTCTGAAGTAAGGGGAAATCTTTGGTTTCTTTCCAAGTAGTCGGTTCATTACCTTTTCATATTTAAAGAGACTATTAGTACCCAGCCTGTGTGTCCTACAAAGGTGTGGCCTAGAGCTGTGAAGTGCTTGCACAGAGCAGCACATAATTAATGCTCATGTCCTGGATTATTGTTATTCTAGTTCATCTTTGTTTTGTCCGTCTCCCTTAGACAACTGCAGACGCATAAAGTAAAAAAAAATTATTGAAAATATCTTTTAGTTGATAGCAAAGTAAGCCTATTCTCCCCCTTGCTTCCATGTTACAATGACCTGAGAAGCTTGTAAGACAGATTGAGGCTCTCAGTACAGATTGAGCAGCTCAGAATGTTCCAGAGAAGTGTGAATGTTTTCCAGGTGACTGCGCATCTACCCTGCTTGCAACTATCATTTAGCAACAGAGTTTGCACGTGCTAATAATAACCGGGAACACGGACCACAGTGGTATGGCCCAGCAGAAAATCTGCTGAATGCTGTATTCATGGTCTATTACTACAATCATCTTCAAATCGCTAGGAGATTTTAATCTGCACCCCAGTTCAAGAGCTCATGACCTGTCAGCCTCAGAATTATTCATGAAGTAGGGAGTGGCGGACTGTTACCCACGTTGTACAGATGAGAAAACTGTGGGCAAAGAGATCCCCTGAGTAGTGGTTCACCTCCCCGTCTGCCATCAGGGTGAGAGGAGGGTCAAACTCCTCGAGTCCTCATAGTCCACGGTAGTTTTCTGCCTTCATTGAGAGCGAGCAAGGATGGGCAGCCAAGTGAGCGCCGTAGTCCTTCATCCCATGAGAAGTAAAGCCCCGTGGGAGAAATTTTCTTATGACATTCAGTGTGGGTTTTGTTTTTGTTCTTCCTACTATTGTGAACAATTCTGTTTTTCTTTTTTTTCAGAAGCCCTCCATATAGTCTCACAGCACTTCTACCATCTTTATAGCACTTTTATCCAGAGATTTTACTATCTACTTATAGGATTTCACAGTATGAAAAGGATTCCACGGTTCTGACATAAGGTCAAACTGTTGTATCAGCCCCCATTAGTACATAAGACATCCTCTCAAACCTGTCATTCTAGCACTAAGGAAACTGAGGCATAAAGCCTGCTGTAAGTTTAAGGCCTGTCTGAGCTACATGATGAATTCTAGATCAGCCTGCATTATAGCGTGAGGTGTGTGTGTGTGTGTGTGTCTGTGTGTGTGTGTGTGTCTGTGTGTGTACCATTGTAATTACATTAAAATATTTAGGAATAACTTAATTTTATTTTTAACTGGTTTGATATAAGATAGAACAGTGTATCTTTTTTTTCTCTGTGAGTTTTTCAGATCTTGTTTTAGCTACTGTGTGTATAAAAATATTTACTTAATGGGTTCAATTTAAAACCCATAAATGATTTTAATGTAAGATATAATTGAAGGCAATCTAAGATAACATTACTTTTATATAAAATAGGAACATGTACAAGTAGAAATAATAGGTAGAAATAAATATATTCCCTCCGCAGTAAAGAAAAGACTGACAGTGTTGCTGCCAATACATGAGTTCTTTTTTCTTTTATCAAAAGCATGCCTTTTCCACTTGCTGATTTATGAAGCTGTCCAGGTGGGTCAGACTCTCTCATTAGCTTCTCTTTCCCAGTCCACTGCCATAGTGCCCAGTGTTCACCTTACCCACTGTGGTAGTTTGAATAGGTATTGCCCTAATAGACTCGTGTGTTTGAGTCTTGTCTCGGAGAGTGGGACCATTAGGAGGTGTGGCCTTTCTGGAGTAGGTGTAGCCTTGTTGGAGGAAGTCTGTCACTGTGGAGGAGGGCTTTGAGATCTCATATATGCTCAAGCTACACCCACTGTGGCTCACAGTCTCCCTCTGCTGACTGTGCATCAAGATGTAGAGCTCTCTGTTCCAGCACTGTGTCTTCTTGCACGCTGCCATGCTTCCCACCATGATGACAATGGACTAAACCTCTGAAACAGCCCCAATTAAATGTTTCTCTTTATAAGAGTTTACTTGGTCATGGTGTCCCTTCACAGTAATAGAAACCCCAAGACACACACCCATCCCATCCATTCCATGGACCCAGGCTTCCAACATCTGGCAGTTCTCTGACATCAGACTGCTGCAGCAACAGCACACAACAAGCCTGTTGACACACACCCTACAATGGCACCAGAGATCCAGGCCAATGGGCCAAGCCTACATCATTTCATCACCAACAGGGGCCCCGGTTCTACTGATGACTGATGAAGATTAAGTGAGAATCTGCTGATTTGTACAACAGAAGTCTATGGGTCTGAGTGTGTGGACATCTGCTCATGTGCAAATGCCGGGTGCATGGGAGTGACCCACAAACATCTTCTAGAAAGAAATGTTTTTGACTGAGGACAGCACAGTCCTTCCTCTCTGTGTGGATTGAACAAACTCTAGGTATTTTCTATTGAACCAACTGAGAAAGAGAAAGTGTTTCTATCCTGAATGTGCTGGTCTTTACTTTGCTGCCTTTCCCCAAACAATGCAGTTTAACAAAATTGGCATAATGTATATATGACATTAAGTATTATAATGAATGTAAAAAAAGATTTAAAATATGTAAGATATTTTATGTAAATAATATATAATCTTATATAAAGGACATGGTACCTAAAATTTTTGGTTCCCAAGAATCCTAAAATAAATTCTGCACACATATCAAAGGATGTCTATATAATTTTTCAAGAAATGGATATAAATCTTTATTTTGTCTCATGAAAGTCTTATAAGACAAACTAAAATGTATATTTTATCTAGGATATCTATATTAACAAGAACACAACAAATATGTTTTTGAGACTTCATAGATTCTGAATATAAGGTCCCTTTCCAAATCCATATAATTGCTTTCAAGTTTTATGAGTATTGCAGCAGCCTATGGCCACCTGCAGATGGCAGACTATCCTAGCATAAATGCTGTCTTCTCCATTGATCCCATTTGTAGAACAATGACCCGTAGCAGGAATCCTAGACGTTGCTGTATGTTACGTGGGAAACATTTTAACGTACAATGAGCAAAATGCTCAAGAAGAAGAATGTTACTACCATGTTCTGCCACTTACGTGACAGACTGTGAGAAAGCAAAGTTTAAAATAACATTTATTATTAGCAGGAATTCAACACCACGCGGCAGACTATGTGTTAGTACCGTTCGTGGGGTTCTGCCTCCGAATGCTCACAGCAAGACTGAAATGTTAGTTCTTATTCCTGCTAAGAAGAAATCTAAGGGCCAAATCCACCCCACCTGCTGCCCAAGTTCCATTTGGTTTTGATTTCAAAATTCTCTAAGTATGACCATATACAAAGCAATTGTCCCTTCTCACCCCCTACACACACACACACACACACACACACACACACACACACACACTTTCTATAGATTACTTTCTATAATGTGATTGCTTTCTATGATTTTTCATTGGGTTGATGGTATGATTTGCATTAGCCTTTTAGAGGAATACAAGTAGAATTAGAAGAGATAAATTAATTTGTAAAAAAAAAGGCAAATCCTCTTAGACACATATGCTGTGTCATGAGTTAAACTGTGGCCTTCAGAAGGATGGTTTTGTGACCTGATCCTCAGCACATGGTCCTAAGATGAAATGTAATTTCATTTATATTAAATGGCAAACGTAATTAAGATTCAAGATGAGACAACCCTGCACTGTCCCATGAGTACCCGAGTCCAATAGCAGATGTTCTTACAAGACACACACACACACACACACACACACACACACACACACACACAAAGAGGGACTATCAGAATAACAGAAGGACATTTTGAGACAGACAGAGAAGTGGGAGTTATGCAGGCTAATGTATTCCATAGAGTCTCCAAACGTGGATGAGGCAGGCGAGGGTTCTTCCCTGGGGCCTTTGGAGAGAGGGAGCCCAGGTAACTGGGTGACTTTGATCTTCTAACACAAAATACTGAGGGAGCAAAACTGCTGTTGTTAGAAGTCTCAGAGGTTAGGGGAACCTGTCATAATGGCCTTAGGAAATCCATTTCTGATAAAAAATGAATGCTAAAGTTTAACGAGGCCTAGTGAGCGTGTGCCACGTCCTATGCACACATAACCTCAGCCCTCACAACGAGTGTGCTACTTAAATTCTGTTAGCAGTCTTCCTATTTTTAAAGGACATTTTAAAATTCAATATGCTTGGGTTGTAAATGCATGTATGCCGCCATAGTACAAATAGAGGTCAGAGGACAGCTTGCAGGAGCCAGTCCCTCTTTCCATAGTGAGGGTCCTGGGAATCAAACTCAGATCATCAGGCTTAGTGGTGAGCATCTTCAATCTCACCTATGAGCTCATCTCACAGCCTAGGATCCCCATTTCTTAAGCCCTAGCCCTGAAGTCTACAGAGGTCACACAAGTACCATTTATGAGATTCGGTTTATATGTTCTTGACTCCAAACTTCAATCTGTCCACCTCCTTTTAAAGACACATTGAAATGTAACTGGAAAGTAAAGGGATTTGTCATATGCCCCGGGGGCATCCCGTTTTAGTGAAGGAGTAATTAGCACATTCAGATGGAATTTTGTTCTTAGCAATATTGCTTTAATGCAAGAATCATAAGATGACAGTATCAATAGGGCTGAGGACATCACTTTGTGGTAGAGTTCTTCCCTGGCATGTATGGCCCCATTCCATGAGACCACAGGGAGAAGAAAAAAAAAGATGATACATGGAAGGAAAATAAAATCTTTCATAAAATGTGGTACAATTAGCTTACAAGAGCTTATTCAACCTCATAATTATTTTTTAGATGACGAGTTAGTTTTTTATGTATAACGTTTTCTTATGGGATTCTTCTTTGAAATCCGTCTTTCTCAATATGTAGTCGTTTGTCACATACAAAGATTTATTTTGGATCCTTGTTTCAAACCCCAAACCTACTTAGTAAGGACTTCTGCATCTAGGCCTGGCTAGATCCCAAACATATGAATGGAATGGAAACACAAAAACTTGGAGGGCTAGTCCCTCCCCATTGCGCACAGCCATGGGGCCACTTCACTACAGAGATGGAAAAGTTCCGTCACCCTTCCTGCTAGTGTCAACATCAACACTTGGTAACTTTCTGACTTTGGGCATTTAAACTCTCTGAATACCACTGCACAGAATGGTGTGGACTGTTCATGCTAGGAGAAGAGGGATGGGAATGAAGCGTGATTTCAGCACACAAAAGGCAGGTCAGAGCCTCTTACAGTTTCTGGTGAATGTGAAGGCGTTAGGTCCTGCTGTGGGGAATGACTGGCATGCTCTACCATCCACCTAGGGGAGGGGCTTCCACTCTCCCAGAGACCCACTCACTATATAATGCAGACATTTTGGTTCTGTCCTTCCCTTGGCCCTTTTCCCACTTCCCCCTCTCTCCCCTTCCCTTCCCACCACCTTCCTAACCTCTCTCTAGGACGCACTCTCCCTCCCTTGCTGCTTCCAATAAACCTGCATTTATATAATATAGCTTCAATACCATTAGCTCATTCTGCTTTAATCAAAGTAATGCTGAAACACTTCTACTTCTTCATTTAATGTGTGTGTGCCTCTGTGTGTGTATGTGTGTGTGTGTGTGTGTGTGTGTGTGTGTGTGTGTGTGTGTGTGTGTGTGTGTGTGTGTGTACATCTACATGAAAGTATGTATGTATACAGAGGCCAGAAATGAATCTCAGGAGTGTTGGACCTTGCTTTTTGAGTCAGAATTTCTCACTGGGACACATGACTCAGCAATTTTTTCTTGGCTTCTGAGACCCAGGGTTTCTCCTGTCTTACCTCTCGCGCCTTGCTTTTTGCATGGCTCCTGAAATTCAAACTTTGGTCCTTGTGCTTGCTGAACAAGCACTTTGCTAACTGAGCCATTTCCCCAACACCTGTCTCTTCGATATTGTATTAAGACTTGCTTTTGAGCACAGAGGACTTTGTAAAGGATTTGTCTTCACTCCCATGTGATTGTCCTTCAGTGACAGGAACAAATAAACCTGGGGGAAGTGGGATGCCTGTATAACCACCTTCTCACTATCTTCCAAGTGCCTGGTGTCTACTGAGACAGGAACTAAGTTACCAACATATGGGGGCATCATTTTTCTCCTAACTCTTGCTCTGAGTTCCTCTTCCTTCTCTTTTGCCAAAGAAGTGCAGTTTAATTCATGGCAGTTAAACCCATTAATTATGGTATTTCAATCTCTGTTCTGGAGGGGGTTTTAAATTACAGCCTATATGCAGTAACTGGCACGTCATAAACAGTAACAGGAAATAATCCCTTTAAGCTGACCCTGCTACTGTCATTAAGGCTAAGCTTGTTTTGTAATTACATAAAATCTATGTATAAGGAATCTAGACGACAGTAGAAGCTTTCTGAAAGCTATTAGATTCTCATGGCCAGATAGCCATGCCTTGAAGACTGAAGGCCTTCCTCCAATTTCACAGTCCTATGTATGAGACATGCATTAGACATAGGCTAAAAGAATTAACCTATGGCCCTTAAAAAGTAACTTGTGACATGAGCTCCTGTGTACTTTAAAGCTTATTTTCTGTGTAACATAATCTCTCTACAAGAGAAGCCTTGACATTAAAACACTTACCTGACCACCAGTCTCCTGAAACACTCAGATGGTCTTAACCCAGTGAGACATTCGCAATTGTCTACACCACTAGCAACAACCTGAAAACTGGTTTGAGTGACCAGCCTCTGCCCTAATTGCTCACAGCTCAAGATGCTACCAGAGGAAGAAGAAAAAAGAAGATGCAAAATGCCTGTGCATCAGCACTGTCAGCTTCTCAACAGGCCTCATTTGGCTGCGTTTGGAAATATCATAGTAGTCATTCCTTTTGGCAAACCACAGATCCCTGCCTGCCATCCTGTTCTTACATGTCATAGGCTGCCTCCACAAGATGAAGTCATCTACTACCTAATGGGTTCTCAGACTCCTCCACACTTGAACTCAAGGTGGGAGGGCTGATAATGGCTCCTCGGGCACCCATTGGCGCCATGACCCAACTAATAAGAATTGCTGGTCATCAGTTAGCAGTGATTCTTGTGCTGGGCATAGTTTCTGGCATGCAAAACAGAACGTGACCCTTCAGATTACAGCGAAATCTAGAAGATGGTGGGAACCTAACATGTGCAGAGACTCTCTTCCTGTGTCTTTGTTGTATTTTTATCCTCTGATATTCTCTACTTTTGAAGTCATAAGAGTGGTCAGACAGCTGCTTTGAAAAAAGAAAGAACCCTGGGAAAGAATCTAAGGTGGAAAGTTGAAAAGCATTCAAATAAGCTTCCAGATGGCAAAAGGCAAAATACAGAGGAGTTTTGTTTGTGATACTGTATCATTTGTCAGAGAGGGGGGGGGTCATTTCCATCTACCCTGACTCCTGCAAAGTATCTCTTCCAGTTATCATTTCAAGGGCCCATGGATATTTTCAGTATTTTTATTTCAGCCTTTTACTTGGAAAAGTCAGCTGGTTCCTTTCCACTGCTATGTGCCCAGGTACCATAATTGCTACTTGGGAGGTGTTGATCTTTAAAAAATAACATAGAATGTCATCTCTTCTGATATCAGTTCTGGGAGAAAATAGTAAGTACCTTCTTGTCATTGTATTGAAAGGAAATAACAGTATTTAAAGGTATATGTGTGATGTGGTATAAAGGATAAAGTACTGTTTAATGTAATCTATTATCTTTGGGGCATTGAGTTGATCTAAGCTTGATTTAAAATAAAAGTTAAGGTCAAACTACCATACCATCTGTTTGTGGTACAGCTTTATGTTCCTACCCATAAATTTTTTTCTATAAAAATTTTCTTTCCAAACAGAGAAAAAGATGTTGACAGGGAAGAAAGAGTCTGCAGCCTGATTCTGCTCCAAGGGTGATAAACTCAGTGTCTTCTGATGGAGTCTCTTTGTCATTTAAAGTCTTTATCTGATGTCAGTCACTGAGAATTGAGTGGCTGGCAGAAAGTCTCCTTGCTCCATTTAAAGCAAGTTCCCGGCTACTCTTTCACTTAAAACTTTTAGACATAGTAATTTAAGTTTTGGACGCCTAGCAAGAAAGACATTGATGTGGACCATCAATTCTAAAGTGGCTTGATCATCAAATGTTTCAGTTTTTGCCCATCCTTAACTCTGATCATCAATTTTGTTTCCAAGTTGGTGGGTTTCTTTCCTTCTTTTCCGTGACTTCTTCTCTGTGAGAAGTTTGTATACACAATTCCTTAATAGAATGGTTCGTTGGTCATTTGGGTAAGAGCTGAAAACACTGTGGTGAACACAAGGTACTCATTTTTAGATCTGAGGCTCAGCTCTGACTGTTATTTCAGATAATCATGGTGACTTACAGGGGTTAGGGTCTGCTGTCTGTCAGACCAACAGTGCTCTTGTCTGATTAAGTAGTGATGTTTGGAAATAGTGCGTCTGAAAAATGGCTTTGTGACACCTATCAAGCCACCTTCTCATCTTTGCTCATAAAAGTCTCTGAGGGAGGTGTCTTCATGCTAGCCTTGCACAAGTGTCATCTGAAGTGGAAGTTTATGGTTTCTTTAAAAACTCTTGTGATGTTTTTCTTCAGACTGTCTGTGAGAGGGCATGTGATGTTTTTCTAAAAGCAGACACATGAGAGGGCATGTGCTGTTCAGAAAGAATATAAATAGAACTCCACAGAGAGGAAGAGAACTCTTTTGCTTTGCTACACCATGCAACGCTTTGCTGGTCTTCACTGGTATTCACTTCACAGAGAGAAACAACCAGAGAACTTCTTGTGGTACTCTGGCTAGGTCTGGCCACTTCTCCTGACTCATGCCAACTCAGCCGAGCCTTGCTGTTTCTGCTGGATAATGATGCCATTTCTGATTCATTTTGCTGTTTGGTGTTTGCTATTGGACTAGACTATGAAGAGTGAAGTTAGTCCAAGAAACTACTTCTAAACAGATACATAACCCCATTTCCTATTAACCATCTTTCTCCCTCTTCCTCCGATGGAGGGTTGGAAGGGAAATAGAAGCCTTTATGAGCTCTAAATAAAGTCGGTTTTTTGAAAAATCTAAGCCTACAGGCATCCTGTGTGTTTGGAGAAATGATAGTATTTCAAAACAGAATTAAAGGCCAAAGCATCCCAAATTATGAATGATGATAAATTACTAGTAAATCAAAACTTTTCTAAAGTTCTCATTTGGGTAAATTTTTTTTCTAGTAAGCTGAGTATTTTAGAAGTTCTATATTTCTACATCAAATGGAGACATACTGTATTCCATTTTGGCAAGCAACCCAACCTATGAGGAGAGCTCTAATCAACACCATCCCTTCTAGGTTTGGAATGGCATTGAAAACACTGAATTGATGATGAAGATATGGAATGTCATTGTTGGAATGACCTTTTGGGGATCTTTCTTGTCTATGGTCTCCCATTCTGCCTCTCTGCTTCCTGACTGTCATGGGGAGAACAGCTTTCCTTTACCATACCTTTCCATCATCATGATCTCACTATTGGCACAAAAGCCTGTTGACTATGCATTGAACCTTCTGATACCATCATGATTATCTTTGTTGATTGTGACTTATGGAATCTGAATCTTTAGACATTTGGGAGTAATAGCAATTTCTTATTATTATCTCATCATATGTTTTAACTCATCTTCTTTTCTTTCTTTAGTATTCTAAATGAATAGGTGGCCTCATTTTGACCAGGTCCTTCACATCTCTTGTGCTTTCCTGATTATTTCTCTTTTCTGCAGGTTTCAATTTGGATAGTCTTAATGGACTCCTCTTAATGAACATTTCTCCATGGATATAGAACAATTGTGAGTAATAAATCATTTTCTGGCCTTGCTGTCAGCAGTAGGTGCTTAAGTAGAGCATCAGCAGACAATGAATGACAGCAAGAAGTGTATGGGCAACTGCCTTCAGTTCTGGCACCAGCATCAACCCAGATACATTTGGCCACAGCTTGATATTAAAGCACACTGTCCTGATCTCCTGGATCTTGGGGGTTAATGCCCTATATTTTCTTAATATCTGTCCCCACAGTAAAGAGATATCAGGAGGCTTAGGTCAAAACTATTCTTCTGGGTAAAGATAAGTTAGTTAATCACCTGTTCTCCTACACCACCGCAGTGGAAAGCGATGAGGGAAACATGGGTATAATTCTGGCCCCTAGATAACCCTAGATGCATACAATAGCTCATATATCAAAATGGAATCTGGGGACTCACTGGGAAATGATGGGACATCCTTTCCCAAAGCAAAGTTAGGTGCAGATTTCTGTTACTTTTCTATTTCTTTTAAGGCCAAAGGAAATGTATCTAAAAACTAAATGATATGATTATATAGAGGGAGAGACATCAATCCTACAGTGGAAATTAGAAAAGAATGGGTCTCAAGCATTTATTTCATGGTAAATATCCCCCGGGTTATAGCACTAAATCACTTTGTTCATTTATGAATTTCTGGGTTTCTGAGTATTGTAGGCACTACTTTTTATACTATTTTAATTTGGTTTCTTATACCTCTACCTCCCTTCTACCAACCCCTCAACACTAGGTAGGAGAGAAAGAAGGTTAATAGGAAGAGGGGGAAGAGTTCATTTTAGCTACTTCCCACTGGTTAGGGTTGGCTGGTTCTTTGGGGCAACATCAATCTCAGTCATCAGGATATCCAGCAGTCCAGCTAACCAGCAAACAGCAAACAAACTTTCCTCCTCCTCCACCATCTCTTCAATGTCTCTTCTCTCTTTCCACAAAAGCATCCTCTAGAGGTGTCCTCTCTAAGTGTTCTCTCCTCTATCCGGGCTCTGATATTTATACCCTCTCAGAGTTCAACTATCTCAGCTGGCAAAACCACACCCCTCTCTGAGCCTCACAAGGCTGTTACCAGCTGGTAAAGACCTTTGACCCTCTCTGAGACTCACGAGGTTATTATCAAATGTGGACAAATGAAAGGTAGCCCCATATCCCATACTTGGGATTAAAACAAAAACATATTTATATAACATAACTGAGTTTTTAAAGACACCAGAACTTCTACTACAGAGTATCTTTAGATTTCACAGGAGAACAATGAAGCCAGAACTGGTGATCATTATTCATCCAGGAAGATCTCACTTATTATGGAATCAAAAAACAAAAGGGGGGGGTAACTTGTCTTAGTTACTAGACTCATATTCATGATACATAATTGTTTGAAGAGGGACTTAAAACAAGCTCCATCCATAGCCTTGTGTGCCTTCCAGCACAGAACCAGCATTTTCAGGTGGTATCTAAAGCACCTTCTTCTCATTTTCAGTAGTGAAGCATGACCATTGCTTTCTCTAGAAAGCCTATTCTCTATCCCGAATTCAGTCTACATACCAAATGCTGTCATGGTGCCATCGTCTCTCTTTCTCCCACAATATAGAGATTCATTTTGGTGTTTTTTAATATAAGTGTCCCTTTAACAATTGTTTCACAGAAAAGATGATAAGCCAGGTCAATGTAAAGGCCCCATATAACTCTGCTCACTTTTTCCACAGTGACACATTCTTAACATGAACTGAAGAATGTCTTGAGTGGGCACATTTATTAATGACATGACCCAGAAGGTGAAAAACTGAAACAAAATGAGTAAAAATTTTCTATTCCCAAGGCAACAAGTAGGGTCTGGTGACCAGGTAACAGGTGAAAGGCACCAAATAGGCAGCGTGGATGTTAGACTGCAGTAGAAATTTCTGTTGATGGTTGAATCTCTTTATGTGCCCCAAGTGCCTAATGTTGCAGGTTTACCTTATTTTACAGTGGTGTGTAATAACAGGCCCTCTTATATCACAGAAGGACAAGTAACATCTGCCATTAGCCCAGCCTTCAGTTAATAGTACCCATTACGAATGAAGTGCACAGAGGCCCCTCAGGTAGAAACTTGGATCAGATGCTTCACCTCGCAGATATTGAAAGGAAATGACTTGTGAGGATAGGAAGGTGGGAAATACTGGCATATGTGTATAAAGAGGGAAAAGAGGGGCTAGGAGATGCTTCAGTAGAAAAATGCTTGCCTTGCAAGCATGAGGAACTGTGTTTACTTTCCAGAAGCTGAGCATGGTCGTATACTTGCAATCCCAACTCTAGGAAGGTGGACACATTCGGGTCCCTGGAGCCCACTAGTTAGCCAGCCTAATCTAATTGGTGAGTTACAGTCCAATAAAAGGCCCTGTTTCATAAAAAAAAGGTAGATTGTACCTCCAAAGAAGAACACCTGAGGTGTCCTCTGCCCTCAATATGCACACACACACACACACACACACACACACACACACACACACACACACACATCATTCACAGCCCCCCTCTTTCTCTCCCTCCCTCTCTCTCTCCCTCCCTCCCTGTCTACCCTCCCTTCTCTTTCTCTCCTAGTCCCTCTCAAAATAAAAATGAAAATAATTCACAAAATACAGTAAGAAATATCTTCAGAATAAGCTCTAGCAGCACTATTTGTGTGTGTGTGTGTGTGTGTGTGTGTGTGTGTGTGTGTGTGTGTGTAATTTGTGATTTCTCATAGAGCTTGAACCTCTTCCTGACAAAGTATCACAAATTGACAGCAGAGGGCCTCGGTCAGACCTGATGTTGACTGTCTCATGGCAGGAATATAGAGGCCAACACCCAAATTCCATTTCAACTTTAGGCATTAAAGACTAGGACAGCCAAGGGTCTTATGGAGACTGAATCACCAGGCAAGGAGCATGCATGGACTGGACCTAGAACCCCTACACATATGTAGCCAATGGGCACTTTAATCTTCATGTGAGTTCCCTAGTAAGAGGAGCAGGGGCTATCTCTGACATGGACTCTGCTGCATGCTTTTCAATCACTTTCACCTGTCGGGGTTTCGTTTGAACAAATATTTGAGTTTTTTGCTTAATTTCCAGTGTGTGTGTGTGTGTGTGTGTGTGTGTGTGTGTGTGTGTGTGTGTGTGTATTCAGACATCTTTTGCATTCTCATTTCAATATACTTTCTTATTAATTCACTGAGAATATAATATATGCTTACAATGTTTTTTGGCTGTCTTCAACCACTACTCCTCCCCATAACGTTTCAATATCCAACCCCCCACCCTTCCTTGACTTGTGTCCTTTTTTAATAATAACTTAAGTCCATTTGTGCCACCCATAAACTCATGGATATGCCACCAGGGCGTGGTCTACCTAATAAGGGCTGCACTCTTAATGAAAACTGATTCTTCCTCTCCCAGAAGCCATCAGTTGTCCGTCTTCAGTTAAAGGTGGGCCTCATCAGCTCCCCCTAACCGCGTGCCACTTAAATGCTGATTGGCTTGATCTTGTGCAGGGAGCCAGGCACTGTGAGTTCATGAGTGCACAAATCCTGTCCTATCCAGAAGAGACCTCTCTGCGCAGTCCTCCTGGACCTTTAGTTCCTACAGTCTTTCTGTCCCCTCTTCTGCAATAGACCCTAAGATCTTGGGGAAAAATGGGCAGATGTTTGATTTGAACACTCCACAGACATTTTGTCTTTGCCTTCTGACCCATTTTTGTCCATTAACCATCATTACTACACTAAGACCTCTCCGATGAGATCTGAGGGCAGCGATAATCTGTGGGCAGAGAGACACAAGTGTAGGGGCAGTTTCACATTATGTCTACCTAGTGAAGTAATAGTAGCGAGTTTACCACAGCCTATCAGTTTTAGCTGTATTTCTAATTCTAGGCTTGTTTCCTTCTGTGTGCACTATTAAATCCAGTCATGAGTTGATTTGTTACCCACACATATCATCGATGTCACTAGCACACCCATATGGCATATCATGCCATGCGTATCAGTATTGTAACTCACAGGGTTCACATCTGAGTAAGACTATGGATGACTTTTCACCTTGCAGTGTGTATAGCACCTTCCAGTACTATGAGAGCTAACCAGCAGGGAGGAGCTTCCTGTCATTACCAACTGACTTTCTTCATACCCTGTGATCCATGTGTGTGGTATTTTTAGCAATGGGATCTTACCATCAAGTTCTGGTGGGCAACCAAGAGCAGTAACACAATAACATGTATTGTTATGGAAGGCTCCAGGATGCCTCTGTTCAACAAATCAGGGGGAAGTAGTCCATACCTGGCACTGGGGTTTTTATTTGGCAGCCTGTAGCATCTGGAAGGAGCATTACCCCCTATGTGAGGTAACTCCAATTAAACTCTTTTATATGAGTATTATATATATTGCTTACATGGAGACTATAACTCATACACAGTTACAAAATATTTGCTAATCTCATACTAAAGACCAACTCATGCACTGCGTAAGTGTGCTGATTTCTGTGCTGGAGAAATAAATGAAATCATAGGCAAACACATTGTTGTCTGAGTATAGGGAATCCAGACATGGTGGTGCATGCCTATAATCCCAGCACTCGAGAAGCTGAAGAAGAAGCATTGTGACTTCAAGGCCAGCCTAAGATGTGTAGTGAGGTACTGTCACAGAAAAAAAAAATGGGGGGGGGGGAGGAGGAAAGGGAAGCAATCTTAAACACATTCAGAAAAATATCACCTACTGTTTCACTATCTTCTAAAGCAACAGTAATTCTAATAGCTGAATAGAATAAATTAAGGTGCACAATGAAATCTCAGTGCATAGAGAGAATCAACTACTGTGTCAAACTGATTTCTAAATATTTATGTTTATACCCCAAATTTAGAGCTGCTCTCAACCATCACCAAAGAAGCTTCTTTTGCAGTGGGCAAAGATTAGTGCAGAGAGTCACAACTGGCCAAAGGTGATTGAGTAAGGGACTCTGGAGTGTTCAGCCCTCAGTTGTATATATACGTCATGTCCTCCAAGGTGCAGGTAATATCACAGAAGACGGGTCAGAAAGAATTTAAGAGTCAGAAGTTGGGTAAGATTGTTCTGAAACAATGTCTTCTAGATATGAAATAGTCACTGTACTCATAAATTCACCGCAGTTATAATTTTTTACACAAAAACTGCACAAGAATGGACCAGTGACTGTTACATCATGCATGAAGATGGATCTCATAAGGTCCCACACACAGGAACCATCTGCAGTCAATAGGTTCTTGAGGAGGGGGTGTTACTATCTTCAGTGGTATAGCCATTGGTAAGTTGTCATCTCAGTAGATGACTGCTTGCTGGAAGTAAGAAAGGATTCAGTCATAGTGAAATGATGAGAAAGGGCAGCAGAAGATGAAAACTCAGTATATCCATCTATTAAATACCAAATAATTAAAAGCAGGATACTCAGGGCTGAAGAGATATCTTAGTGGTTAAGAGCACTGACTGCTCTTCCAAAGGTCCTGAGTTCAATTCCCAGCAACAACATGGTGGTTCACAACCATCTATAATGAAGTTTGGGGTCTTCTTCTGGTGTGCAGGCAGAATACTATATATACAATAAATAAATAAATCTTTTTAAAAAGCAGAATGCTCTCTCCATGTCAATATTTTGGTTGAAAATCAATTTAATCACAAACAGTGATGGTGGCAACGTAGTTGATGTAACAAAATTAATTTGATTCAAAAGTATAAATCTCCAGCTAACCACAGAAAGGGTTATATGAAAATTCACAATTAAAATATAATGAACATAAGAATATAAAATATAATTTAGTGTGCTGGAAAACAGAACCAATAGAAAATGGGAGAATGTACATATTAATAGACTACCAGTGATCCTCTGAGAGATACTATAAAATTTTACTCATTTCTTCCAAAATATGTGACTATAGTCCCTAATCCATCATCCACTTAATGAGCTATATTCATCCCAGCATAGTGTTTTCAAGCTGTATGAGTGAAAGAGTATCTTTTTCCCCAGCCACTGAGCTATAAACTTCACAGATAAAGGCATCAAGACTAGCATAATCTTTTGGCAAACTTGTCCCTCAAGATTTATGTGTTGATCATAGATAAAAGTAGAACAGAAAAATAAACACACTGTGTTCATTAAGCCTCCACTGATTATGATGTCATAGTAACGCCTAGATCTTAATAGTTCAGGAAACGCAAGGCCTTAGTTCTCAGTCACGCAGTGTGACAACAGTGCAGTCAACATCAGCCTTGCCCCATATTGTCTTCATTTGTGATCCACGCCAAAAGAGGAGCCCTTATCTAAGGCAGTCTCCTCTTGGCAAAATGGAAAGAGTGATTGCAAAACAATAGGTCTTAAATCATCTGTTCCAAAATAGCACAGGCCATTTCTTACTTCATTGGCCGGAACACGTCAAACAGCCCATGCCAGTATCAACAGTGTAATGATGATTGCCCTCCAGCAGAGACAGGCCATCAGGGTGGCCTGAGATGATGAGCCTGGAGCTGGAGAGCCTGACTATCTTAAGCAAATACCATGATCTACCACAGGCGTGGTACTTCCTAACCACTGTGCCTTTGTTACATCGTCATCTCCAGACATTATCTGGAGATTATCTTAGTTCATATGCAAATGTCTGATCAAATTGCCTTTTCTCTGAGAGTGAGGTCAGGCAGACTGTTCCTGTTGCCGTTCTTCCCTTTACATCATAAGCATCTCATTGCTGTAAAACATATCCTCATTCCTAAACTAGCTATGTTCACATATGTAACATACACATTATAGAAACATACATGTTTATGGGCTTTCCCATGTACGTGTATTTTCTTCTCTGATATTTTTATTCAAATGTGACTATCAGTCATTGTTTTAAAATAAATAGCCTTTTGAAAAAAAAAAAGAACTAGTTTTAAACAATGGATAGAAGAAGTTGCAAGCTTGTAAATGAGCTGTCCTAATCACAGAGTGGTGAAAAGTGGAGGATTCCCAACTGAAATCTTCCACCTGTTCATACAGATATTAACCTGGGACATTTTGAGAAGAAATGTTAAAAGTCAGTGTTTATTAAAGGGTTGGATACAAATACATCCATTAGTAATCATCAATGATGAATCAAGATATCAAACACCATCTTACATCACCTACATGGTTGGTACCCCTGGCATGGTAAGCCAAACATTGGATGAGAAGGACCTGCAGCAACCACAGAGCCAGTGGACCCTCACACATGCACCATCTTCCTAGTCAACCAAGCAGATACACAGGTCCCCTCATCTCAACTTGCATCTCTCTTTACTATAAGGAAAACTAGCATCACCATCTTCCCTTTATAGGAGCAGAACAGAATTCTGTTACCTCAAGTGATTTCTCTGAGGTCACACAGCTATTTATGTATCCTAATGTTATTGTGTAATAACATTTGTGATATTTATTAATGATTCTTCTAGCTAAAACTTTCAGCCATAGTTTAATGGCAATATAATAGTTGAAGTTTTTACCTCTTACTCCTTCCACCTACCAATTCAAATTATGAGCAAGTAAGCACCTTTTTTCTTGACTGATTTTGTTTTTCTGGATTTTTTGTTTTTGTTGTTGTTGTTGTTGTTGTTGTTTGTTTTTCTTTTTTATTTAATGCTTTAAATGCTTTTGAGCATTAAGACTTAGAAACAAAATTTTTGGACAACTAATTCATGCTTAATGAGTGAAGTCAAGTACTAATGTCTTAGTGAAACTGTTATTTGTTTTAATATATCAAAGGATAGTCTTAGTGAGGGATGGCCTGGTAGTCCTTTTATGAATACAGCAAGGACCTTTCATGTCACCATAAACTTAATATTGCCTCTTGTGTTTTCCTTTGCAATCTTTTTTATTGGATTATGTTCAAGGATATAAGGGCCTCTTGTCCTTTGAGTTCGTTTAAGAGTTCACTTTCCAGCTTTGACCGTTGAGCGCAGGAATTTCGACAGCAATTAATCAGAATTATCCATATCGGAAACGTCATTAATCTTTACCAGACAGAAGCGATTATGTTTGCAACTCAACTTCAATGGGCTTTCTGGAGGTAGGGCTTTACCATTTTGCAAATGTTTTGAAAGGGAAGTCACGGCTTTGAGGTAAAGTGGGAGAAACAGTCTTAAGGAGTTAGAACCAAAGTCTGAGAGTCATTCTGCTGGTCCCGGAAGGAAACATTTGTTTCTGCTACAGGTTATAAGAACCGTCACTGCAGGCTTGAATGCCATCCAAGCTTGCATGAGGGCATATGGTTCCTTATGGTCCGGGTTTCAGCCCTCAGCCCTTCCTTGCCCTCCACAACCCCTCCCCCTCCATGAGCTCATTTCTTCCTGAGCTCAATTATCACCTCAGTGTGGATGACTCATGGATTCATTCGCTTACCCACCACGTATTGAGTTCTCACCGCTGTAATAACCATCACCGGAGATGGCTTCCATTTGTTGAGGCCCCAGTTCTGCCAAGGGCTGAGCTAATGCTCCCTCTGTGTGGAGAGGGTGAGGAACAGTGGTTAAGATGCCACAGGCTCTGAGGGCCGATGCCTTACAAACCCTCCCTCTGCTACTTGCGAGTTGGATAGCTTAAGGCAAGTTACCTCTGCCTCTGATTTGCATCCCCACCAAGGGGTATGAAAATTCAGCCTTAGATGTTTTGTTTTTGAAATTAATTACATGGATTAAAATTGATTTGAATTAGTTATATGAATGAAAAGATTTTATATAAAATGTCTTTAGTACCTTTTTCTTAGTAAATTTATGAATAGTGCTGATTTAAATAATTGTGGATTATCACCCCTTCTCTTTTGTATAATGTCTTAACATTCTTGGATGTAGATAAGTTTTTATCCAATTTTAAAACCACGAGTATGTTCTTGATCATCATGATGAGGGCCTCCCTGGATTATGACCTGGTGGGAATAATGCATTGTTATAAAATATGACCAACCATGGCCTTAAACTTTACGAATGATCACGTAAGGTGACTTTGGTAATTATAGTAACATTAGAAAGGGCTCAAGTTATAGATCCTGATGTTCTTCCTGTAGGCCTGCTCCCTTCTTCTCTTCAGGGTTAGATGTTAGAGCTGGAGGGGGGGAAGGGGGAGGAGAGACACGTGCACAGAGCACACTAGAATGCACTGTTTATCAGCCAGGGAATTTACCACTCAGGACCTTTAAGGAATGTGACATGACTCAGTGGCACAGGCTGAGCTGCACTCCTTTGAAGTACAACCTTATCACTCACCACCTTTGTTACTTATCTGCTGCTATTCGGAGGTCAATTCTTTGAAAGACTCCAACTTGATAAATTTTTTTTCTCATATTGTAGTTAATTGGAGCCACTCACAGTGGAGCCATCTTCACTGTTTGCCGGTTTGTCAACTAAACTCAGGTGGGATCCACTACTTGGGAAACGTGTTGTGGGTAAAGACAAGACTTTGAAGAAAGCGAGCAAAATCATCCCCTTCTGTTGGTTCAGTCAGAGCAGAGCCCTGGGAGTTGGTGATCAGCCCCTGATGAAGTTCTTCCTTGCCGCTGTCTGACTTAAGGACCTCCTGCATTCACCCCTCCTGAGGCGCCTCTGCTGGCTGATAGCATGATTAGAACTGACACTTCTCCTGTTCTGAGCTAGGTCTCTCTCTCACACACAGGTTACTGTAGCAGGGCTGGTTACTGTGCCAGTCACCTGGGCCATTACTTTTGCTCCATAGAATAGAGTTCCCAAAGAATTGCCAAGGTGGTGCTTCTAAAATACAAGACAAATACATCATCCTTGTGTAAGAACTTGCCAGCCTTTCCACTGGCCTCAGAGCAAAGTTTCCTTCTCTTACAATGGTCCAGGCTGCTGAGCTATTCCATTCCAAGCTCCTTCCCTCAAGCCTAATCTCCCATTGTAGGCTTTCAGCCATCGCATGTCACCTGCACTGTACTACTGAGAAACCTTAGAACAGTGGTTCTCAACAAGTGGGTTGTTTCCCCTTTGGGAGTTGAATGACCCTTTCACAGGGCCTACCCAAGACCATTGGAGAACACTGCTATTACATTATGATTCATAGTGCAGCAAAATTGTAATCATGAAATACCAGCAAAATTACTTCTATGGTTGGGATCACCAAACATAAGGAACTGTATGAAAGGCTGAAAGCATTAGGGAGGCTTAGAACCACTGCCTTAGAACCTTTGTCCTAGTTCCTTCTTTATGTAGAACAGTCCTTACTTAGAAACCTAAGACTGGGCTCACTCTTGCTGTCACTCTCTCTTTTCCAGATCTGTGCCCAGAAGCTTCCTTCTCAATGAAACTCACCTGGGCTATCAAATTAAATGTCACCTTTGTATGAGCGATGAGTACATAAGTGTGTGTGTGTGTGTGTGTGTGTGTGTGTGTGTGTGTGTGTGTGTCTGTCTGTCTGTGTGTGTCTGTGTGTGTGTCTGTGTGTGTGTCTGTGTGTGTGTCTGTGTGTGTATATACACACTACTCCTGGCCTTTTAACTATGCTCAGCATCCAACTAGGTAGCATCGAAACCAAACCAGGGCATGTTGTAAAATTAAAGTGGCTTTCAAAGACTTAAAGGCATTCAAGTTATGCTGGGATAGTAGGGAGAGATAAGCCTTCCTTGGGCAAACACTCCCCTTAGATAACTTGCTCTCAATTTCTCCTCAGCACTTACCTACCTTTCAATAATCACTGGTATTTGTCTGTTGATTGTGCTTAGTAGTTCTCTGTCCACTGTAAGAGGATGTAAGTCTATTTACATATGCTCATGTTTTCTAAAGGCCTAACATAGTGTCTGGTGCTACAGTAGACTCTTAAGAAACATTTGCCGAACTGAGTGAATTAAACAGTATGAGAAAATCAAGGATGATCTCAAAACTTCCTTCAGCCTTCGAGAATGAGAATATTTGTGTTTGATTCCCTTAAAAAGTGGTAAAAGTTGATGTGCTAAGATTTGAATCAAAGCTGTGGAATATTGGATTGTTTGTTGTTTGGTGGCATAGTCTTCCAGTGTAGTCCAGGCTGGCATAGCACACACACTTCTATTTCACCCTCCCAAGTGCCTGAGTTATCTGTGTGGACCACAAGGCCCAAATGTGAAAT